>NW_027361671.1:80050000-80477500 GCF_039654945.1 Dendrobates tinctorius
ACATTGGCAGAGACCCTGAGATGCCAGAACAGCAGAAACACTCCTCTCATTGAATTCATCTAGGGGTGTAGTGAGCATGTTGACACCACATGTGCCTCACAGAAAGACAAATGTATATACTCGTGTATAAGTTGAGTTTTTCAGCCCCCTTTTTTGGCTGAAAAAGACCCCCTCGGCTTATACATGAATTATGATCCCTGTGAATAAAAAAATGACATACTCACCTCTTGTCGCTGGGGGCCAGGTGCCGGTGTCCTGAGCAGGCAGAGACACTGGCGTGCTCTGGGGGGTCAGGTACCGGTGTCACCGCTTGCTAAGGCCCCCGGCACTGGCTATATTCACCTGTCCTCGTTCCACGCTGCGCGCCGCTCTGTCTTCCGGGTCCTCTGACTGTGACATTTAGGTCAGAGGGTGCGATGACTTGGTTAGTGCATGCCCTCTGCCTGAACAGTTACTGACAAAATGTCATACAGTGACAGTTTAAAGTCATGACGGACATAGTACGTGATGATGTGGGAACTGACACATGCTCATGACGTGCTATGTTCGTCATTGGTCGTATACTTTTTTTCCCCACTGTATTATAGGTATATTATAGGTATGCTTGGTGAAAAGAGAAGTGAATTAATTTAAAAGATATGTAGGATTCTTTGAACATGTCAAAAACATCTGCAATACAGTACAAGTTGCCTAGTAAACTCTTTGGATACTCCCAATAAACCTATACCTAGAAGACCAAACCAGGAGCATAACTGTTTATTTGACTCATTTTATTTTATGAGCCTTCTTGGAACATTGAACACACCATGATGTCAACATTTTAAACAAATCTTGCTTTACCTGGATAGAAATTGTATGTTTTCAATTTACATATTCTGCATATGTAAAATTTAAAACATGAATTAAAAGACATTTCTCTGTAAAATCAATCACACTGTCAACACTTTGGTAATTTTGGATGGGCAATGACATTTAGAAGTGGAGTTAATAGACTATACATTAAGATCCTGATAATTTGTTTACCAAATGGCTCTATAAATTTTGAATGGATGGAGACAGTACACTTCAGTTTCTTTAAAAAAAAAAGTTAGAATTCCAGACTGTCGTGTATCCTGAAAAGACCTGTACCTTGTAAATTTATATAAAGAGCTAAAAAAGACTGGATGGAGTTATAAGGAACAATTCCACAGATATTTTCATGATGACGCTCCAGAAGTTTAGTAAATGTGAAAAAAGTTTTACTGTGGTCTACAATAATAAAATGACAACCGTGTAAGTGCAAAATCTACAGTACAATTGTTCATTATGTTCTGTTCATTCCTATATCATTCTATTGATTGCAATGCTGTGTTGCTCAAGTTGGGACATATGGGGAATTAAACGCTCTTTTCTCAGATCTCTTATACAAGTTCTGCTTGTCCCCCCTATACTGGGATGATTACACATAACCATAACTGTCAGAGAAATTCAGTTAATATTGTTATTAAAGGACTTGTTTTTTGTTGTTTTTGCTTTTTCTAAGTTCTTTTTACTGTATTTAATGTAGAGCCTCATATTGTTACCAGTCTCCTGTAAATCCTTTTGGCCAAGACTCTGCAGTTACCTCTTTAACGTTTTGCCTGTTACTGAAATAGATGAGGGTGTCCAATACTGTTATAGTAGAAGAATAAGTGGACAGTGATGAATGCTGTGTTTGCATTGAAACGCTGAGATGTTAATAACTAGTGATGAGCGAATTTGTTCGGAAAGCCATCTTCAAACAAAAATTCTGCACGAATAAGGCACATTTGGATTCGTGATCGGAAATACAAGTAAAAATTAATAAAATCGGTAACATTCGGTTAAAAGTGCGGGAAAATATTTGCGTTGTCACAAAAGTATTTTCAGCACTTTTGATACAATAATGGTGGTGGATCATGAGCGTGGGGCACGTGTTTGATGAGAGGAGGGGGTTTGCAGAGCTCAGAGGCACAGGCGTGCTTGTAAACAGTAATTTTTTTTCCCAACTTTATGTGTGCACATTGCGGCTAGCCAATCAGGGCGCAGTAAACATCCACAATGTCATGACACAACGGCTATTGTCATTGGCTGCTGAAATCACATGTCCATCTCCATACACAGAGCGGACATCTTGCTTTAGTCCCATTTTGACACTAACAGCACAAGATGGAGCTGATGCTGACAGTGCTAGCAGCTAGATGATAGCTAGTCAGCTAGGCTGTTGTTTCTTACTCAGATAGTTTAGCTAGGTAGTGTACTGTGTGGCTGTGAAACTGACCTTCCAGCAATTTTTATTTTGCCATTACTGAGAACCACAGACAAAGACAGCAGGGTACATGTCATACAAGTGTGTTGTGCACTACTTCTATTGTGCTTCATGCACGAGTATAGCATTCTAAATCTTATTTTTTTCACTAGCCAAATGTGTGTCATGACTCTGAATATTTTGGTTACCTTTTGGGCATGCCTGCCCATGAAGGCCTCTTTTGCTTCATGTGCCCCTTGTCTTCCTGCCTAACGCTACCCCATATTCTAGTCTGTGCTAGAATATTCTTCCTGTGTTCTGCTCCTGGTGGTTTCCTGGCTTTCTAGCTGCTCCTGCAAACCTGTGTGAATATCCTGCTCCTTGCTCTCTGAGTTCTGCTGTATTCATCTGTGCCTGTGTTCTTCCTGCTCCTGACCACTCGGGCTGCTTCTGCGGTGTCACTGACCTTCCTCTGCAACATGTAAGCTGGCTGCTGCTCTGGTTCTTCCTTCATTTAATTAGCTGTAATGCTTGGGACTGCTCTGCTTAATCTGAGACTTCCAACCCAAACCTCCCTGGATAATCTAACACCTTGTTTGGTCTTGCTTATCCATGCATGGACTAGACCGGACCTACTTGTTTCCAGCATGGTCAAGTGCAAACTGCACGTCACAGACTGGTTTGCTGATTGCATTTCTCTCTGAGTTTTCACACAAACTGGTTAAGTAGTTATTCTAAGTGTTATGGTCTTGAGTTTTCTCTGCACTTGTTTGAAGCACCGTGTGTTTATAATATAAACTTTTTCACCTACAAACGGTGTTCTGTAGTGTCTTGCTCCACGCAAAAAGACTTGAGCTGTTGTGCATGAAAAAATATTTTTTTGGTGCAGTTGCCAGTATGATTCACCATGCCGTATCTCACCTTGTTATTTAGTGGCAGTGAAATTCCACAGTGTGCATAGCTCACGCACATTTAAAAAAAATTTTTTTCTGTTGTAAAACGTGATACATCTCGCCGTATCCCACGTTGTCAATTTGTGTCAGGGATATGAAGCTGTCTGCAGAACTCACGCACATTAAAAAATATATATTCTTTCTGTTGCTAAACGTGATACAGCCTGCTGTATCCAACCTTGTCATTTAGTGGCGTTGAAATTGTTCTGTGTACAGAGCTGTGCACATTAAATATATTTTTATGCCTAGATTGAGACGTGCATCTGTTACATCTATCTTCTGATGAGCATCAAGTGCTCTCTGGTAATTGGTTGTCACAGAGTGACTAAAACAGTGTGACACGACCCAATGGTTGGTCGGTCACCAACCAGCACAACATTCAAGGGAACACCAGGGAAACTATAACAATGGTGGGCCCTGTCAATAGGAAACAGTGGAATGGACACCTCCTGCACTCACCTGCGGATGTGCCCTGATCTCACTATCGTCCCTATACGGGTTCTTTCACCTCGTCGCCAAGCAGGGTACCTAATCCCTCACTTGCCCTGCTCTTATCCTCAAGTAGGAAACTGGCAGGTGTGAGCACTGATCCCACCGCTGCACTAATACAACAAAAGGAATGGAAAGACTGACACCAAAAGGGACAACGTAACAAAAAATGCAACACTTACCTTTCTACTGCAAAGCACCGCACAGCAGGATGAGGACACCAGAACAAAGTATTCTGCTGAAGCACCACTGCACCCAGCCAGCTCCTTCCTCCAGTTTGGTCACTGTAGAATACTCTAACACCAACAGTCAGCTGATGCATAAGGTGACCTCTTAAAGGATGGTGGGAGTGGTCACTACCCACATCAGCAGACCCAGCAGCAATGCAATTACATCAGCAGGCCAGCGGGGGAAAAAACTGACATTAGCCCCCGATGGCCTGAAAGGAAAAAAGTTTAAATCTGAGAAGCCAGATCTGCCACAGATTCAAAAATGGATCGTGACATTGGTGTTAGGTAAACAACTAATCATTGTAGGCTGAATCCTGCATCTCAACCTCCCAAATCCACCCTGTTATTGATCCTGTTGTACATTCCCAATCGTGCCATTGTCATGCCCCTTTATCTGATCAGTCCATCTAACAACAGGTGGCCATATTTCTTCAGCAAACCTGCACCTTTCCAGCAGCAACTGTAGTAAAGAGGGCATTCCAACACCATAGACAATCTTCTAGATTAGACAAGCCTCATCCACGCTAAGAATTTTTTTATGTTACTAATGTGATTCAGAAGAGGAGATCTCAGTTTGATATTGTTTGGAGCATGTAGTAAATGCTATACAGTCCTCATCGAAAGGCCCCCAAAAATGTCATCGGTTAATAACGTAATACAGTAGGGGACATCTCACTTTGAAATTTTTGGAGCAGATCTTCTTTGTCATACAGACCTCATCCACACTGAAACAATTCTTTCTTCTGTGAGTAACCTGATTCATCATGCCATATTTCACCACATTTTGTGCCTCTGAAATTCAGCTGTGTGCAGAGGCAGTGCAGAGTAAGAAATCTATTTTTAGGTGCTAATAGTTTGCTCCTAGCACACTATCTGAGCAACATGACTCAGAAAAAATGAGGTCATGGTGGCAAGGGGGATTAGGCTTGGTGTTCGAGATGTATGTGGGGTAGGTGTTAATATTTCTGAAAGAACTAGTGAACCAACACCGTGACATCCTATACAAATACAACGGACAACTTCTGTTACTGGATGTTGTCGTTTTTAGTGTGCTGCATTGTTCACGCATAATTGCAGTTTCTGATATCTTTAGTGGGGCTTTTGTGCTTGCAGTTGCTGCTGCTGGAGATGTTAACTAATTTCTGTAAATGTGAACACTCCAGGTTGGGTGTCCATCTGCTGGATTAGGTGCAGTTGAAGACCTGTCAATCCCTATTATACTATTTCTACTGTGGTAAAATTGATGCCACTTTGTTAGTGCCTGCCACTAGTTTTTGGAAATGTGAACACTCCTGGTTGGGTGTCCATCTGCTGGATTGAATGAAGTGGAAGACCTGTCGATCCCTATTAGACTATTTCTACTGTGGTGAAATTGATGGCACTTTGTTGGTGTCTGCCAATAAATATTTGCAAATGTGTAGACTCCTGGTTGGGTCTCCTTCATGTGTGTTGCCTGTAGCAGTAGGCCTCCAATAATGGCAGTCCTCCACTCTCTTTGAGTCAACTACCTGTGTTACTATCCTTACATTTTTTGACAATATTAGTCTATGAAACTGATATGTGTGCACCCTAAGTGTGGCTGAGTATCAATTTTATTTATTTTTTTTGTTTTATCACTTGTATAGCACCAATAATTCAACATTTGCTTTACCGACATTACTGGCACTGTCACCATTTCGACTCACAATCTAAATTTACTATCTTTATGTCTTTGTAGTGTGGGTAGAAAAATAATTACTGGGAGTAAACCCTCGCAAACACGAGCAAAACATACAAACTCTTTGCAGATGCAGTATTTGGTAGGGTTGGAACACAAGATTACAGCATTTCTAACGTTTTTGCATTTACAACTGAACATTTCTGTGGTTGGAAGGCTATCACTGCGATGCAAACTGTGTGCCTCACTGCTGTCTTGAGGAAAACCACTGTCAAGATTATCTTCCAGCATGTTTTGATACTGCAGTATGGGCATGTCCCTTTCAAGGGGGGGAAGCAACTGGCAAAATTTACTTTTCTATTGCAGATATAACACACTGCTAAACCAGTAGTCAGCAACATTTCGAATCATAACTATACAGCTAACAATCATGTTACAGACAGTGCAGCAAGAAGCCGCTCATGGTTTGGTCTCTTTCATGAGGTCCAACTCCACAGTGTGTTGGTGGCAGTATAAGACTCAAGTATTCTTCTTCCATCCCTTACTGAACATCATTGACAACATTTAGGGAATCACAATTGTCTTCATCTCCTAACTGTTGCATATCCATCACCTCTTCCTTCTAGTCCTTTTCATGGTCCTTCTTCATTTGTTCCTCCCTTGGCAAATGCCTCTGAGATGACAGACCTGAACTTATAGATATTGTTTACCCTGAAGGAATCCTCCTCTGCTTCCTCCTCTTCCCCGAGGACCACCACCACTACCTCCTCATCCAGACTATATAAAGTGTGCTTCAGCATGTAGATGATATTAATTGTCACCAATAACCATCGTAGTAGCCATTAAAAAAATGTGTAGACTGTTGCAGAGGTCCTTCATCTATGTTCACTGCGCAATTGTGAATTGCACTACGTCCGTACTGCGCTGTGCCAGGCTATGAAAAATGTCATACTGCACCAGGTCTTGGCGCTGCTGCCAGAGTCACTGCAACACATGCAGAATTTAATTTCGTGGAGTGGTCATATCGTATATCAACCAGTTAACTGGTAGTCCCAAAGATCTCTATACCAACTGAAGTGGAGTGGTAAGAGTGAGCACACAACTACAGTGGTTTCTGCAGTACTACATGCAGGCTGGGACAGTGGCAGAGGAATTGCTGTACCATCAGGTTGAGGATGCAAGCCATGCGAGGCACGTGTGTAAGGTTGGCCACCACCAGGTTTGCACCATTATTGCACATGGCCTTTCCTGGCTCCAGGTTGAGTGTAGACAGCCGTGGCTCAAACTTGACATGGATAGCTGTCCACAACTGCTGATCTGTTTGACTGCGATCTATAAGACATTAATGTAAACACTGGCTGATTGTGGTGAGCCTTGGCTGCGCATACGAGGAGGGGTGGTTTCTCTCTGCAGTGTTGGAATGTGTGTTTCATGAAGGCAAAGGTTGAGGGTGCAGGTGGAGGCCCTAGAGGAGGTGGAGGAGGCAGAAGCACTGGAGGAACTGTTACTTGCAGAGTTTTGATAAGCAAGCCCTGGGGATTCCAAGACTTGTGTCTAGTGTCACCTTGGTGTCTACTGCTTTAGACCTCCATCCCTTGGCGTACACTAGTTTAGTTCTTCAACCCCAGCTGTTTAGCAGTTTAGTCCTCCAACCCCTGTTGTCTAGTAGTTTAGTTATCCATCTTATGGTGTGTAGTGGTTTATTTCTTCATCCCCAAGTGCCCTGCAAGCCTTGGGGATTGCAAGACTTGTGGAGCAGTCCCTTCCCCGACTGCCCCCTGCAGCTACTAGCGTCACCCAGTGCCCAGTCAGCGAGATGTAATTTCCCTATCCGTGTTTGCTCATCCAGATGTCAGTGTTGAAATGCACCCTGGCAGACTTAAAATTTTTCAGGGATCGGGTGATATTGTCTGTGATATGCTGGTGTAGTGCAGGCACATCTTTCTTAGTGAAGTAATGATGACTGGGCAACTGGTACTGGGGGATTGTGATGGCCATCAGCTTTTGGAAACCATATGCATCCACAAGGCAGAATGGCTGTATTTTTGTGGCCAACAGACTGGAGTGGCCATGCAATAATGACAGAGATCACAGGCCATAAGTCATGAAGAAACGAGTGCTGTGGTTTGGTTTTGTAGCGAATAGCTCTCAGCTGGCCCCTGTTGTCCAGACAAAGATACGATTGGGTAACGATCATCCGAAGAGGCCACAGTCTGTTCACAATAATTGGTTCTCAGAAAAGTAATAGTGAGCTTATGACTTATCAACCTCCAGATTAGAACACATGGAATATGTGTATTCCCACCGAACGATCAATGCTAACTCCACGATAACCCTACTCTGCTCGCTGCCAACAACAATCCTGTTTTTAAACAAATAAAAAAAGGCCGTCTTTCTTCTTTTGAGGTTCACACCATCAGCGTGTTCCATCCCCTGTCTCTCAGAGTAGCAGTCATATACTGGTCCACAGGCTCACAGACCCACTTCCTTGACCACTTTAATGAGATACACTTTGAGGGAAAAATAGTAACAAAATGCTCATTGGGGTCTGTTACAAACCCCCAAATATAACATAAATCATGGAATTGTCTACCTCTAAGGCAGACAGATGAAGCTGCAACCCATAATGAGGTCGTTGCTATGGGGGACTTTAACTACCCGTATGTTAACTGGGAAACAGAGACCTGCAAAACCCATAAAGGCAACAGGTTTTTGCTACCAACCAAGAAAAATTATCTTTCTCAATTGGTACAGAATCCAACCAGTGGAGCGGCACTTTTATACCTAATACTATCTAAGACCTGACAGAATAACAAATCTGAAGGTCGTCGGGCATCTAGGAAATAGCGACCACAATATTGTACAGTTTCACTTGCCTTTCACTAGGGGGACTTGTCAGGGAGACACAAAAACACAGAACTTTAGGAAGGCAAAGTTTGACCAGCTCAGAGATGCCCTTAATCTGGTTGACTGGGACAATGTCCTCAGAATAAAAATACAGTTAATAAATGGGAAATGTTTAAGAACATCCTTAATAGGCACTGTAAGCGGTTTATACCTTGTGGGAGTCAAAGGACAAGAAATAGGAAAAACCCAGTATGGCTAAACAAAGACGTAAAAGGGGCAATTAACAGTAAAAAGAAAGCATTTAAACTACTAAACCAGGATGCCACCGTTGAAGCTCTAAAAAAACTATAGGGAGAATACTTTCTCTAAGAAAACTAATTAACCCCTTCACGACCTTTGACGCCACATAGGCGTCATGAAAAGTCGTGCCAGAACGACCCATGATGCCTATGTGTCACTGAAAGGTCACCCGACCCGCAGATACAGGGGGCTTTGTTCTTTGCCACAGGGGGCGTGGCTTCGCCTCCACATGGCTACGATCGCTCTGATTGGCTGTTAAAAGTGAAACAGCCAATCAGAGCGATAGTAATATTTCATCAATGAAAATTGATGAAATATTACAATCCAGCCATAGCCGATGCTGCTGTAGCATCGGACATGGCTGGAGACACCGATTCCACCCCCCCACCGGCGATCGCCCCCCCGCAACTGAATGACTGCGGCGATCTGCCGCCGCTGTCATCATCTGCCCCCCTCCCATTCCCTCTGCTCCCCGCCAGCTTCCGATAACCCCCTCTCACCTCCCCTGGCACCTTCTAAGTCCCCCTGTCGCTCCCGGTGTCCGGCGGGTCCGGTTCATGGGCGCCGCCATCTTGGAAAATGGCGGGCGCATGCGCAGTGCGCCGGCCCGAATCTGCCGGCTGCAGATTCCATTCTTTCATTTTGATCACTCTCACAGTGATCAAAATGAAAGAAAAAGTAAATAAACCCCCCGATTATCACCCCCATAGGTAGGCACAACTAA
This sequence comes from Dendrobates tinctorius, assembly GCF_039654945.1. Classification (NCBI taxonomy): domain Eukaryota; kingdom Metazoa; phylum Chordata; class Amphibia; order Anura; family Dendrobatidae; genus Dendrobates; species Dendrobates tinctorius. The sequence goes on from NW_027361671.1 coordinate 80,059,446, forward strand.
TAAAGTAAAGAAAATATTTTTATTTTTCCATTAGGGTTAGGGTTGAAAAGAGGGTTAGGGTTGGAAAGAGGGTTAGGGTTGGAAAGAGGGTTAGGGTTGGAAAGAGGGTTTGGGTTAGGATTGGAAAGAGGGTTAGGATTGGAAAGAGGGTTAGGGTTGGAAAGAGGGTTAGGATTGGAAAGAGGGTTAGGATTGGAAAGAGGGTTAGGGTTGGAAAGAGGGTTAGGGTTGGAAAGAGGGTTAGGGTTAGGGTTGGAAAGAGGGTTAGGGTTGGAAAGAGGGTTAGAGTTGGAAAGAGGGTTAGGGTTAGGGTTGGAAAGAGGGTTAGGGTTAGGATTGGAAAGAGGGTTAGGGTTGGAAAGAGGGTTAGGGTTGAAAAGAGGGTTAGGGTTAGGGTTGGAAAGAGGGTTAGGGTTGGAAAGAGGGTTAGGGTTAGGGTTGGAAAGAGGGTTAGGGTTGGAAAGAGGGTTAGGGTTAGGGTTGGAAAGAGGGTTAGGGTTAGGATTGGAAAGAGGGTTAGGGTTAGGGTTGGAAAGAGGGTTAGGGTTAGGATTGGAAAGAGGGTTAGGGTTAGGATTGGAAAGAGGGTTAGGGTTGGAAAGAGGGTTAAGGTTGGAAAGAGGGTTAGGGTTGGAAAGAGGGTTAGGGTTGAATTAGGGTTAGGGTTGGAACTAGGGTTAGGGTTGGAATTAGGGTTAGGGTTGGAATTAGGGTTGGAATTAGGGTTAGCTTTGGAATTAGGGTTAGGCTTGTGGTTAGGGATGTGTTAGGGTTAGGGCTGTGGTTAGGGGTGTGTTGGGGTTAGGGTTGGAGTTAGAATTGAGGGGTTTCCACTGTTTAGGCACATCAGGGGTCTCCAAACGCGACATGGTGCAACCATTGATTCCAGCCAATTTTGCGTTCAAAAAGTCAAACTGTGCACCCTCCCTTCCAAGCCCTGACATGTGCCCAAACAGTGGTTTACCCCAACATATGGGGTATCAGCGTACTCAGGAAAAATTGCACAACAACTTTTGGGGACTAATTTCTCGTGTTACCCTTGGGAAAATAAAAAATTGGGGGCTAAAAAATTATTTTTGTGGAAAAAAATGATTTTTTCATTTTCACGTCTCTGCATTATAAACTTCTGTGAAGCACTTGGGGGTTCAAAGAGCTCACAACACATCTTACATACATTCCTTGGAAGGTCTAGTCTCCAAAATGGGGTCACTTGTGGGGGGTTTCCACTGTTTAGGCACATCAGGGGCTCTGCAAACGTAATGACGACCGCAGACTATTCCATCAAAGTCTGCATTTCAAAACGTCACTACTTCATTCCGAGCCCTGACGTGTGCCCAAACAATGGTTCTCCCCCACATATAGGGTACCAGCGTACTCAGGACAAACTGGAAAACAACTTTTGTTGTCCAATTTCTCCTGTTACCCTTGTGAAAATAAAAAATTGCGAGCTAAAAAATCATTTTTTGAGGAAAAATTTTTTTTTATTTTCATGGCTCTACGTTATAATCTTCTATGAAGCACTTGGGGGTTCAGTATGCTCACCACACCTAGGCAACTTCCTTATGGGGTCTAGTTTCCAAAATGGTGTCACTTGTGGGGGGTTTCCACAGTTTAGGTACATCAAGGGCTCTGCAAATGTAACATGATGCCCGCAGACCATGCCATCGAAGTCAGCATTTCAAAATGTCACTACTTCCCTTCCGAGCCCTGACGTGTGCCCAAACAGTGGTTCCCCCTCACATATGGGGCACCAGCGTACTCAGGGCAAACTGTACAACAACTTTTGGGGTCCAATTCATCCTGTTACTCTTGTGAAAAAAAATTGCGGGCTAAAAATCTTTTTTTTTTTGAGGAAAAAAAATGATTTTTTATTTTCACGGCTCTACGTTATAAACTTCTGTGAAGCACCTGGGGGTTCAAAGTGCTCACTATGCATGTAGATAAGTTCCTTAGGGGGTCTAGTTTCCATAGTGGGGTCATTTGTGGGGGAGCTCCAAAGTTTAGGCACACAGGAGCTCTCCAAACACGACATGGTGTCCGCTAACGATTGGAGCTAATTTTCATTTCAAAAAGTCAAATGGCACTCCTTCCCTTCTGAGCCCTGCCGTGCGCCCAAACAGTGGTTCCCCCCCACATATGGGGTACCAGCGTACTCAGGACAAGCTGGACAACAACTTTTGTGGTCCAATTTCTCCTGAACCCTTGTGAAAATAAAAAATAGCGTGCTAAAAAATCATTTTTGAGGAAAAAAAATAATTTTTTTATTTTCACTGCTCTACGTTATAAACTTTTGTGAAGCACTTGGGGGTTCAAAGTGCTCCCTACACATCTAGATAAGTTCCTTAAGGGGTCTAGTTTCCAAAATGGTGTCACTTGTGGGGGAGTTCCAATGTTTAGGTACACAGGGGCTCTCCTAACGCGACATGGTGTCCGATAACGATTGGAGCGAATTTTCCATTCAAAAAGTCAAATGGTGCTCCTTCCCTTTCGGGCCCTGCCGTGCGCCCAAACAGTGGTTTATGACCACATATGAGGTATTGGAGTACTCAGGAGAAATTGTCCAACAAATTTTAGGATCCATTTTATCCTGTTGCCCATGTGAAAATGAAAAAACTGAGGCGAAAAGATAATTTTTGTGAAAAAAAAGTACTTTTTTTTTTACGGATCAATTTGTGAAGCACCTGGGGGTTCAAAGTGATCACTATGCATCTAGATAAGTTTCTTGGGGGGTCTAGTTTCCAAAATGGGGTCACTTGTGGGAAGCTCCAGTGCTTAGGCGCACAGCGACTCTCCAAACGCGACATGGCAAGCGCTAAATATTCCAGCATATTTTCCATTCAAAAAGTCAAATGTGCTCCTTCCCTTCCGAGCCCTGCCGTGCGCCCAAACAGTGGTTTATGACCACATATGAGGTATCGGTGTACTCAGGAGAAATTGCCCAAAAAATTTTAGGATCCATTTTATCCTGTAGCCCATGTGAAAATGAAAAAAATTAATGATAAAAGAAAATTTGTGGTGCAAAAAATAAAATGTCCATTTTTTCCTTCCACGTTGCTTTAGTTCCTGTGAAGCACCTGAAGGGTTAATAATCTCCTAGAATGTAGTTTTGAGTAGCTTGAGGGGTGCAGTTTTTAGAATGGTGTCACTTTTGGGTATTTTCTGCCATATAGACCCCTCAAAGTGACTTCAAATGTGAGGTGGTCCCTAAAAAAAATGGTTTTGTAAATATTGTTGTAAAAATGAGAAATTGCTGGTCAACTTTTAACCCTTATAACTTCCTAACAAAAAAAAAATTGTTTCCAAAATTGTGCTGATGTAAAGTAGACATGTGGGAAATGTTATTTAGTAACTATTTTGTGTCACATCACTCTCTGGTTTAACAGAATAAAAATTCAAAATTTGAAAATTGCGAAATTTTCGCCAAATCTCTGTTTTTTTCACAAATAAACGCAAAAATTATCGACCTAAGTTTACCACTAACATGAAGCCCAATATGTCACGAAAAAACAATCTCAGAATCGCTAAGATGCGTTGAAGCGTTCCAGAGTTATTACCTCATAAAGGGACACTGGTCAGAACTGCAAAAAATGGCCAGGTCATTAAGGTCAAAATAGGCTGGGTCATGAAGGGGTTAAAGCTGCCAAAAAGGAAACAGAGAAGCACATTGCTAAGGGGAGTAAAATTAATCCCAAACTATCAACAGTAAAAGAATCATAAGTGAAAGTGTAGGCCCCTTACAAAATTGTGAGGAAAGAATGGTTGTAGATGACGAGGAAAAAGCGAATATATTAAACACCTTCTTCTCCACGGTATTTACGGTGGAAAATGATATGCTAGGTGAAATGCCGAGTGACAAAGAAAACCTTATATTAAGGGTCACCAATCTAACCCAAGAAACTGGCTTAATAGGATTAAAACAGATAAATCTCCGGGACTGGTTGGCATACACTCACGAGTACTAAGAGAACTAAGTAATGTATTAGACAGGCCATTCTTTCTTATATTTATTGACTCTATAGCGACGGGGTCTGTTCCACAGGACTGGCGCATAGCAAATATGGTGCCAATACTCAAAAAGGGCTCCAACAGTGAACCTGGAACTTATAGGCCAGTAAATCTAATTTCTAGAAATGAGCGACTTTGCCTTTTTTCGGGTCGAGTCGGGTTTCATGAAACATGACTTTCTCAAAAGTCGGGTCGAACGAAATCAGCCGATCATCGTGAAAAGTCGAAGGCCGACTGAAACACGAAACCCAATGCAAGTCAATGGGGAAGAAAAGTCAGCAGTGAGTGGAGGACAAGAAACACACCTACAGTGCCCATTTTAATGCCAAAAACATCAATTCTTATTACTTAAGCTTGTCAACCTTAATTTATTAATTTATAATAATAGTTAGGCATTGAAAACTGGGGGTTATTTGGCTAAAGTTGTGGGGGGGGTAGGGCTGGCTCCAGATTTTCTTTGGCCCAGGGCCAATGAGTGTCAATGGGCTCCTTTAACACATGCCACAATTCATGATCCTCTGATACGGCAGAGAAATAGTGGTATAGTACAATGAAAAACACTTCACTTCTTACATCTCTTGATTGATATCCATTTTAAATTCTCCAATAGCTCCAAAAATGGACAGTATATTACTCCATACAGTATTATGGCCACCGCATAGTGTGCTATACAGAGTAATGAGGCCCATATATTTCTCCATACAGAATCATTGGTCCCATATAATGTTTGAAACAGAATATGATGAGCTCCACATAATGCTACAGTATATGTTGGTCCCCATGGATGAAGCTCCACTGTCTTATGGGCCCAAATAATGCTCCATATATAATGGGCCCCATTTCTAATGCTCCAGTGTATAATGGGCCCTGTAAATGCTGCTCCATTGTCTGATGTCCACCTTTGGAATGCTCCAGTGTATGGTAGGCCTCATATATCATTCTCCAGAGTATAGTGCTCCCCAAAAATAGCTGTCCCAACATTGAAAACAATTAAATACAGTCATGGCCAAAAGTATTGACACCCCTGCAATTCTGTCAGATAATACTCAGTTTCTTCCAGAAAATGATTGCAAACACAAATTCTTTGGTATCATTATCTTCATTTAATTTGTCTTAAATGAAAAAACACAAAAAGAATTGTCCTAAAGCCAAATTGGATATAATTCCACACCAAACATAAAAAAGAGGGTGGACAAAAGTATTGGCACTGTTTGAAAAATCATGTGATACTTCTCTAATTTGTGTAATTAACAGCACCTGTAACTTACCTGTGGCACCTAACAGGTGTTGGCAATAATTAAATCACACTTGCAGCCAGTTGACATGGATTAAAGTTGACTCAACTTCTGTCCTGTGTCCTTGTGTGTACCACATTGAGCATGGAGAAAAGAAAGAAGACCAAAGAACTGTCTGAGGACTTGAGAAACCAAATTGTGAGGAAGCATGAGCAATCTCAAGGCTACAAGTCCATCTCCAAAGACCAGAATGTTCCTGTGTCTACCGTGTGCAGTGTCATCAAGAATTTAAAGCCCATGGCACTGTGGCTTACCTCCCTAGATGTCGATGGAAAAGAAAAATTGACAAGAGATTTCAATGCAAGATTGTGCGGATGTTGGATAAAGAACCTCGACTAACATCCGAACAAGTTCAAGCTGCCCTGCAGTCCGAGGGTACAACAGTGTCAACCCGTACTATCCGTCGGTGTCTGAATGAAAAGGGACTGTAAGGTAGGAGACCCAGGAAGATCCCACTTCTTACCCCGAGACATAAAAAAGCCAGGCTGGAGTTTGCCAAAACTTACCTGAAAAAGCCTAAAACATTTTGGAGGAATGTTCTCTGGTCAGATGAGACAAAAATAGAGCTTTTTGGGCTAAGGCATCAACATAGAGTTTACAGGAGAAAAAAAGAGGCATTCAAAGAAAAGAACACGGTCCCTACAGTCAAACATGGTGGAGGTTCCCTGATGTTTTGGGGTTGCTTTGCTGTCTCTGACACTGGACTGCTTGACCGTGTGCATGGCATTATGAAGTCTGAAGACTACCAACAAATTTTGCAGCTTAATGTAGGGCCCAGTGTGAGAAAGCTGGGTCTCCCTCAGAGGTCATGGGTCTTCCAGCAGGACAATGACCCAAAACACACTTCAAAAAGCACTAGAAAATGGTTTGAGAGAAAGCACTGGAGACTTCTAAGGTGGCCAGCAATGAGTCCAGACCTGAATCCCATAGAACACCTGTGGAGAGATCTAAAAATGGCAGTTTGGAGAAGGCACCCTTCAAATATCAGGGACCTGGAGCAGTTTGCCAAAGAAGAATGGTCTAAAATTCCAGCAGAGCATTGTAAGAAACTCATTGATGGTTACCGGAAGTGGTTGGTCGCAGTTATTTTGGCTAAAGGTTGTGCAACCAAGTATTAGGCTGAGGGTGCCAATACTTTTGTCTGGCCCATTTTGGGAGTTTTGTGTGAAATGATCAATGTTTTGCTTTTTGCTTCATTCTCTTTTGTGTTTTTTCATTTAAGACAAATTAAATGAAGATAATAATACCAAAGAATTTGTGTTTGCAATCATTTTCAGGAAGAAACTGAGTATTATCTGACAGAATTGCAGGGGTGTCAATACTTTTGGCCATGACTGTAAGTCTCCTTGCTAGGGAATCCCTGTACTAGTCTGGACTCCTCGTCATCCCCATCTTCCATCTCACTGCACTTGGACTGATTAGGCAGAGGGCATACAGACGTGATGTCATCGCACTCTCCGACCAGAATGTCACTGTCAGGAAATGTGGAAGACATCATGGCGGTGGAGCAGGGAGAGGTAAGTATTTCAACTTTGCAAGTACTGTGATCCTGAGCAAGCAGGGGGGGCCCACTTGTTGGCGACGGCACTGGCACAGGACCCCTCATAGTACGCCGGTGTGTCTGACGGCAGGTGTGCACCCCCACCATCAGAGACACTTGATTGTACTATGAGGGACCTTGTCCCAGTGCCGTTGCCAAACAGTGTGCCCACCCACCTGTCCAGGGCAACGGCACTCGCACGGGTGCGTGCGCCAAGTGGTGATCCCAGCCCTGTGGGGGGAGGCAGCCCAGTTAGGGAGGTGGAAAAAATTGGCATACGTTGATGTTGGACATTCAGCAGCTGCAAATGGAGTAATTGGAGAAGTCCGCGGAAGAGGAGGACAAAAGCAAGCCATTTTCCTGGCAACCTACGTGTCAGCAGGGGAGGGTGGGACAAAATCCTTTGAAACCCATGCATAGTTCATTTTAATGAAGGTTAGATCATCAACATTTTGGGTCGACAGACGGGTCCTTTTTTCTAGCAAAACCAAAAGGAAAAAACAGTGTGTGTATATACCCCAAGGAAAATAAATAAGTAAAAAAGCAAGTGCATTAAATAACAGAGGGTACTTGGTAAACACTATTTTGATCAAAAAAGTATAAAGCTGTCCCACCACGGCAAGGTGTACCCATTTGAGACAGTAACTACACTGTTAAAACCTACCTAGTGTGAATAGTAGCAGAGTCTCTGGGTCCCAAACGGACACCCAGCTTCGGAGGGACTATAAGTGAACTACACAGCTCAGTAGAAAGGAGGCCACACCCTATTTGTACTGATTACAAAAATGCTGAAGAAAAAACAAAAAAACTGAACTGGAGTAGAATTGAATGACATGCATGATGTAAAAGCATGTTCACACTGGCCATAAAAGCAAGCAAAACCAAAAGGAAAAATCAGTGTTTGTATATACCCCAATGAAAATAAATAAGTAAAAAGGCAAGTGCATTAAATAACGTAGAGTACTTGGTAATCACTATTTTGATCAAAAAAAGTATAAAGCTGTCCCACCACTGCAAGGTGTACCCATTTGAGACAGTAACTACACTAACGGTTAAAACCTACCTAGTGTGAATAGTAGCAGAGTCTCTGGGTCCCAAACGGACACCCAGCTTCAGAGGGACTATAAGTAAACTACACAGCTCAGTAGAAAGGAGGCCACACCCTATTTGTACTGATCAGGATTGATCCAGCAGCACTGGAGACTCATTCAGATAACACACTAGCAGCAGGGCAAGCGAGCTCCTGTAAGGCATATTGTGCCAATTCAAGTCAGGTGTCAAGTTTACTGGCCCAATAGTCAAAGGGGAATGACCGGTGAGGGAGAACATCGATATGGGAGGAGAAGTAGTTTGTTACCATAGTTGACAACTGCTGTCTCCTGTCACTTTCGATCGATGCAGTATTACCAGTCGTGTGAGCGGAACTTGAAAAATCAGTCCACAACATGGTCATGAAACCCCTGTGTCCAACACCACTTCGGCTGTGTGCACCACGAACACCTCTTTTATGTTGCTCCCTATGGCTTGTTGGAAAAACATCACCGCCGCTGTGTGCTGGGAATGCTTCAAACGGTTTACCAGAGTTGCTTGTTTGTTAGCCAATATTAGCTCTAGGTTCTCCTGTGGCATGATGTTTTGGAATTTGCCTTTAAAGCATGGATCCAGGATGCTGGCCAACCAGTAGTCGACATCGTTCATCATTTTGGCAATGTGGGGGTCCCTTATTAGGATCTGCAAGGCATAATCAGACATGTGGCCCAATGTTCCATGTGTTAATGATGCACTGCGAGTGCTGGGTGGAGGAGCACTTTCTGGCAAATCAACATCCCTCCAGTCTCGCACAAACCCTGTACCTGACCTTGTCACGCCAACATTTTTTCTTGCCCCCTGAGAAGCATCCTCCTCCCCAAAATAATCATCCCCATCATCCTCCTCCTCTTCTTCCTCCACCTCGTCCACATGGCTTCCCTGAGCAGACAATGGCTGACTGTCATCAAGGCTTCCCTCCTCCTCTTCCTCCTCGGCTGCAGACGCCTGATCCTTAATGTGCGTCAAAGTTTGCATGAGCAGACGCATAAGTGGGATGCTCATGCTTATGATGGCGTCGTCTGCGCTTACCAGCCATGTGCATTCCTCAAAACACTGAAGGACTTTACAGAGGTCTTTCAGCTCCGACCACTGCACACCAGACAACATGTCTGCCTGCAAACTGCCTGCCCGTGTATCCTCCCACAAATGAATTACAGCCTGCCTCTGTTCGCACAGCCTCTGAACCATGTGCAGGGTGGAGTTCCACCTTGTTGCAACGTCGATAATTAGGTGGTGCTTGGGAAGGTGGAACAATCGCTGCAGCTTCTGCATACGACTGGAGTGTACGGGCGACCTGCGGATGTGCGAGCAGTCTTCGCACCTTATGGAGCAGGGGTGTTAATTCCGGATAATTATTGAGGAAGCACTGCACCACCAGGTTCAAGGTGTGAGCCAGACAAGGTATGTGTCTGAGCTTTGAAAGGGCTATGGCTGCCAAAAAATTCCGGCCGTTATCACTAACTACCTTGCCTGCCTCCAGATGTAGACTGCCCAGCCATGACTCAGTTTGTTGCTGCAAGTAGTCGGCCAGTACCTCCGCGGTGTGTCTATTGTCTCCCAAACACATCATCTTCAACACAGCCTGTTGACGCTTACCACTAGCTGTTCGATAGTGGGACACCTCGTGTGCAACACTGCCAGCTGCGGATGGAGTGCTCGTGCGACTGTGCTCTGTGAACAAGCTTTCGCTTCTGGAGGAGGAGGAGGGTCAAACGCCTACAGCCAACTGTTTCCTATACCGTGGGCTAGGCAGCACTGTCCCACCGCCGCTGTCCCCTGTGGACCCAGCATCCACCACATTAACCCAGTGCGCAGTGATGGACACGTAACGGCCCTGGCCATGCCTACTGAACGATGCATCTGTTGTGAGGTGCACCTTTCCACTCACTGATTGCTTGAGTGCATGGACAATGTTGTCTTTCACATGCACGTGGAGGGCTGGGATGGCTTTTCGCGAAAAGAAGTGCCGACTGGGTAGGTCATAGTGCGTTACTGCATAGGCCATGAGCTCGCGGAAAGCTTTGCTTTCAACCAACCGGAAGGGCATCATCTCTAACGAGATTAGTTTGGCAATGTGGGCATTCAAAGCCAGTGTGCGTGGATGAAAGGATGAGTACTTTCTTGTCCTACTCAGAGTCTCTGGTAGGGTGAGCTGGACTTGAGAGCTGCATATGGTGGAACTAGCGGTGGACATGGCGGACTGAGAGAGGGTTGGTGATGGTGTTGGTGGTGTTGCTGATGACCTAGATTCAGTCTTTTGTAGCAATAACATTGTGATTCCATGACTGCTTTGCCCTTGCGACGACACCTCGACATTTGCTGCTGGTGTTGTGCTAACCGGTGGGCTTACAGTGGGGGAAGCGATGTAGCATTGCTGACTACCTTCATTCGGAGCAGGTGCACATGTGGTACGTGACGTTTGGTAGTCTGTCCACACTTGCAAGTGCATGGTGGTTAAATGTCTAAGCATGCAACTGGTATTCAAATTTCTCAGATTTTTCCCTCGGCTAAAGGTCTTTGCGCACTTCTTACAGATAACTCTTGCCTGATCATTAGGATTTTGTTCAAAAAAGTGCCACACTGCACTCTTCCAACTATGGAAGACATTTTGAGACCTTGCACGCTGTGCTAATTTGACCGTCTGGCCAAGCTGTCCTGCAACTCTTTTGCTTTTTGTAACACGTTTTTGGACTGCTACGGTCCTGCCAGATAACAGCTGTTGCGATGTCGTTGCCTGCTGCGGATCCTCCTCCTCTTCTGAGCTATTGGCAGCGGCACCCTCTTCCCCCAATGGATGCCAATCTGGGTCAACAACTGGGTCATCCATCACCTTCTCTTCAATTTCATGTGCACCTTCATCTGTGTCACCATGTGAGGTGGTATAGAATGCGGGAAGGGGCACCTGAGTTTCATCAGGGTCTGATTCTGCCTCAGTACACTGCAAGGACAATGTAGTGCTCTGAGTGAATGTACCAGCAGAAAAATCTAGCAGTGGCTGTGCACTCCATGTCATCTTCATCTTGGACTGGGGAATTCACGATTTGACTTGCTAACCCAGGCATGGTATGTGAAAAGAGCTCTATGGAGTAATCGGTAGTGTGGCCTGCCACATCCTTCACTTTTGGTAGGGGTGAAGGACACAAGGAAAGGTTTTGTTCCAGGAGCCTCCAATGACGACTCAGTGCTTTTATTTTTTGAAACTTCAGAAGAGGAGGCGAGAGAGCTGGAGGCTGTGTCAGCAATGTAAGCCAAAACTTGTTCCTGAAGCTCCGGCTTTAACACTAGAAGTCCCAGAAATTTCAAGCTCCCCCCTGAAGTCCTGAAAGAGGGTCAAATGACCCTTAGTCCAAACTGGCAACTCTGATGGCTCCAATTAGCATCCTTTCATTTGTAAATGTGGCAATTACCTGAGGAATCTGCAGGGGGCAATTATGTTGATCCACCTCAACAAAGGTCTTGTAAAAGAGAGTAAACAAAAGAATGCAAGCTACTCCTGAGTGTGTCTGCCCACCCCCCAGCTGCATTGTCCTTTTGTGCTGTGGGGGATAGATAGGTGACTGCTTCACCTTTTTTGTTCACAAGAAACAAAATGCAGAGAAGGCACACCATTCAACAGGCATTGGAACTGATCCTGAGCAACACCAACCCTTCAACCCGATTCGGACTCTGAGCTGTCTTCAGGTTAGATTTTTCAAATTACCTATTTTTATTTCCTGATTATCTTTTTTTAATCATTATTATTATTATTATTATTATTATTATTATTATTTATATAGCACCATTGGTTCCATGGTGCTGTACATGAGAAGGGGTTACATACAGATTACAGATATCACTTACAGCAAACAAACTAACAATTACAGACTGATACAGAGGGGAGAGAGGACCCTACCCTTTCGGGCTTACATGCTACAGGATGGTGGGGAAGGAGACAGTAGGTTGAGGGGTTACAGCAGTTCCAGTGATGGTGAGGCGGTAGCTCCAGTAGTGGTGAGGAGGCAGCAGGGATCACTGCAGGCTGTAGGCTTTCCTGAAGAGGTGGGTTTTCAGGTTCCGTCTGAAGGATCCGAGTGTGGTTGATAGCCGGACGTGTTGGGGCAGGGAATTCCAGAGGATGGGGGCTATTCGGGAGAAGTCTTGGAGGCGGTTGGGTGAGGAGCAGAGCCTTGGGGGACTCCAACAGAGAGAGGGTGGTATGAGGAGGTAGTGTGGGAGTGGGAGACACTGAATGTGTGGTTTGAAAGGTATGAGGAGATCCAGGATAGGGCTAGGTCTTTGATGCCAAAGGAGGAGAGGATCTGTAGTAGGAGGCAGTGGTCAACTGTGTCGAAAGCAGAGGACAGGTCTAGAAGCAGGAGTACAGAATATTGTCCATTTGCTTTGGCGGTAAGTAGATCATTAGTGATTTTGGTCAGGGCTGTCTCAGTAGAACCAAAACAAAATGTTAATTTGAAATTATTTATCTTGCAGATGATGAGACTCCTCCTCTACCAAAAAAGAGAGCTCGGTTGGCGAGTGAACCGACAGAGACCGCAAAAGATGGCACAGTGTGGCGTGAAGTACAAGTGGGGAAACGTCTCCATTTCACCCCAATAGAACCATACCCTAGAGATGGAGAGCCAAGTGCTAAGGCCAGACAAAGTGTCCGGAGTCGCCTTCAGAGCTTCCTCTGTTTTATCACTCTTGACATGCTTCGTAGCATTCAAGAATGGACTACTCAACATGCACGTCACACGGAGCAGGTGGATTGGTTCATGGGTCTCCCGGAACTAATGTCATTTATTTCAGTCATTATCTTGCGGGGGGTGAGGTTCCATCACTACGTGACAGCTGGTCAGCAAACCTGGCAAACCCAAGGATCATTGCAACTATGGCCCAAAACCGCTTCCAATATTAGAACAAAACCGTTGGCACAACCCTGGTAACCGGAGGTGGTGCACTAGCACGATCCCAATCCGTGAACTTCAATTTATATAAACTTGGCACACACCAAAAAGATTCTGATGCAGAAAGGTGGTTTTAATGAATTGCAGTACATACATACAGACGTTTCGGTCTAGGACCTTCATCAATGTACAATAAGTTGTACTGTGAGCTCTTAGTGACTGGGCTTTAAGGGAGACACCAATACTGCAAGGAGGCACCTGCGGCCGTCCCACGTGGTTCTATATAACAAGTGGACGCAGTATCCACCGCGAATCCAAGGGTCAAATCCACCCTTGGATTCGCGGTGGATATTGCGTCCACTTGTTATATAGAACCACGTGGGACGGCCGCAGGTGCCTCCTTGCAGTATTGGTGTCTCCCTTAAAGCCCAGTCACTAAGAGCTCACAGTACAACTTATTGTACATTGATGAAGGTCCTAGACCGAAACGTCTGTATGTATGTACTGCAATTCATTAAAACCACCTTTCTGCATCAGAATCTTTTTGGTGTGTGCCAAGTTTATATAAATTCAAAACCGCTTCGAAGACATCATGCAACACCTACGCTTTGATGACATGTTCACACGCAGTGAGCGAGCGGAGTCTGATAAGTTTGCTGCAATCTCCGATGTGTGGAGATCGTTTGTCACTAACTGCATCGCATCCTACAACCCTGGTCGACACATCACTATTGATGAACAGCTTTTCCCGTCAAAGACTCACTGCTGTTTTCTGCAATTCATTGCAACAAAACCAGACAAGTTTGGCCTCAAGTTTTGGGTGGCTTGCGACTTGAAATCAAAGTACATCTGTAATGTCCTCCCATATCTTGGCAAGGACCCCAGTCGTCCCAGCGGGGAGAGACTGTCCGAAACTGTAGTGATGAGGCTGATGGAACCATTCATGGACAAGGGCAGAACTGTAACCACGGACAATTTCTTTACATCATTGTCACTTGCAAAACGACTGCTTAGCCGGAAAACCACTATCCTCAGCACAGTCAACAAGAGTCGCCGGGAAATTCCTCAATCTGCTAGACAGATGGACAGCACTGAATTCACCACTCAGGTGTTTTCAACCACTGGTGCCACACTGACAGTGTATGCACCCAAACGAAAGAAGGCCGTCTACATTCTCCTCAGCATGCACAGCGTGGTTGAGACTGAGGATAACAACAAAAGGAAGCCAAACACGGTGACACAATACAACCACACAAAGTGCGGTGTGGATGTAATGGACCAAATTGTGCGGGAGTACAGCGTGCGTGCAGGAACACGGAGATGACCTGTCGCCATGTTCTACAACATGATTTACATGGCAGCACTGAATGCGCATGTTCTTTATCAGGCATGCACTGAAGTGCAGGAGAGACGGGTGGACTTCCTGGTTGAGCTTGCAAAAGAGTTAGGTGGCTCTCATGTGAGTGAAAAGGCATGCAAGGAGAAACTCCTTCGGCAACAACTTTCCACACCCAGCCCTGGCAAAATGGCGAAGTGTCAGGTCAACCATCGATGCACGAGCAATTGTGCAACTGAGAGATGTGTTGACTGCTACAAATACACGTGTGGCAAATGTACCAGGGACATACCCAGGCAGTGCCAGGTATGTTCCGACAGTGCAGACTGACTGCTCTGTGAGTGCTGAAATGCTAGTCACACAAGAAGGACATGCCACTCACACACACACATGCAGCCCCGCCACTGTAGCCTATTGTAAATATGTGTGGCATTGTTTTATTCCTTGTATTTTTTTATTATTTTTATATCAAAAATAAAAAGCATGGAGACAAATAACAGTTGTTCTTTTGTATATTTTTCACACTGAAATTTCAGTCCTGTTGACTTAGACATAAATGCTTCTGGTCATTTCTCACAGCTGTACCTTGCTCTAAAATTTCTAATTCTCTATTTAAAATATATAAAAAATGATTAATTGTTTCAGTGCTTTTTTGCTCAAATAACTGTGCGCTATATGGCGGTACAGACACCTTACAGCTGTGTGACTGTGCACTATATGGCGGTACAGGCCCCTCATAGCTCTGTGACTGTGCACTATATGGTGCTACAGGCCCCTCATAGCAGTGTGACTGTGCACTATATGGTGCGACAAGCCCCTCATAGCAGGGTGACTGTGCACTATATGGCAGTACAGGCCATCCATAGCAGTGTGACTGTGCACTATATGGTGGTACAGACACCTTACAGCTGTGTGACTGTGCACTATATGGCAGTACAGGTCCCTCATAGCTCTGTGACTGTGCTCTATATGGCGGTACAGGCCCCTCATAGCTGTGACTGTGCACTATATGGCGGTACAGGCCCCTCATAGCAATGTGACTGTGCACTATATGGCAGTACAGGCCCCTCATAGGTCTGTGACTGTGCACTATATGGTGCTACAGGTCCCTAACAGCAGTGTGACTGTGCACTATATGGCGGTACAGGAACCTCATAGCTCTGTGACTGTGCACTATATGGCAGTACAGGCCCCTCATAGGTCTGTGACTGTGCACTATATGGTGCTACAGGTCCCTAACAGCAGTGTGACTGTGCACTATATGGCGGTACAGGAACCTCATAACTCTGTGACTGTGCACTATATGGTGGTACAGGCCCCTCATAGCTGTGTGACTGTGCTCTATATGGTGCTACAGGCCCCTCATAGCAGTGTGACTGTGCACTATATGGCGGTACAGGAACCTCATAGCTCTGTGACTGTGCACTATATGGCGGTACAGGCCCCTCATAGCTCTGTGACTGTGCACTATATGCCGGTACAGGCCCCTCATAGCTCTGTGAATGTGCACTATATGGCGGTACAGGCCACCCATAGCAGTGTGACTGTGCACTATATGGTGGTACGGCCCCTCATAGCTGTGTGACTGTGCACTATTTGGCAGTACAGGCCCCTCATAGCTGTGTGACTGTGCACTATATGGTGCTACAGGCCCCTCATAGCCGTGTGACTGTGCACTATATGGCGGTACAGGCCCCTCATAGCTCTGTACATAAATAAAAAATGATTCATTGTTTCAGTGCTTTTTTGCTCAAATAAAACTAAACTAAATACAATATGTATAGACTTTATATTATCAAATACAATAAACTAAATAGAACTAACTAGAAACTAAATGGTTAAACTCAATGGATAACAACCTCCTGTGGTGCTACAGTTGTGGCCTTAATTACATAACAAAAGACGGTGATTATAGGATGTTAGATAAAATCCTTCAGGTCATTCGACCCGTCTCTGGGTTCCAAAGGTATAAATGTTAAATGACCCCACTCTGGGACTTCTAGTGCTAAAAGTGGTTTACATATTCCCAGAAAAGAGAGACTTCGAGGCCTTGTGGAGCCAGACAATGACGCAGGCTCAACACCTCCTGCCTTAGGTGCTATTGTGCTTTTGCCACTACCAACAGACGCAACACCACCACCATCAGGACCAGCTGGCAACCCCTGCCCACTTCCATGGCGTCTTCCACCATACTTGCTCATTTTTGTGAAAATGTACCCAAAATGCCACCAGCTACAGTCATGGCCAAAAGTATTGACACCCCTGCAATTCTGTCAGATAATACTCAGTTTCTTCCTGAAAATGATTGCAAACACAAATTCTTTGGTATTATTATCTTCATTTAATTTGTCTTAAATGAAAAAACACAAAAAGAATTGTCCTAAAGCCAAACTGGATATAATTCCACACCAAACATAAAAAAGAGGGTGGACAAAAGTATTGGCACTGTGCGAAAAATCATGTGATGCTTCTCTAATTTGTGTAATTAACAGCACCTGTAACTTACCTGTGGCACCTAACAGGTGTTGGCAATAACTAAATCACACTTGCAGCCAGTTGACATGGATTAAAGTTGACTCAACCTCTGTCCTGTGTCCTTGTGTGTACCACATTGAGCATGGAGAAAAGAAAGAAGACCAAAGAACTGTCTGAGTACTTGAGAAACCAAATTGTGAGGAAGCATGAGCAATCTCAAGGCTACAAGTCCATCTCCAAAGACCTGAATGTTCCTGTGTCTACCGTGCGCAGTGTCATCAAGAAGTTTAAAGCCCACGGCACTGTGGCTAACCTCCCTAGATGTGGCCGGAAAAGAAAAATTGACAAGAGATTTCAACGCAAGATTGTGCAGATGTTGGATAAAGAACCTCCACTAACATCCAAACAAGTTCAAGCTGCCCTGCAGTCCGAGGGTACAACGGTGTCAACCCGTACTATCCGTCGGCATCTGAATGAAAAGGGACTGTATGGTAGGAGACCCAGGAAGACTCCACTTCTTACCCCGAGACATAAAAAAGCCAGGCTGGAGTTTGCCAAAACTTACCTGAAAAAGCCTAAAACATTTTGGAAGAATGTTCTTTGGTCAGATGAGACAAAAGTAGAGCTTTTAGGGCAAAAGCATCAACATAGAGTTTACAGAAGAAAAAAGAGGCATTCAAAGAAAAGTACACGGTCCCTACAGTCAAACATGGCGGAGGTTCCCTGATGTTTTGGGGTTGCTTTGCTGCCTCTGGCACTGGACTGCTTGACCGTGTGCATTGCATTATGAAGTCAGAAGACTACCAACAAATTTTGCAGCATAATTTAGGGCCCAGTGTGAGAAAGCTGGGTCTACCTCAGAGGTCATGGGTCTTCCAGCAGGACGATAACCCAAAACACACTTCAAAAAGCACTAGAAAATGGTTTGAGAGAAAGCACTGGAGACTTCTAAGGTGGCCAGCAATGAGTCCAGACCTGAATCCCATAGAACACCTGTGGAGAGATCTAAAAATGGCAGTTTGGAGAAGGCACCCTTCAAATATCAGGGACCTGGAGTAGTTTGCCAAAGAAGAATGGTCTAAAATTCCAGCAGAGCATTGTAAGAAACTCATTGATGGTTACCGGAAGCGGTTGGTCGCAGTTATTTTGGCTAAAGGTTGTGCAACCAAGTATTAGGCTGAGGGTGCCAATACTTTTGTCCGGCCCATTTTTGGAGTTTTGTGTGAAATGATCAATGTTTTGCTTTTTGCTTCATTCTCTTTTGTGTTTTCTCATTTAAGACAAATTAAATGAAGATAATAATACCAAAGAATTTGTGTTTGCAATCATTTTCAGGAAGAAACTGAATATTATCTGACAGAATTGCAGGGGTGTCAATACTTTTGGCCATGACTGTATATGGTACTGTAAAACAAGGTAGAAGGTGTATCTACTATTGGTGAGAATTTGAATCTCACTAGAGATTTGAGGACACTGAACTATTGTCTCTGGCCCAGTAGAGATTACACCTCAATGTAACAGGCTGAAATTGGATGGTGTATGACAAGGTGTAGGGTGTCTATAGGATTGGTGAGAATTTGAATCTCACTATAGATTTGAGGATGCAGAACTATTGTCTCTGGCCCAGTAGAGATTACACCTCAATGTAACAGGCTGAAATTGGATGGTGTATGACAAGGTGTAGGGTGTCTATAGGATTGGTGAGATTTTGAATCTCACTATAGATTTGAGGACGCAGAACTATTGTCTCAGGCCCAGTAGAGATTACACCTCAATGTAACAGGTTGAAATTGGATGGTGAAGCCAAGGTGGAGGGTGTCTATAGGATTGGTGAGAATTTGAATCTCACTATAGATTTGAAGATGCAGAACTATTGTCTCAGGCCCAGTAGAGATTACACCTCAATGTAACAGGCTGAAATTGGATGGTGTATGACAAGGTGTATGGTGTCTATAGGATTGGTGAGATTTTGAATCTCACTATAGATTTGAGGACGCAGAACTATTGTCTCAGGCCCAGTAGAGATTACACCTCAATGTAACAGGCTGAAATTGGATGGTGTATGACAAGGTGGAGGGTGTCTATAGAATTGGTGAGATTTTGGATCTCACTAGAGATTTGAGGACGCTGACAATGATGCTCTCAGTCAAAGTATGGACGCAGGCAGCCTAATAAGCAGGACTGCTACACAGTGCACACACAAAAGGGTGGAAAAATGAACGCTTGGTAACTATGCAGAAAAGAGGATGAAAAGTATTTTTGCTTTTAAAAAAGCAGTTTGCACAGCAGTGTGCAAACAGCAATGCAGCTATCAGGGAGCCTTATAAGGCAGCTTAATAACCAACAGAGCTGATGCACAAAAATAGAGCCTCCCCTGTCACTGCACACAAAGTGTTGTGTTGTACAGTGGAAATCGCTAACAGCAGAAGCAGTTTTTTGGTTCTTCTTCCCTGCCTAGCGCTCTCCCTACAGAATCAGCAGCAGCTCTCCCTATGCTAAGATTGGCATAAGATGGCGGTCGGCGTTCACGCCCTTTTGTAGCCCCTGTGACACCACAGAAAGCCAACCAATCACTTGCATACCCTTCTCAAAGATGGTGGTGACCGATGCCTATGTCATCGCGATGCCCACAGTGTGCGTCCTCCATCATTGGCTGAAAAAGGGCGCTGGAAGCATCTTTTGAAACGCGACTTTGGCGCTCTGGTCGCCGACCTCGTGGCCGACCTCACGCTATGGTAGGGTTTCATTTCATGAAACCCGACTTCAGCGAAAGTCGGCGACTTTTGAATATGACCGACCCGTTTCGCTCAACTCTACTAATTTCTATTGTTGGTAAAATATTTGAAGGGTTTCTGAGGGATGTTATTCTGGATTATTTCAATGAGAATAAATGTTTAACTCCATATCTGCATGGGTTTATGAGGAATCGTTCCTATCAAACCAATCTAATCAGTTTTTCTGAAGAGGTAAGCTATAGACTGGACCATGGTGAGTCATTGGATGTGGTATATCTTGATTTTTCCAAAGCGTTTGATACCGTGCCACACAAGAGGTTGGTGCACAAAATGAGAATGCTGGGTCTGAGGGAAAATGTGTGTAATTGGCTAAGTAATAGAAAGCAGAGGGTGGTTATAAATGGTTTATTTTCTAACTAGGTCCCTGAGGCCAGTGGGGTACCGCAGGGGTCAGTGTTGGGACCGATTCTCTTCAACATATTTATTAATGATCTGGTTGAAGGTTTACACAGTAAAATATTGATATTTGCAGATGATATACAACTTTGTAAAGCAGACAATGCAAGAGAAAATAGTATTCTGCTACACATGGATCTGGATAAGTTGGAAACTTGGGTTGAAAGGTGGCAGATGTGGTCTAACAATGATAAATGTAAGGTTACACACATGTTAAGAATGAATCAATATCACCATTACACACTGAACGGGAAACCACTGGGTAAATCTGACATGGAGAATGACTTGGGGATCCTAGTTAATCATAAACTTACCTGGAGCAGCCAGTGTCAGGCAGCAGCTGCCAAGGCAAACAGGATCATGGGGTGCATTAAAGGAGGTCTGGATACACATGATGAGAGCATTATACTGCCTCTGTACAAATCCATGGTTAGACTGCACATGGAGTACTGTGTACAGTTTTAGGCACCAGTGCTCAGGAAGGATATAATGGAACAAGAGCAAGTACAAAGGAGGGCAACAAAATTAATAAAGGGGTTGGGGGAACTACAATACCCAGAGAGATTAGGAAAATTAGGATTACTTAGTCTAGAAAAAAGACGACTCAGGGGTGATCTAATAACCATGTATAAGTATATAAGGGGACAATACAAATATCTCTCTGAGCATCTGTTTATACCAAGGAATGTGACGGTCACAAGGGGGCATTCTCTTAATCTGGAGGAGAGAAGGTTTTTCCACCAACATAGAGGATTCTTTGCTGTCAGGGCAGAATCTGGAATTCTTTGCCTGAGGAGGTGGTGATAGCGAACTCAGTCGAGGGGTTCAAGAGAGGCCTGGATATCTTCCTGGAGCATTACAATATTGTATCTTACAGTTTTTAGGTTCTTTAGAAGGCCGTAGATCTGGGGATTTATTCTGAAGGAATATAGGCTGAACTGGATGGACAAATGTATTTTTTTGACCTTGTTAATTAGGCTACTATGTAATGCATTGCTGCCAAACTTCATGTCCTCAGACTTGCCCTTATTCTGTGAGCCCCATCTCCCCAACTGCATCCCAGCTCCAATCTCTTGTCACTTCTCGATGCCTCTCACAACTTTCAAACTCAGACACATGGAAAGATGGTAACAACACCCCTGATCTGGACCTTGTCCAGCCTTTATCTCACCCCCCCATTTCCTCAAGTTGGTTGACCATCATTGTAAATAAGCACCTGTAATTTGTGTCTCCCCCACCACATAAATAAGCGAGGGGGAGGTGTGTTTTTATATGTAAAATCATCCTTAAAAGCCATCCTTCGTGATAATATATATGAATCTAATGAAAATGTAGAGTCCCTGTGGGTAGAGATAAGGGGAGGGGGGAAAAATAATAAATTACTGATAGGGGTTTGTTATAAATCTCCAAAAATAATGGAAGCTACAGAGAATATCCTCATAAAGCAAATAGATGAAGCAGCGACTCAAGGAGAAGTCATTATTATGGGGGACTTCAACTACCCTGAAATACATTGGGGAACCGAAACCTGCAGTTCCAGCAAAGGTAATAGGTTTCTGACAACGATGAGAGACAATTACCTTTCACAACTGGTTCAGGACCCAACAAGAGGGGGGGCACTGCTAGACCTAATATTAACCAACAGGCCAGACCGCATATCAAATGTAAGGGTTGAGGGTCACTTGGGTAATAGTGATCACAAATTAATAAGTTTTTATGTATCCTTTAATAAGATGTGTAGTAGAGGGGTTACTGTCACGTCTGCCATGTCTGTTTGTCTCAAGAACTCCTGGAGTGATGTGCATGCGCATGTTTTGTCTGCTGTCCTGCATGTTCGCTAGAGCTGTGTGCAGACTCACCTCATGTCTGAGCTGCAGGATCCCTGCGTTTCTGCTCTGCCTTCTGTGATCTTCTCGTCATGTCTGGAGTCCTTGATCATGTGATGTTTCTTAAGATCCTGCTCTGTCTGGTTCTGCAATCATCTCGTCATGTCTAGAATCCCGGATCATGTGTTCTTCCTAGGATCCTGCACTGGTTGGTTCGGTAATCATCTCGTCATGTCTGAAACCCTGATCATGTGACGTTTCCTAAGATCCTGCACTGTCTGGTTCTGCTATCATCTCGTCATGTCTAGAATCCCGGAAGTGCTCCCCTGCTCCTGACCTGGAGGAGGAGGTGCTATGCCCTATATCAGGCCGCCTCTTCCTATGCTCAGGGCCTGATTATTGTGTTGCTTCCCTGCAAGGCTCTGGGTCTGTGGGGTTGCTCCCTCTATTCTGTGCCCTTGCACTTTGCTCTGTAGTGCGTCTCTGCACACGCTCCGTGCTCGTATTCCGCCTCTTGTCTTGTGCCATGTCTTGTGTTGTCTCTCGTGCCATGTTTGTCTTTGCCTTGTAGTCCTTCTGCTGTTCTTTGTCTTAGTCTGTTTTGCTATGTCTCGCCTTAGCTATGCTTTGACTTGTAGTCCTTCCTTTGTTCTCTGCCTCGCCTGTTTTGCCATGTCTTGCTTTTGCTATGCTTTGACTTGTAGTCCTCCCTGTGTTCTCTGCCTTGCTATTCCTTGCTTTGTGTTCCTCCCTATGGTCTCAGTCTTTGCTTGCTCTGCCTCGCTCTCTCCTATGGTGCTCTGTAGTGCTCCCTGGCACACGCACCATTTCTCCTCTCCGTAGTCCTCATTTCTTTGTCTAGTCCCAAGGTCTTCCCTTGGCCCGGCTCTGGGCTTCTGCCTACGCTCCACTGCTAGACTCTGTCCTCTCTCTGACCTGGCTCTGTTTCTGCCTGTATTCCTTGCCTTGTTCCCTGCCTTGTCCTTGCATTGAACCCCGGCGTGGGTTCCCCTTGGCCGTCTCCTGTGCCGTGGTAAGTGCCACGTGTTTGTGTAAAGCCGTGTGTACTGGCCAGTGTGGCGTGCCCCCTGCGTGGCTCCTAGCACGCAGCCCTTCCTTGTGCCCTGGCGTGGCTCCTAGCACGCACCCTGCCTTGAACCCTGGCGTGGCTCCTAGCACGCACCCTGCCTTGAACCCTGGCGTGGCTCCTAGCACGCACCCTGCCCTGAACCTGGCGTGGCTCCTAGCACGAAGGTTCCTTTGCCCCCTCCTGTGCCTTAGTCGTGCCTCGTGCTGGCGTTACAGCCGTGTGCATTGGCCAGTGAGGTGTGCGTCCCTGCGTAGCTCCTAGCACGCAGCCCTGCTCTGAACCCTGGCGTGTCTCTACACGCACTCTGTCTTGTGCCTTGGCGTGTCTCTACACGCACTCTGTCTTGTGCCTTGGCGTGTCTCTACACGCACTCTGTCTTGTGCCTTGGCGTGTCTCTACACGCACTCTGTCTTGTGCCTTGGCGTGTCTCTACACGCACTCTGTCTTGTACCTTGGCGTGTCTCTACACGCACTCTGTCTTGTACCTTGGCGTGTCTCTACACGCACTCTGTCTTGTACCTTGGCGTGTCTCTACACGCACTCTGTCTTGTACCTTGAACCTTGGCGTGTCTCTACACGCACTCTGTCTTATACCTTGAACCTTGGCGTGTCTCTACACGCACTCTGTCTTATACCTTGTACCTTGGCGTGTCTCTACACGCACTGTCTTATTCTATGCTTTGGCGTGGCTACACACGCACCCTGTCTCGTTTGCGAACCTTGGCGTGTCCCCTACACACGCACCTCGCTTTGAACCCTGGCGTGTCCCCTACACACGCACCTTGCCTTGCACCTAGTCTTGAACCCTGGCGTGTCCCCTACACACGCACCTAGCCTTGGACCTTGGCGTGTTCCCTAAACACGCACCCTGCTTGGATATCTGTCGTGCCTCCTTGCCTGAACCCTGATTTGCCTGCCGGATGCCCGGAACCTGCCGACCGTTGCCAGAGGTCCAGAACCAGATGACTACGGCCTGATGTCCGGAGCTGACGTCCGCAGCCTGATCCCTGGACCCTGTCGGTTTGCCAGCAGTCCGGAGTCCGATGCCATCATGCCATTACCTGTGCCTAGGCGTGCCATCTGGCACGTACCATGTTATGGACCTTGGCGTGCCCACGCGCGCACCTTGCACGTTTTGCTTGTTTTCTCTGTATGTGATCTTGTGTTATTCTAATGAAGATACCTTGCACCTACGTCTAGTCTCGTCTTGCTTCCTGCTTGTCGTCAGACACTCGTCTAGTGTCCCCTGAGCCGGCCGTCTGGTCCCAGCAGTCGTGGTGGCTCACCCCCTTGGTCTTGCCCCTAACACTCCCTGTATAGGGGGTGGATTCTCACAAGGTCAGCTCGCCCTCGGTGGGTGGGTGCCACGACCCAGAGGGTCCACTCAAAAAATGGGCTCAGCAGGAGCTGAGTCCGTCACAGTTACAAGGACACTAAACTTCAGGAAGGCAAATTTCCACCGGAGGAGAGATGATCTTGGTGCAATTAACTGGGACGATATCCTGAGACATAAAAATACACAAAGAAAATGGGAGACGTTTATTAGCATCCTGAATAGGACCTGTGCACAATATATACCGTATGGGAATAAACATGCGAGAAATAGGAGGAAACCACTATGGCTAAATAGAGCTGTAAGGGGCGCAATAAGAGATAAAAATAAAGCATTTAGAGAATTAAAGCAAGTAGGTAGTGATGAGGCATTAAATAAATACAGAAGATTAAATAAATTCTGTAAAAAGCAAATCAAGACAGCAAAGATTGAGACAGAGAGACTCATTGCCAGAGAAAGTAAAAATAATCCCAAAATATTCTTTAACTACATAAATAGTAAGGAGCTAAAAAATGATAGTGTTGGCCCCCTTAAAAATAGCCTGGATGAAATGGTGGATGAGGATGAGGAAAAAGCCAATATGCTAAATGACTTTTTTTCAACAGTATTTACACAAGAAAATCCCATGACGGATAACATGATCAGGGTTAAAAATTCTCCATTAAATGTCACCTGCTTAACCCAGCAGGAAGTACGGCGGCGTCTACAAATCACTAAAATTGACAAATCCCCGGGCCCGGATGGGATACACCCCCGAGTACTGCAGGAATTAAGCACAGTCATAGATAGACCACTATTTTTAATCTTTAAAGATTCCATAATAACAGGGTCTGTACCACAGGACTGGCGTATAGCAAATGTGGTGCCAATATTCAAAAAGGGGACAAAAACTGAACTTGGAAATTATAGGCCAGTAAGTTTAACCTCAACTGTGGGTAAAATCCTGGAGGGTTTTCTAAGAGATACTATACTGGAGTATCTGGAGAAGAATAACCTTATGACCCAATATCAACATGGGTTTACAAGAGACCGTTCCTGTCAGACTAATCTGATAAGCTTTTATGAAGAGGTAAGTTCCGGACTGGACCAAGGGAATGCAGTGGACGTGGTGTACATGGACTTTTCAAAAGCTTTTGATACGGTGCCACACAAAAGGTTGATACATAAAATGAGAACAATGGGGATAGGGGGAAAATATGTGTAGGTGGGTTAAGAGCTGGCTCAGGGATAGGAAACAAAGGGTGGTTATTAATGGAGCACACTCGGACTGGGTCACGGTTAGCAGTGGGGTACCACAAGGGTCAGTTTTGGGCCCGCTTCTTTTTAACATATTTATTAATGACCTTGTAGGGGGCATAGAGAGTAGAATTTCAATATTTGCAGATGACACTAAACTCTGCAGGGTAATTAATACAGAGGAGGACAATTTTATATTACAGGAGGATTTATGTAAACTAGAAGCTTGGGCTGATAAATGGCAAATGAGCTTTAATTGGGAAAAATGTAAGGTCATGCACTTGGGTAGAACGAACAAGTTGTATAATTATGTGCTTAATTGTAAAACACTGGGCAAAACAGTCACTGAAAAAGACCTGGGTGTATGGGTGGACGACAAACTCACATTTAGTGGCCAGAGTCAAGCAGCTGCTGCAAAGGCAAATAAAATAATGGGATGCATTAAAAGAGGCATAGATGCTCATGAGGAGAACATAATTTTACCTCTATATAAGTCACTAGTGCGACCACACTTAGAATACTGTGTACAGTTCTGGTCTCCGGTGTATAAGAAAGACATAGCTGAACTGGAGCGGGTGCAGAGAATAGCGACCAAGGTTATTAGGGAACTAGGGGGTCTGCAATACCAAGACAGGTTATTACACTTGGGGTTATTTAGTTTGGAGAATCGAAGGCTTAGGGGTGATCTTATTACAATGTATAAATATATGCGGGGACAATACAAAGACCTTTCTAATGATCTTTTTACTCTTAGACCTGTGACGGGGACAAGGGGGCATCCTCTACGTCTGGAGGAAAGAAGGTTTAAGTATACTCACAGACGCGGATTCTTTACTGTAAGAGCAGTGAGACTATGGAACTCTCTGCCATATGATGTTGTAATGAGTGATTCACTACTAAAATTTAAGAAGGGACTGGATGCCTTTCTTGAAAAGTATAATATTACAGGGTATATACACTAGTCTCCTTAATATTGCGTTGATCCAGGGAGCTAGTCTGATTGCCGTATGTGGAGTCGGGAAGGAATTTTTTTCCCCAATGTGAAGCTTACTGTTGCCACATGGGGTTTTTTTGCCTTCCTCTGGATCAACATGTTAGGGCAAGTTAGGATAGGATATGGGTTGAACTAGATGGACTTAAAGTCTCCCTTCAACCTTAATATCTATGTTACTATGTTACTATGTTACATTGTAAATTGTGAACTCTGAAGAGCAGGGTCACAATTATTTTTGCTTTAATTGTTTGATTATCTTTAACTTGGTAACTTTTGGCTGTTTTATATGAACTGCTGACTTGTAAAGCTATGCAGAATGTTTGCGATATATAAAAAAAGGTTATTATTATTAGTAGATTGAAGATGGTGAAGTTCAAGCTGTTGGCTTTGCCATGTGTAGTCGGAAAGAATCTTTTCCATGAGCACAACTGTGCAAATGAGGGCTTGCTGCTGTGCTGACAGCGTGGAGTAGGTTGAACAGGACAAGCTGCTGGACTGTGAGAGAGGTGCAGTCGGAGATGTTACAGTGGATTGAGAAAGATTGGGTGTGTTTGGTATGTAAGATCAGTCAAAAACAGGAGGCATATCCACTTCCATATCAGCTGACAGGCTCTCAGTCACCCCAACTGTAGGGGGTAAACAAGTGGAGTTTCAGTGGCCAGAGACCTGTGTGATAACACTTGCCACAGTGAGGGAGGAGGCAGAATCAGAAGATGTGGATGATGGGGTGGGTGATTTTTTAGATTTTTTCCAGACTGAAAAAAGTCCCAAGCTAAGCAACTGCAGAGCCGCGAACGCTGTTGTCCACTGCCAGATTTGGGGCTCAGGATGTATTGTTTGTCGTGGTTGCATAACTCTGAGTCTATGTAACCTCCTCATCTTCCTCCTCCTTCTCCTCTGCTGAGAGTTGTGATGTGGGGGAAAGCAAGGGTAATTGGTGTGCCACCACTGAGGACTGCACTGTTTGTGATGCTAAGGTGGAGAAAGAGGAGCAGAGGCCACTTGATGCAGCGCTTGCCATCTACTGGAGCACATGTTCTTTCCGGCCCTCATTAACAAAGTGTACTGCTGTATGGCTGCCAAAGAAAGGGAGTCGAGTAGCCCCTCCAGTAACAGAAGTTGCAAAAATGCTGCGAAATTGTGCATTGCAGCAAAACAAACCAACTTCCAATCCCTCAAATCATGCCTGTCTCACAACCCTAAACAGCTATTCAGTACTTTCAATTCTCACCTCCGTCCACCAGCTCCTCCTCCCTCTCATCTCAGCTGAAGACTTTGCCTCATCACCTGTGAATTTGATGCAATAATGTCCCAACTCATTCCAAAACTTACCACAGTCTTCATTCCAAGCCTAACCCACCTCTTCAACCTGTCACTAACAACTGATGTCTTCCCTCCTGATTGAAACATACCTCAATCACACTCATCCTCAAAAAAAACACCCTTGACCCATCCTCTGTGTCTAGCTGTTGCCTCATATCATTTTTCCCCTGTACCTCCAAACTAGTGGAATAACATGTCCATTTTGAACTCCCACCTCTCCTTTTTCTCCCTCTTTTACCGCTTACAGTCTGGCTTCAGACTGCATCATTCCACTGAAACTGCCTTGACTAGAGTCACCAAGGACTGACTATGCACCAAATGAAAGTGACACAAATTTGTCCTCCTCCTTATTTTGGACCTGGCACCTGTCTGACACAGTGGACCATTCCCTCTTACTACAAACTTTCTGATCTGTTGACATTACAGATTTGGCCCTTTGTCTCCTCATACCTAAAAGACAGGACATTCAGTGTCTCCAATTCACACACTACATCCTCATCTTGCCCCCTTCGTGTCAGTGTCCCCCAAGGTTCAGTTGTAGGACAGGGTACTATGCTTACGGCACGCACGCACTCCCTCCCTCTTAAAAGGGACCGCCCACGTCAACTTAAGGTATTCCCAGCCTATAGCTGGGTGAAACCTTCTATTTCAGGCTTTTCCTCTAATATGGAGGTGCCTGAGCTGCGATGTTAGTTTGCCTTGCATGTTTGCTAGTTGTCAGGTTCCACAGGTTCACCCTTCTGCTTGTCTACCCTGTACCCATCTGCTCTTACCTGTCTGTGACAATTGGCTCCTATCAGTCTGTGCTCTTCTGTCCATCAGCCGATCCAGATCACACCTGCCAGGCCCATCTGTCTAACACCCGGTCCAGCCACACCTGCCACTGCTTTTCTGTTCTTCAATGCTCCCATCTGCACCCGTAGTTCCAGAGTCTCTACAGTGCCAGTCTGCATTCTTCATCCTGCCTTCAGGCCATAGCAGCTTACCTGCTGTAGGGGGTCAGCTGCCACCTTCTGTAGGTCAGCCATGGAGTAACACCTGGTGCCACCTCCTTGTACCTCCTTGGGTCGCAGTTTTCGTAGGAATTTGGTAGGTCACCTAGTTACACCCCTTCCAGACTTTTAGAGGAATACGGAACAGTGATTCCACCACCTTGCCCATTACAGTCTCCATCTGCTGGGTTGGCTGTAGTGAAAGAGATGTCGGTCCCCACAATACTAGCTCTACTCTATTGCAATTGATAATACTTTGTTGATGTCTCCCACTAATTTTTGTAAATGTGTAGACTCCTGGTTAGGTCTCCTTCATGCGTGTTGCCTCTAGCAGTAGGCCTCCAAGATCGTCAGGTTCCACTTCCTTGGAGTCAACTACCCGTGTGATGATCCTTATATTCTTCTGACAATAGTAGTCTACGAAACAGATATTTGTGCCACCTGAGTGTGACTGAGCATGAAAGCAGGTTGAGCTGTTGCATGTGGTATCAGGGCTCCCAGCACAGCAGGTCTACACCAATGCCTCACCCACCTCGTCTTATTTTGATGTTCAATTGAAAGCTGTAAATGCTGACCGAGACCCCACTACCTCATGCATGGCTGATTGCTGCCGTGCCATGCTACAATTTGTACTGTGGGTGAATTGAGGCCACTTTCCTGGCGTCTCCCCCTAATTTGATGTGATTTGGCAGCTTTTGGGGCCTTTTGAAGATGTTATCCATGCGTTTGTTTTTGCCTCCCTTTGATCTTGAATGGTGTTTGACTATGCTCAATGAATAAATCAGCGAATATTGCAAATTCGGTGATCGTTATCCGAACTGATTATTGAAATATTTGCTCATCTCTATAAATAACCCTCTAAAGGGGTTGTCTGATATTAGACACAATAATCAAACACTGATGAAAATCTGATCCAAAACTCTAATGAAAATCGGATTGTGTTTCATATATATATATATATATATTTTTATATATATATATATATATATATATATTAAAAACATTCTTCTACTGTTATAGTCAGAAACCGCATGTTTATTACCTAGAGATGATCAAAATGTTTAGAAATTTTTGAAATTTGAATTAGTCAGCTTCAGCTAATCGCAGGTACTCCAATTGTCCTGAGAAGATGGATATAATGCCCTTAGGTTTCGTATAACTGGGAAGTACCAGTAACTGTCTGGCACCTGTGCAGAAGCAACATGAAGACTATGGCCACAGAAGAGTGGAAAAATGAGGAACTAACAGAGATGTTGTGGGCAGGCCTGATGACACAGGAACATAGCAATACTGAAAGACAAAAAATATGCTAATAAAGGCAGATGCAGCATTTTCTTCCGGATAACATACTGCCCATATCCAGGAAGATGTAATTAAAATAAAAAAATTTTTCCCATCAACAAGGCATCAGATGTGAGACAGACAGCTTACTTCATCAGTCTATAATCCCAAACTGAATGAGATTTCTGAAGTCTCATACACACATTGCTTTTATTTTCCTTGCAGATTTGAAGCAGTTTCTTTCATCATTTCTGCAGCATTTTTCACCCATTCTAATGAATGTGGAAAAACTTAAAAAAACAAACAAAATGCAAGCAAAAATGCACATTTTTTATGCAGCATTTTCCTTGTCAAGAGACATGTTTTCAATGCAGAAATGACTGCAGCAAATACTTAACGTGTGCACATATCTTTAAAGCTGGTATTGCCTAAAATATATAATTATTTGCGCATATTGTGAGAATGAAGTTTAGGTCACTTAGTGAACTACTAAAACTACAAGTTTGACCTATGTTGATTATATTGTATAAATTTTATTTACGGTATATAAATATTACAATAAGTAATCATTTCAGTTGTTAAAAAGATTTTTTTCTTCCTCTTTTACAAAAGTTTTCAGTGAGTGAATGCTGCTCTCTGCTGGTAGAAGATTATACCATTCACAAATTTGAAGGCTCTAGACAAGCTAAGATTGGATTTTTTTTTCCATAGGTTAAAAGTTTGTTCTCATGACATTTTCAGGAGCACACTGCTCCCTTGCCTCCCAGCTGCCTGCTTGCCAGGGACTCCAGGGCATTATTGGAGATTGACAGTATGAACACGCAACATAGTTGCACCGCTGTACCAAGCTGTGTGTTCTCCTGTGCTTCAAGCAGAAAAAGGTTTGCATCACTCACACAACCTGAATCACAAGCTTGCAAGCACAGCGCCTAATTGTCAAGGCCGGTGTTAGGGGCAGGCAGACTAGGCAAATTCCTAGTGCCCCTGCTCCCCCAGGGTCCCCCAGCCAGTGGCTGCTATGGGGCCCATGAATAAGAGGGGCCAGTGAGTAAGAGAGGCCTGGAATAGCCCCATTGTGCATTCAACTTATCAGCATCATAGATGCTGATAAATTTGAAAAAAGTAGCGATGGAGGAGAGCGCATCAGATGACGATCACTCTCCCATCATTCTGCACTGTTTCTGACTCAGCGGGGGGTGCAATGATGTAACTTCATCATGTGCCATGCTTTGCCAGCAGTGGAGCCGATGAGATGTGCTGCAGAAGCCAGAGCAGCGGGGGAATGGGGGTAGGTAAGTATTGTGCATCTGCATTATGTGTGCATGTATATATATTCGTTAAACTGTGTGTGTAGCTGAATTATATTGTGTGTATGCATTTTACTGTGTGTAGGGGTGTTGGGTTTTGCATTATACTGTGTGTGTGTTGGAGGCTGCATTATACTGTGTGTGTGGGGGGAAGCTGTATTGTACTGTGTGTGGGGGTTGGTGGCTGCATTATACTGTGCAGGGGGAGATTGCATTATACTGTGTGGCATAGGTGTGGTTGGAGACTGCATTATACTGTGTGTGGGTGGAGATGGCGCTGCATTATACTCTCTGTGGGGGCTGCATAACACTTTGTGTTGGGGTGTTGGGAGCTGCATTATACTGTATGCGTGGGGGGGTTGGGGGCTGCAGTATACTCTGTGTGTGGGGTGGGCTTCATGATACTATCTGTGTGGGGACGGGCAGCTGCAATAACAATGGGTTAGTAAACTTTTGCACAATTACTTACAGTGGGGAAAAAAAGTATTTAGCTAGCCACCAATTGTGCAAGTTCTCCCACTGAAAAAGAAGAGAGAGGCCTGTAACTGACATCATAGGTAGATCACAACTATGAGAGTCAAAATGAGAAAACAAATCCAGAAAATCACCTTGTCTGATCTGGCAAGATTTATTTTGCAAATTATGGTGGAAAATAAGCATTTAGTCCTTAACAAAAGTTTATCTCAATATTTCATTATATATCCTTTGTGGCAATGACAGAGGTCAAACGTTTTCTGTAAGTAACCTAGTAACATAGTTAGCAAGGTCGAAAAACAAACATTTGTCCATACAGTTTAGCCTATATTCCATCAGAATAAATCCCCAGATCTACGTCCTTCTAAACAACCTAATAACTGTAAGACACAATATTGTTACGCTCCAGGAAGACATCCAGGCCTGTTGTGAACTCATTTTCTGGTCTGCCTCTGGTTTCTGGTGAGGGAGCTGGTTGTGCTGACAGAGGAGTTGTGACTTCTCTTTCCGGGCTCCCTCTGGTGGTGGCAGGAGATAGTGAAGCTGATCTAATTAACAGAGACCTGCCACCTGATAATGAGGAAGAGGAGTGGACATCTGGAGTCTCAGACTGGATTTAAGACAGCCGACTCCCTATTCCCATGCTGGTGATTTTTTCCTGCCTCCTGAGGTCTTAGTTTCCAGCTCAGTTCCTGCCTTCTCAAGCTAAGATTTCTTTGCTAATGTTCACATTTGATTTGGTTTGGTCTATTCAGTTGTTTGTGTGGTCAGCCAGCCCCGGCTGGGGCTGTGCTGAATTTCCACTCTTATGTCACTGTATGTGCCAGTTTGCTTGTTGTCCCTTATTAGATTGGCCTCTTTTTGCTCTGTTCTCAGAATATGCTGATATAGTGGGAGAAGTCTAGTGACTTCAGGGTATTTTTTGCTATCAGAAGTGTTGGACATTTTTGCAGGGTTTTTTGGTGTGATTGCAGACAGTATCTTAACTTTCCTGTCCTTTCTAGCTAGTGTGGGCCCCATCGTTTGCTCAGCCTATTTTCCTACCTGTGTTCGTGCTTTCATCTTGTCTCACCGTCAATACATGTGTGGGGGCTGTCTATTCCTTTGGGGTCTGCTCTGGGGCAGTTTTAGATTTCCCCTTTTCTTGCTTTAGGCTTATTTAGTTCTCCAGCTGTGACGAGGCGTCTAGAATCATCGTAGGTACGCTCCACGGCTGCTGTTAGTTGTGTGGTTAGGATCAGGGGTCTGCAATCCGCGTAGTTACCAACCTCTCTAGTTTTCTGTGACTTGGCTTGGTCTTGTTTTCCTCCTCGGTGACCCAATCATAACACAGGCCTCTCTTGAACCCCTCGATTGAGTTCACCATCACCACCTCCTCAGCCAAGGAATTCAAGATTCTCACTGCCCTAACAGTAAAGAATCCTCTTCTATGTTGGTGGAAAACCTTCTCTCCTCCAGACGCAGATAATGCCCCCTTGTGACCGTTACCTTGCTTGGTATAAACAGATCCTTGGAGAGATATTTGTATTGTCCCCTTATATACTTATACATGGTTATTAGATCGCTCCTCAGTCCTCTTTTTTCTAGACTAATTAAACCTAATTTTGCTAATCTCTCTGGGGATTGTAGATCCCATCCCCTTTATTAATTTTGTTGTCCTCTTTTGTACTCACTCTAGTTTCATAATATCCTTCATGAGCACGGGTGCCCAAAACTGTACACAGTACTCCATGTGTGGTCTACCCAGGGATTTGTACAGAGACAGTATAATGCTCTCATCACGTTTATCCAGACCTCTTTTGATGCACCCCATGATACTGTTTGCCTTGGCAGTGGCTGCCTGGCACTGGTTGCTCCAGGTAAGTTTATCATTAACTAGGATCCCCAAGTCCTTCTCCACGTCAGATTTACCCAGTGGTTTCCCGTTCAGTGTGTAATGGTGATATTGACTACTTCTTCCCATGTGTATAACCTTACATTTATCATTGTTAAACCGCATCTGACACCTTTCGGCCCAAGTTTCCTTCTTATCCAGATCCATCTGTAGCAGAATACTATCTTCTCTTGTATTGACTGCTTTACATCATTTTGTATCATACGCAAATATTGATATTTTATTTCGCAAAGTCTTATCGATTAGTCTTCGCAAGGTTGGCACACACTGTTGGTGGAATGTTGGCCCATCCCTCTATGCAGATCTCCTCTAGAGCAGTGGTATTTTGGGCCTTGGTAAATCCAACCTGTAAGTCAGTATCAGCGTTTTGGATTGAAATATAACTTTTAATTGTAACCTTAAAATAAATACCATGACAAATTTTAACAAAGTGCAAGGTGTTCAAGACAAACAACACAAAATGAGGTAGTGATGTGCACACAAAAGGAGGTTTAGGTCCAAGATTGCTATCATAAAATTGCCCTTATTATGAAGGCTTATACAATATAAGCATTATGGATCCTTATCAAAATTTGTGCCCAGTATTGCAATTCTTTAATTCAATATATCTACCAGGCTTGTGTCAACTTCACACTGTTGCATTAATTAAATACCAGATTATAGCAGATTATATGGACCATATACCAACATTTTTGTCCAACCAAAATCGCTGCTCTGGTCCTATATATGCAACTAAATCAGCACAGCAGACCTAATAATATTGAGATAGTCTGCTTGCCTGGGAGGACCATGGGGTGTATTTTACTAAACAAATAACATGCTGCTTATTCATCGAGTGATTGGATTGTTTATGCCAGAACAGAAATCATTGTTTTAAGCAGCACATTGCCATGTGAAAACTGCAGATATGCTGCAGATAACATGATACTGTATGGGGACAGATTCATCTACTATTGATTTTTCTGTGCACATTATTCTTCCCCAGCCAGTGTAAAGAGGTCAGGAAAGAAGTGTCGAGCGACTTCATTAAAGTCAATCATGCTCGTTTAACGTCCTGAACTCAGCACATCTAAATACAGCTGAAATATTTGTGTGTGATGGTGTAGTATGTGAGTATTTGGGGCCCCACATAAAACTTTTGCCCAGGGCCTCACTTTGTCTAAAACCAGCCCTGCTGCTTGGCCTCCACTCACAGCTAGACTACAGTGGTGGCTGGTAGCTTAGACAAACATTAAATGTTCCTGAGAGCAGAAAGGATTGTTAATATAAAGTAAATCGTAAAGTTCCTTAACCCCTTCACTACCAAGGGTGGTTTGCACGTTAACTCCTGGGCCAATTTTTACAATTCTGACCATTGTCCTTTTATGAGGCCATAACTCTGGAACGCTTCCATGGATCCTGGGGATTCTGACACTGTTTTCTTGTGACATATTGCACTTCATGTTAGTGGTAAAATTTCATTCATATAACTTGCGTTTATTTGTGAAAAAAACGGAAATTTGGCGAAAATTTTGAAAATTTCGCAATTTTCCAAATTTGAATTTTTATGCCCTTAAATTACAGAGATATGGCACACAAAAAACTTAATAAGTAACATTTCCCACATGTTTACTTTACATCAGCACAATTTTGGAACCAAAATTTTTCTTTGTTAGGAAGCTATAAGGGTTAAAATTTGACCAGCGAATTCTCATTTTTGCAACACCATTTTATTTTTACGGACCACATCACATTTGAAGTCACTTTGAAGGGTATATATGATAGAAAATGCCCAAAAGTGACACCATTCTAAAAACTGCACCCCTTAAGGTGCTCAAAACCACATTCAAGGAGTTTATTAACCCTTCAGGTGCTTCACAGGAATTTTTTGAATATTTAAAAAAAAATGAACATTTAACTTTTTTTCACAAAAAAATACTTCAGGTTCAATTTTTTTTATTTTACCAAGGGTAACAGGAGAAATTGGACTGCAAAAATTATTGTGCAATTTGTCCTGAGTACGCTGATACATGATATGTGGGGGGGAACCACTGTTTCGGGGCATGGCAGAGCTCAGAAGGGAACGAGCGCCGTTTGACTTTTACAATGCAAAATGGGTTGGAATTCAGATCGGACGCCATGTCATGTTTGGAGAGCCCCTGATGTACCTAAACAGTGGAAACCCCCTACAAGTGACCCCATTTTGGAAACTAGACCCCCCAAGGAACTTATCTAGATATGTGGTGAGAACTTTGAACCCACAAGGGCTTCACAGAAGTTTATAACGTACAGTGGTACAATTAAAAAATCATATTTTTTCCACAAAATGATCTTTTCACCCCCAATTTTTACTTTCCCAAGGGTAACAGCACCATAAAAGTTATTGTGCAATTTGTCCTGAGTACGCTTATACCCCATGTGTGGGTGTAAACGACTATTTGGGCGCATGGCAGAGCTCGGAAGGGAAGCAGCGCCATTTCACTTTTTTGGCTGGAATTGAGATCGGACACTATGTCGCGTTTGGAAAGCTCCTGATGTACCAAAACAGTGGAATCCCCCCACAAATGACCCCATTTTGGAAACTAGACCCCCCAAGGAACTTATCTAGATGTGTGGTGAGAACTTTGAACCCCCAAGTGCTTCACAGAAGTTTATAACACCCAGGCGTGAAAATAAAAAAAATCATATTTTTTTTCCACAAAAATGATATTTTTGCCCCCAATTTTTTATTTTCCTAAGGGCAACAGGAGAAATAGGACCCCAAAAGTTGTTTTGCAAATTGTCCTGAGTAGGCTGATACCCCATACACCATTTGACTTTTTCAACGCAGAATTGGCTGGAATTGAGATCAGACGCCATGTTGCGTTTGGAGAGCACCTGATGTGCGCAAATAGTGGAAACCCCCAATTCTAACTCCAACCCTAACCCCAACAAACCCCTAACCCTAACCCTAGCCCTAACCCTAGCCCTAATGGGAAAATGGAAATAAATACATTTTTTTAATTTTATTATTTTTCCTAACTAAGGGGGTGATAATGGGGGGTTTGATTCACTATTTATGGCGGTATTTATATTTGGCAGCTGTCACACGCTAAAAGACACTTTTTATTGTAAAAATAGTTTTTGCATCACCACATATTGAGAGCTATAATTTTTTCATATTTTGACCCACCGAGTCATGTGAGGTCTTATTTTCTGCGGGACGAGTTGACATTTTCATTGGTACCATGTTTGGGCATGTGACATTTTTTGATCGCTTTTTATTTCGTTTTTTGGGACGCAGAATTTACAAAAACCAGCGTTTCATGAATTTCTTTTGGGTGGTGCGTTTACGCCGTTCTGCGTGCGATAAATTTGATAAAGCGCTTTTCTTCTTCGGGTCAGTACAGTTACAGCGATACCTCATTTATGTGGGTTTTTTTATGTTTTGGCGCTTTTATGCAATGAAAACAATTTTATATAAAAAATAATTATTTTTGCATTGCTTTATTCTGCGAGCTATAACTTTTTTATTTTTTTGCTGATGATGCTGTATGTGGCTCGTTTTTTGAGGGACAAGATGACGTTTTCAGTGGTGCCATGGATATTTATATGCGTCTTTTTGATCGCGCGTTATTGCACTTTATGTTCGGCGGAATGATAATAAATCATTATTTTTTGCTTCGTTTTTTATTTTTATTTTTTAAGGGGTTCACTTAAGGGGTTAACTAATGGGACAGTTTTATAGGGCGGGTCGTTCCAGACGCGGCGATACCATATATGTGTACTTTTATTGTTTTTTTTTGTTTTATTTCTAAAAAATGAATTTATTGGGAAATATTTTTTTTTTTTTATTTAGCGATTTTTTTAAAATTATTTTGACACTTTTTTTTTTTTTTACTTTATTACAATGTCCCAGGGGGGACATAACTGTCATGTGACAGATCGCTGATCTGTCACATCACAGATCGCTGTGACAGATCAGCGATCTGTCACAGGCACTGCTGCAGGCTTCCTCATGCCTGCACTCTGCGGGCAGTGAGGAAGCCAGCTTCCTGCAGGCCCCCGGAGGTCCCCGCCGCCATATTGGATCCGGGGACCTGCAGGAAAGGAGCCCCCGCAGCAGCGTTGCACAATGTGCTGCCGTGGGGGGCTCAGGGAAGCACGGAGGGAGCCCCCTCCCTGCCGATGCTTCCCTTTAACCCCCGGTACACCGCGATCATGTTTGATCGCGGTGTACAAGGGGTTAACATGTCGGGGGCGGTCCGTGACTGCCCCTGACTCATTGTGCCTGGTGTCAGCTATGATAATTAGCTGACACCCGGCCGCAATAAGCGGCGCTCACGACGTGGGCGCCACTTATCGCTATGACGTAATATTCCATCCATGGTAATTAGGGCCCAGGGCACATGGACGGAATATTACGTCCAATGAAGGAAAGGGGTCAATTTTACAAGCACTTTGCAATATTAATCATAAGGATGTTGAAAATATATCATTAATAGTTCTTTTGAGTCAAGGAACCCCTCTCATTTCTCTTAAAGAGAATCTGTCACCCCTTTTAGAGATATCATATAATGATATCATTCAATTGTGTGTCACATAAGGATTCTCTTAGTACATTTACTTCCCCCGACCCCGCACCTTTCATGCATAAATACCTTTTTATATCAGTTCAGATGTATGTAAACTGCCACGGTCCGGTCCGATGGGCGGGGCTTATTCAACTGCTCCCCCCCTCCCTGTCTTGCTCTACACAAGAAGAAATGCATAGAGCAAGACAGGGAGGGGGGAGCAGTTGAATACGTCCCGCCCAGCGGCAGTTTACATACATCTGAACCGATATAAAAAAGGTATTTGTGCATGAAAGGTGCGGTGTCAGAGGGAAGTAAAAGTACTAAGAGAATCCTTATGTGACACACAATTGAATGATATCATTATATGATATCTCAAAAAAGGGTGACAGATTCCCTTTAAGGAGTCTGCCTTTTGTGTTATCCTTCTTATCTACACTTTGATAATGTAGAGCTTGCTGGATGTGTCCTCAGTAAAGACTTGAATGTTTCTTAGGGCCCTATCACACATAGCGACTCACCAGCGATCTCGACAATGATATCAACTTGTCAGGATCACTGGTGAGCTGCCAAACAGGCAGCTTCACCAGCGATCAGCACCAGCGACGCCGAGCGGGTGCGTCGCTGTGTACGTTACCAGCGCGCTGATGCAGGGAGCTGGTAACCAAGGTACACATCGGGTTTCTAAGTGGCGCGTGTCACTTAGAAACCCGATGTGTACCTTGGTTACCAGCTCCCTGCATCAGCATGCTGGTAACTATGGTACACATCGAGTTTCTAAGGACCG
This sequence comes from Dendrobates tinctorius, assembly GCF_039654945.1. Classification (NCBI taxonomy): domain Eukaryota; kingdom Metazoa; phylum Chordata; class Amphibia; order Anura; family Dendrobatidae; genus Dendrobates; species Dendrobates tinctorius. The sequence goes on from NW_027361671.1 coordinate 80,098,332, forward strand.
CGCGCTGCTTAGAAACCGGACGTTTACCTTGGTTACCAGCGCGCTGATCGCTGGTCGTTGCTCTCCCGCCTGGCACACGCAGCGATGCGTGCTGGCCAGTGGGAGACCAACGACCCAAAAAAGTCCTGACCTTTCATCAACACCTGGCAGGGGGGCCGGTCGCTGGTCAGTGTCACACACAGCGATCTCGCTGGTGAGATCGCTGTTGCGTCACAAAACTTGTGACTCAACAGCGATCTCGCTAGCGAGATCGCTATGTGTGACAGGGGCTTTAGCTTTGCTCATTGTAATTGTTTAGACAGAGAACTGAATAGTATATTATTTATGTAGAGTATAAAGTATAATTATATAAAAATGGTATACAATTTGTAAAGTATGTTGTCATTTTTAGACAATGTATATTACATTTTTAAGGTGCCTAATATTACATTATTTGAGCACTATATGCCATATTATTTGGGAACTGTTGCTAAATTTATAACAATATATGGATTTTTCATTTCGACAATGTGGAGCACGTTTTATATTTTATGAATCTTCGATTTCCAGTAAATAGTTTCAATTGTCTCTCAATGAAATGATCTAGTTTGCAGCCTATCCATTGTTACTTTATTTTTCTGCTTCCCTATTCTTGCTCTGCATTTAATTAGACTCTTTAAAGAGTTAATCTTGAATTGTCTCTCGAGCAGCTCAGGGCGATGTAGTCTCCTTACTTCTTGGTTTCTGGAAAGGTGGTCACTCCCGTTGAGTAACCAAACTTTAATATTAGCAAGACATTTAGCGTATCCAGTTGTTTGTTCATAAGTGTATATACAGGTTTCACTGTATTTTCATATGGAGCTAACAGGGCATTTGAGCAAGAACACAGCTCAGGATAGTGAGAGCCGTGATGCTGAGTGACAGAGGATTGTAATTGTATAGGACTGTTAGGAACAGTGGAGTGCCCTGCGGGGGCGGGGCCTGGGGGTACTCAGTACCGGGCCCGTCGACTTCCATGGGGGACGGTGTCACAGCGGCGGTGACCCGGTCCGTGGCCCAGAGGTGTCCAGTAATAAAATAGGGGAAAGTTGTGTGGTATTTATGTTGTAAAAATGAAAATAAAGTTATTAGATGGTGAAATACGTGACGCCACCTGTGGTATTCTAGTCAGAGGTGACCAGCGCTGCGGTGTTGCTTCTCTGGGATGGATGTTGGGCGCAGCTTTGATGTTGTAGCCCTCCACAGTTAGGGCTGTAGTACCAGGGCAAAGATGTTAAATAAATAGTAAAAATGGCTGTGAACGTTGGGGTGCAGAGAAATGAGAGAAAGACACAGAGAGGTGCAGTTTCTTTACCTTTTACTGGTAATTGGTTGTAGTCCGGAGTACCACATACAGGTGATGGAATGAGACCGGCTCGCCTGGAGGCATTCAGGGGATCCACCTTGCCAGGTGGGGATTTAGGACCTTCCTTTCTACGCTATGTGTGTGGGTCTCCGCTGTATATAATTATGCTGCGACCCTCTATTTGTGATGGTTTTGCTAACCTCTACGACTGTCAGTGTGAGCCTATTCCATGGGTACCATCCTTTTCACCATCAGCCCCGGGCTCCTTATCCGCTACCATGCCCTCAGGTGTTCAATGTGCACAGGAATTTACAATCCCCTGTACTTTGAGATTCGGCTATCAGGGCATACAGTTCCTGTCAGCCAAGGACTCTGATGTCCCGTTTCTCTTTATTAGCGCTCCACTCAGTGGTCTGCTATATGCAGTATTTTAGCTTCCCTAGAGTCACTCAGTCTCTGCTTTTGTCCTTTCCCTCTTCACAGATCAGCTTTGCCTATCGAGCTCCTTTTAGATCAGCTCCCTGTCTTTATCTGACAGGATCTTCCAGAAAGATCTCTTTACCTCACGTCCTCACGTTTAACTGTTATCATTTCTCCTCACAGCTCACAGCTGTTTCGTTTCCAAAACAACTCCCTCAGCTGACTTCTAGCTGACTCACCAACCCCCTCTGCTGGCCAGAATTTATAAGGCATCTCCCTTTTCTGACTTGCAGCAGGAAATTTGTGATTAAATCTATGCTGCCTGGCATGGGGGTCCCTTTCTGCCTCCTAGCATGACTTCACCTCTTAGAAGGAGTCGATGTCACTGTGACAACCAGACTCTGGGGTGTCACATTCCCCTCCAGTTAAGTTCAGTACTCCTGGACTGAGGAAACATTACAAGAATTGTTAACAATAACAATTAATGAAAATCTACAAAGTCATAAAAATTGTAAAAATTATCAAAAACCAGACAAGAAAAAGAAACAATAGCACAGTTACAGCTGCGACCAGTTCTTACGCTGTTGTGCAGGAATTGTCTTTGTGCTTGTACCGGGAGTTTGGTTGGTGGGAACCGCCTTAACCCACTGTAGTGAAACCTCCACCAGGGGGAGCTGGTGAGGGAAGAGAGGTTACACACTAAGAGCAGCAACCCTGAGCAACAGCACAGGTACCACAGGTAACGAGAGAGAATAGTCAGACGAACCGAGTCAGAAACTAGCAGGAGCAGACTACCAGAAGGAGCAGCAATACACGTAGTCAAAATACCAAAGCCGAGAGTCAGAAAGCCAGAACATGAGCACGGGGTCCAAAACGTGAGACGAAATACGTGGTCGGGGTACAAGCCAGGGAGTCAGATGCCAGAGAGGGAACGTAACAGCAGAGACGAATACCAAGAGACGGGGTCAGAAATCAGTCCGGGTCATACACGTGAATATCAGTCAAAGGCAGGAGGATCACCAGGGTATAAGGATCAGCGGCTCTAAACTGCAAGCTTGAGCTATCACTAACACTGGTCAGCAGGCTGTGAGGGATTGAAATAGCCCAGCTAGCTCCAGAACGAGGCTGAGGAGATTAACCCCCGCATGACCAGTCCGGAGTGAAGACAGCAGAAGATAAACTCCGGACTGGACCATGACAGTATCCCCCTCTCAATGGCCACTGGACCCCCAGGCTTCCCTGGATGACGAGCGTGAAAGGCCCGGACCAACCGATCCGCATGTACCGAATGTACCCATGACCGATCCTCAGGACCGTATCCTTTCCAATGGACCAAGTACTGAAGTGAACGACGGAGCATACGAGAATCCACCACCTGTTTCACCTCGTACTCGGTCTGCCTGATATAGAAGAGTTAATGGTTTGCTTTTATATCCCTTTAAATGCCTTTAAGACTTCAATTGCCTTTTGCCTTATTATTGCTAGAATTATTCTTATGTAGACTAGTAGTCTCTGTCTTCAAGGAAACTATACTTGTTATCATATTTGTTCTCAACAACGTGTTCTGGGTATATTGTAAACAAGGTACGTACGACCCTGAGGTGATGGTGGGGGCCAAATGAGCTCCAGAGTCACATATTGTTGTAAATGGTATAAAAACATGTCTTATATTTCATTACGTCACATAAAGTGATTTGACCACGACCCGTGTGTGTTGAGTCCTTTGTCTCCAAGCGCTTGTCATCAGAAGGGCGACAAAACCTCTCAATCCGGCCTCACTGGTGATCTGGAAAGATCTGACGCTTGGTCAGAACAAAAACAGCTACGACATGCCCATCTACCATAACAGGCGGTGGGTGCGAGGGAGACTCATCAGAGGAAGGCACCGACGGCTTCAGAAGCGCTTTATGGAACACATTAGGAATCCGTAAAGCCGGAGGCAACCGCAGGCGAAAGACCACAGGATTAATCACCTCTAAAATCTCATACGGACCAATAAACTTGGGACCCAACTTAGCAGAGGGAATTCTCAGCCTTATGTTTTTGGTGGATAACCATACCTTATCCCCCACCTGATAAGTCGGCCCCACCGAGCGTCGTTTATCCGCAAAAAACTTATATTTGCCCTGAGCCTCCCCAATGTTTCTCTGAACTTCCCTCCAAACCTCCTCCAACCACAAAAAGGCTGAATCAGCCCCTGGACACTCCGAATCTAGTCTGGAGAATTCACCAAAATGAGGGAGAAACCCATAGTTGCAGAAGAAAGGAGAAGTACCAGTAGACTGATTGACACGATTATTGAAGGCGAATTCCGCCATAGGTATCACAGAGCACCAATCATCCTGTCTGGATGTGACAAGACACCGCAGGATCTGCTCTAAAGACTGATTGGTCCTTTCAGTCTGACCATTGGTCTCGGGATGGTAGGCCGATGAAAAGGTCAGACTGATGCCCAGCCATTTACAAAAAGCTCTCCAGAATTTTGACACGAATTGCACCCCTCTATCAGACACCACACTGACAGGCACACCATGCAACCGAATCACATGCTCAATGAATAGTTTAGATAGAGTCTCAGCATTAGGAAGGTCCGTTAAGGGTACAAAATGTGCTTGTTCACTGAACCTATCCACAACTACCCAGATCATGGTTTTGCCATTAGAGGGTGGGAGATCGGTGATAAAATCCATGGACAGGTGAGTCCACGGTCTATCTGGAATTGGCAGTGGCACCAATTCCCCGGCCGGCCGGTTGTGGGAGGCTTTAGCGCGGGCACAAGTTTCACAGGAGGACACAAAACCAGTGACGTCAGAAGTCAACGAGGGCCACCAGAACAGCCTAGTAATGGCTTTACGAGTGGCCGAGATTCCTGGATGCCCACTCAGAGCTGAGTCGTGGAACTCCCGAAGCACCCTTAACCGATACTGGACAGGCACAAAGAGCTTATTTTCAGGTATGGATGGGGGAGCAAGAGATTGGGCCTCACGTATCTCCTGCTCCAATCTCTGGGACACCAAAGCCACCACCACCCCGCGCTGAAGAATGGAGGAAGGAGGCTCTGGAGGCGATACCGGATCTAGGCTGCGAGACAAGGCATCCGCCTTCACATTCTTGGAACCTGGTCTGAAAGTGATGGAAAACTGAAATCGGGAAAAAAAAGTGACCACCTTGCCTGTCTCGGAGTCAGACGTTTGGCGGATTCGATGTAAGACAGGTTCTTGTGATCTGTAATGAGAGTGATACGATGGACAGCCCCCTCCAAAAAATGCCTCCATTCTTCAAAAGCCAATTTAATGGCCAACAACTCTCGGTTACCCACATCATAATTCATAGAATCAGAGAATCGTAGAGTTGGAAGGGACCTCCTGGGCCATCTGGTCCAACCCCCTGCTCAAAGGAGGATTCGCTAAATCATCCCAGTCAGATGTCTGTCCAGCCTCTGTTTGAAGACTTCCACCTCTCGTGGCAGCCTGTTCCACTCATTGATCACTCTAACTGTCAAAAAGTTTTTCTAATATCTAATCTGTGTCTCCTCCCATTCAGTTTCATCCCATTGCTTCTAGTCTTTCCTTGTGCAAATGAGAATAAAGTTGATCCTTCTACAATGTGACAGCCCTTTAGATATTTGTAGACAGCTATTAAGTCTCCTGTCAGTCTTCTCTTTTGCAAACTAAACATTCCCAAATCCTGCAACCTTTCCTCATAAGACAGGGTTTGCAGACCGGTCACCATTCTGGTCACTCTTTTCTGAACTTGCTCCAGTTTGTTGATGTCTTTTTTAAAATGTGGTGCCCAAAACTGGACACAATATTCCAGATGAGGTCTGACCAAAGAGGAGTAGAGGGAAATAATGACTTCACGTGATCTAGACTGTATGCTTCTGTTAATACATCCTAGAATTGCATTTGCCTTTTTTGCTGCTGCATCACACTGTTGACTCATATTCAGTCTGTGATCTATTAGTATACCCAAGTCTTTTTCACATGTGCTGTCACTTAGCCCTATTCCTCCCATTCTGTATATGCTTTTTTTCATTTTTATTGCCCAGATGTAGTACTTTGCATTTCTCCCTGTTAAAAACCATTCTGTTAGTTGCTGCCCACTTCTCCAGTTTATTTATATCTTTTTGAATCCTCTCTCTTCTCTAGTATTAGCTATCCCTCCTAGCTTTGTGTCATCAGCAAATTTAATCAGTTTACCCTCAATTCCTTCATCTAAATTGTTGATAAAGATGTTGAACAATACAGGGCCCAGGACAGAGCCCTGTGGTACCCCACTTGAGACATTCTTCCAACTGGATGTGCAGCCATTTACGACCACTCTTTGGGTCCGATCACTAAGCCAGTTATGAATCCACCTAACTGTTGCCTTGTCCATTCCATACTTAGTCATTTTTTCAATAAGGATTGTATGAGAGACTTTGTCAAATGCTTTGCTGAAGTCAAGATATACTAATCTACAGCATTTCCTTGATCCACCCAATCAGTGATTCCATCATAGAAGGAAATTAAGTTAGTCTGACATGACTTATTAGTTACAAACCCATGCTGACTCTGTTTAATCACTTCATTCTTATCCAGGTACTAACATACATGTTGTTTAATAATTTGTTCAAAGATCTTTCCTGGTATAGAAGTCAGACTCACCGGCCTATAATTGCCTGGGTCCACCTTCTTCCCTTTTGAAGATAGGAACAACATTTGCTCTTCTCCAGTCTTCTGGCACTTCTGTTCTCCAAGAATTTTCAAAGATTATGGAGAGGGGTTCAAAAATTTCTTCTGCTATCTCCTTCAGTACTCTGGGGTGTAATTCATCTGGACCTGGAGACTTGAATTCATTTAGGTTAGCTAAGTGTTTCCTCACTATCTTTCTGTTTATAGATATCCTGGATTCTTCTATTCCCTTAATAGGACTGTGAAGAACAGTTGATGTTACATTTCCTTTCTGAGAGAAAACAGATGCAAAATAGGAATTTAAAAGTTCAGCCTTCTCAGCATCCTGTCTTACCATTTCACCATTTTCATCCTGTAAAAATCCTATAGCATCTTTGACTTTTCTTTTACTTTTGACATATCCCCAAAATCCTTTATTATTGCTTTTGACATCTCTTGCAAGCCTCAATTCATTTTCAGCTTTAGATAATCTGATTCGTGCCCTGCAGGTTCTGCAGACAGCATTATATTCTTCTTTAGATATGCCTCCCTCTTTCCATTTTATAAACATTTTTTTCTTCCTTTTTAGCATGTGCTTAAGTTCTGTGTTCATCCATCCTGGTTTCCTTAAATGCTTCCTATTCTTCCCTCTTTTCGGAATTGTTAACAACTGTGCTTTGAGAATTTCATTTTTCAAGATTTCCCATTCTTCCTGGACATTTTTGTCTTTAAGGATATCCAGCCATTGGATCCCTCCAATTCTCTTTCTGAATCCCTTAAAATCTGCCTTTCTGAAATCTAACCTTGACGTCTGAGTCTTCACAGGTCTTCCGCCTCTAGTTATCCAAAATTCTAAAATAGCATGGTCGCTACCTCCTAGGGTCCCAGCCACTTTTACCTCCTCATCCATTTCCTCCCTGTTTATAAGGATTAGATCCAAGGTAGCAGTTCCCCTTGTTTTCTCCCCTACCTTTTGGAAGATAAAGTTGTCAGCAAGAGAGGATAAGAATTTCCTTGACCTGTTAGTTTTGCCTGAGAGAGATTCCCAACAAATGTCTGGATAGTTGAAATCTCCCATGACAACTATGTCATATTTTTTGGAGAACTTGGCCATTTGATGCATAAAGAGTTCATCCATATCTTCAGCTTGCACAGGCGGCCTGTAGTAAATGCCTACAATGGTTTCCTTTCCATTGTTCTGTCCTTGTATTCTTACCCAAACAGTTTCCACAGAACTCCCAGTCTCTGAAGCTTCAATCTCTGTGCAGATATACACGTTTCTAACATACTGTACAATGCGACACCTCCTCCTCGTTTATCAAGTCTGTTTCTTGCAAATAAGTTGTATCCTTCTAGTCTTGTATTCCAATCATGTGTATCGTCCCACCAAGTTTCAGTGATTCCAATGACATCATATTTCTTGTCCTGTGTTAGTAGTTCCAATTCTCCTTGTTTGTTGCCCATGCTTTGTGCATTAGTATAGAAACATTTTAGTTTGTGATTGGTTTCTCTTTCTCCAATATTTTTATTAATTAGATTCTTTTGTCTTTTTTCTTCCTTTCCACTTCTAATAGCAGAGTTCTCAATAGCATTTGTCAGGTGTATGGCTTTTTCTGGTCTTTTGCTTCCCTTCCCATGTTATTCTAGTTTAAAGCTCTCCTTACAAGTGTAGCAAGGTGACTTCCAAATACATGTTTTCCAGTCTTCATAAGGTGCACCCCATCTCTAGCAAGTAGTCCATTGTATAAGTAATTCACTCCGTGATCCAGAAATCCAAATCTTTGCTGACGGCACCATCGACGTAGCCAGTTGTTCACCTGCAGAATCTTATTCCACCTCCTTGTTCCATGGCCATCCACTGGGAGGATGGAAGATGGAAGAGAAGACCACCTGCGCTCCTTTCAGCAGAGGAAAATTTTTTAGAAAAGAAGGCACAGGGTCTTAAGTTAGTTAATGTGGTGGGCCCCTGGGACAACACAGCCCCCACTCCCACCTCAGAGGCATCCACTTCTACGATGAATGGTTTAGACAAGTCAGGTTGCACAGTACCGGAGCAGTCATGACATGTTCTTTTAACAAAGAAAACGCCGCCACAGCTGGAGCTGACCAGTTTTTAAGATCCGCTCCCTTTTGGGTGAGATCAGTGAGGGGTTTGACCACTTGAGAGAACCCCTTGATGAATTTTCTGTAATAATTGGCGAAACCCAGAAATCGCTGAAGACCCTTGAGATCTCTGGGTTGCACCCAATCCACAATGGCCTGTACCTTCCTAGGGTCCATACGAAACCCCTCAGCGGACAGGATGACCCCTAGAAAGGACAATTCTTGAGTAAAAAATGAACACTTCTCCAATTTGGCAAAGAGTGAGTTCTCCCTGAGCCTCTGGAGAACCACATGAAGATGACCCATATGACTTTGTCTATCAGAAGAATATATAAGTATATCGTCAAGATAAACAACTACAAAGTGTCCAATAAAACATGGTTAATGAAATTCTGGAATACCGCTGGTGCGGTAGTCAAACCGAAGGGCATAACCAAATTTTCAAACAGACCCTCAGAGGTGAGAAACGCAGTTTTCCATTCATCCCCCTCCCGCATACGGATGAGATTGTATGCTCCCCTGAGGTCCAACTTAGAGAACCACCTGGCCCCCGACAATTGATTGCACAAATCATGTATCAGTGGGAGAGGGTAAGCGTTTCTTATGGTTATTTTATTCAGTTCTCGAAAATCGAGGCATGGGCCTAAACCACCATCCTTCTTTTTTACAAAAAAGAACCCCACTGCCACGGGAGAGACAGATGGCCGTATATGCCCTTTACGGAGGCTCTCAGAGACATACTCCTTCATAGCAGCCCGCTCAGGGCCGGAGAGATTGTACAGCCGGGCTTTGGGCAATTTGGCACTGGGAACAAGATCCACGGCACAATCGAATGGGCGGTGTGGTGGTAGAACCTCAGCCTCCTTTTCGGAGAACACATCCTTAATAGGTACTCCGGAATACCCTCCAGGTTGACGGATGACATAGACACAGTAGTAAGACAATTTTCAGAACACCCAGGTCCCCATTTAACAATATCCCGGGACCCCCAGTCAATAACTGGGTTATGCCATTGCAACCAGAGAAACCCTAACACCAGGCCAGCACAGAGGTTATCCAAAACAAAGCATGACATGCGCTCCTGGTGTAGGGCCCCCACCCTGAGGGTAAATTCTTTAGAAATGAAATGGAGACCATCCTTAGTGAGAGGTGTAAAATCAATAGCCACAATTTTTAAGGGAGTCCCCAACCTAACTGTCCCTAATCTACAGCGAGCCACCAGCTTAGAGTCAATCAGGTTCAGGGATGACCCACAGTCTACAAAAGCCGAAGTATGGAAAAAGCCGTTCTCAACACCAAGTTCCACCTTTAGCAGTACTCTTGAAAAGGAAGAAAAAGGTATCTGAGAGTCTGGGTGACCTCCACGATTATCACCCAGACTCAGCCGCTTGTTAGTCGGAGGACAGGAGGGGCAGTCTTTTTTCCAATGTCCGGGATCTCCACAGTAAAAACACAATTTTCCATCACGTCGCCGTCTCCTCTCTTTCTCCTGGGGGTTGGTGGCTCCCACCTCCATAGGTTCAGATGGAAGCAAAACATCAGGGTTAGCAGGGAAAAACGGAAACCCTCGCTGAGTAACACCTCTCTCCCGCAGTCTCCGATCCATACGGATAGCCTGACTCATAGCCTCCTCCAATGAACTGGGAGGTGGATGGAGAGCCAGAGCGTCCTTCAAGCAATCCGACAGTCCCTTCCTGAACACACATCTCAGTGCAGAGTCGTCCCAGGACACCTCAGTGGACCATCGACGGAATTCGTAGCTGTACCATTTGGCTGAGTGCTTCCCTTGCCCCAAACCCAAAATAGGGTCCTCTGCCACCCTAACACGGTCCAGTTCATCATAGATAAGTCCTAGGGCCTCAAAGAACCGACATCCGTTCAGGGGCAGTAGGGGGCAACGAGAAAGCCCAGAATTGGGGACCCTCCCTAAGTAAGGAGATAACAATCCCCACCCGCTGAGTCTCATCCCCAGACGATCGGGGTCTAAGAGAAAACCATAATTTACAACTCTCCTTGAATATATGAAATTTATCTTTTTCACCAGAAAATGTGTCAGGAAGTTTAACTGAGGGTTCAGGAGAGTGCAAAATAACATCTACAGAGTCACCTGGTGGACAAGCAATATGAGTGGTGTTTCCGTGCATGGTCTTAATAGTCTCGGTCAGTTCTTTCTGTAAGTGGGTCTGAGACATGACAAGGGACTGATGATTCACAGAAAAATCCTGCGCCATCTGCGTCAAACTGGACACTTGATCTGCCAAGTTATGCAGCAGATCCATGACCAAAGAAAAAAAATGCAAAATCCCGTTTAAATGTGAGGTTAGTGATAATGTAGTGAAACCTCCACCAGGGGGAGCTGGTGAGGGAAGAGAGGTTACACACTAAGAGCAGCAACTCTGAGCAACAGCACAGGTACCACAGGTAACGAGAGAGAATAGTCAGACGAACCGAGTCAGAAACTAGCAGGAGCAGACGTACCAGAAGGAGCAGCAATGCACGTAGTCAAAATACCAAAGCCGAGAGTCAGAAAGCCAGAACATGAGCACGGGGTCCAAAACGTGAGACGAAATACGTGGTCGGGGTACAAGCCAGGGAGTCAGATGCCAGAGAGGAAACGTAACAGCAGAAACGAATACCAAGAGACAGGGTCAGAAATCAGTCCGAGTCATACACGTGAATATCAGTCAAAGGCAGGAGGATCACCAGGGTACAAGGGTCAGCGGCTCTAAACTGCAAGCTTGAGCTATCACTAACACTGGTCAGCAGGCTGTGAGGGATTGAAATAGCCCAGCTAGCTCCAGAACGAGGCTGAGGAGATTAACCCCCGCATGACCAGTCCGGAGTGAAGACAGCAGAAGATAAACTCCGGACTGGACCATGACACCCACTTTGTGTGTCATCCCAGGGCGTGGCTACAGGGCACTCTGTAGATGGGCATGCTTTTCGGCCACGCCGGCGGTTTATTTTTAAGGGCTTTTTGGAGTAACTATTTACAAATACAGATCTGGCCACACATAGTCCTGTGGCCCAATTGTCCTTTAACTGGTTATTGCGAATACTTTAAAAAAGCTTCATACAGTAAGTCTCTGTAGGCTCTCATGCTTAACGGTTACAGCTATACATTCTTATTACTTTATTTACATTACATAATCTCTGTAACGTGCAGGGATTTGACCTCTAGTACTATGAGTGGATCTACGTAGTATAGGTATCTCTGATGACCTGACCTTTTCTCTGATGTCTACTGTTGGTGCATTAGACACTACGCTATAAGTAGACTTGTGTAAGATAGGTATTCTAGACTGCCTTCTCTCTACTCCTAGACTTACCATGAGATTATCAGATTTGCTGTTAGCAGGGGACAGATTTCTGCATTCCTCTGCAGATGTGGTATCTGTTACTGGAGCCATTTCATTTGGAGTCTCTTCTTCATCTGGTGCAGTAGGCTGATGGAAGGTTAGTACTGGTACTACTATTGCCTGATTTACTTGTGTCCACGTTCGAGGAAATTCTCCAAGTATAGTTTGAATCTTTTCTTTCACCTCTACTATGGGTTGTGGAGTGTCTTGGACTTCTTTCTTGTCCTTCAATTGATCAGGGCACATCTTTAGACGATCTCTTGAGACTGCTTCGAAGGTTTCTCCTCCATCTTTGCTGATGATACATACTTTGGTGGTATTAAAGTCTGAAGGTATCACGGTGTATGGCTCTGCCTCCCACTGGTCATCTAGTTTGTGAACACGTCTCTTTATTTTTAGTACTTGTTCTCCTGGTGTCAAGGGAACTGCAGGGGCGTGTTGGTTGTAATGTCTCTGTCTTGCTTGGGACAAACTTTTCTCCACACATTCTTGCACTTTGCGGTATTGTTGTTGCCACTCTGTATTCCAGTCTGCATCTGGTGATGTTGTCTCTGGTGTTAAGACTCCCATGTCTAAATCAATAGGTAACTTGCCAGGTCTTGCTCTCATCAGGTAGGCCGGAGTGCAATTGGTGGAATTTACCGGTATATGATTATATAGATCTATCAGATATGGCAACTTCTCTGGCCACTGGTTTCGTTCTTCCAGAGGTAAGGTCTTCAATAAGTCAATGACCACTTGGTTCATCTTCTCACACATGCCATTTGTCTGTGGATGGTACGGTGTCGTTCTGATTTTCTTGCAACCGTACATGTTAGAACTCCTGAAACACTTCTGCCTCAAAGGCTGGACCTTGATTGGTGAGCACTTGTTCAGGGTATCCATGTGGTCGACAAAAGCGTTGCTAAAACGCCTTGGCTGCTGTCTTCACTGTTTGGTTTTTAACAGGTACGACTACCAAGAACCTTGAGTAATGGTCCACGATGGTCAAAGCATAGGTGTAGCCATTCCTACTCGGAGTTAACTTCACATAATCCAAGGCTACCAGTTCAAGCGGCTGTTTTGTGATGATTGGCTGTAATGGGGCTCACTGGCTGCTTCGGTCTTTTCGGCACAGGTTGCATGGGCCACATTCTCGGCACCACTTCTCAATGGAACTCCTCATGCCAACTCAGTAGAGCCTTTCACGAAGTAAGATCTCCAACTTCTTCCAACTGAAGTGTCCTACTCCATTGTGGTACACCTCTAAAACCATTGGCGCATCCTTCTTTGGGTCTACCACCTGCCAGACCAGTTTGTGTGTGCGCGAGTTGATTTTCCTCCGACACATTTTCCCTCGTAGATGAACAGCCTGCCTCTCTCCTTCCATAGCTGCTGTGCTTCCTGTGGGTCATCTGGACCAGGGTGTGCATCAGTCTCTGCCAGCCACTCCTTTACGAGGCGAACAGCTGGGTCACTGTCTTGTGTCTCTGCCCACTCATGATGGGGTAATGGGTTCAATGTTACTTCTTGCACGACAAAGCACTTATTCCTTACTCCTTGGGAGCGCTGGGCTGCAATTGGACGGTGGAAGGCTGGTAACTCGATTTCTTCGAGTTCTTTTGAATCATCTCCCCCGTCTGGTGAATTGGGCATCCTGGACAATGCATCCGCATTAGCGTTCTTATGTCCTGCTCGGTACCTGATGGTGAACTCATAGTTGGACAGCCGGGCCATCCATCGCTGCTCAAGTGCCCCAAGCTTTGCCGTTTCAAGGTGGGTTTAGCGGATTATTGTCCCTGTAGATGGTGAACTTTGCGGAAAACAAGTAGTGCTTGAAGCGCTCTGTTACCGCCCAGACTATGGCAAGGAACTCCAGCTTAAAGGAACTGTAGTTGTTGGGGTTCCTCTCAGTGGGACGAAGCTTCCTGCTGGCGTAGGCAATCACTCTCTCTCTGCCTTTCTGTACTTGTGACAGCACTGCTCCCAATCCCACGTTGCTGGCATCAGTGTAAAGTACAAATGGTTGGTCATAGTCAGGGTAGGCCAGGACCTCATCTCCTGTGAGGGCCAATTTCAACTTGGTGAAGGACACTTCTATCTTTTTGTTCCACTCGAACGGAAGATTTTTGTTCTTGGCCTTCTTGGATTGGCCCACTAGAAGATCTTGCAGCGGTGCTGCTATCTTGGTGAAGTTCTTGATAAATCTTCGGTAGTGGCCTACTAACCCAAGAAATTGCCTCACTTCATGGATAGTGCTGGGTCTTTTCCAGTCCTGGATAACGGTGACTTTGTCAGGATTGGGTGCCACACCTTCCGCGCTCACCACATGGCCTAAGTACTGCAACTTTGGTTTCAAAAGGTGACATTTGGACAGTTTTATTTTCAGGCCAACGTTTGACAGGGCTTCGAATACCTCGGCTAGGTGCTTCAAATGGTCTTCGTAGGTTTTGGAGAAGACGATGATGTCATCCAGGTACAGCAGAACGGTTTCAAAGTTTTCATGTCCAAGGCAGCATTCCATTAACCGCTGAAATGTTTCTGGTGCATTGCTGAACCCAAACAGCATGTAGTTAAACTCGCAGAGGCCCATTGGTGTTGTAAACGCCGTATTTTCTTTGTCTGCCTCTGCCACAGGAACCTGCTAATACCCACTGGTGAGATCTAAGGTAGAGAAATAATTAGCAGTTCTCAGTGCAGCTAGTGATTGCTCAATTCTAGGCAATGGGTATGCGTCTTTATGTGTAATGCTGTTAATACGCCTATAGTCTACACACATTCTCATAGTACCGTCTTTCCTCTTAACAAGAACTAATGGAGCTGCCCAGGGGCTACAACTATCTCTGATTGCCCCAGCCTCCTTCATCTCTCGTAACATACTCTTAGCACATTGGTAGTGTGCTGGGGGTACTGGCCGGTGTCTCTCTTTAATGGGTGGATGATCTCCGGTGGGGATATGATGTTGAACCCCTTTTGCCTGCCCAAAATCTAGAGGATGCTTGCTGAAGACCCGTTCAAATTCTCGAGCCACCCGGTAAGCCCCATGCTTTTGGTGTGAAGGGGTGGAGTCAGGGCCTACGTGTAGCTGCTGACACTAATCCTCCTGTTGCCCTTCAGAGCCATTCTCTTCCACCTTGTCAGATGGAAGCAAGGGTTCTAGTGCCTCTATTGCATTGTTACTGACGGTGAACAATTTAGCACGGGTGACATACCGGAGGTAACTGGACCTCTCTGTCCCCACAATTTAACATTCGTATCGGTACTCTCCCCTTGCGGACATCAACTACCCCTCTGGCTGTCAGGATAGTGGGCCTACTATCAGAGTACATGGGTTCTACCAGGGCTTGGTAATCTTGACCCCTGAGGCCTATTGCTGCTTGACACCAAATAAACATTTCACTTCTGGGAGGTACTGCAATGGGGAAAGGATCACTTACTCTGACACTGCCGACTTCTCCACCAGACAGCTCTACCTGTTGTCTCTGCATCAGGGCTCTGATCTCCTTTTGCAGGACCCGCTGCTGACTGGAGCTGGCAGTCTTGTCTACCTGTTGTAACAAAACAATAATTTCTCCAAGACAATTTTCAATTACATTAGTGCCTAAAGTGATCATAGGATGGCATTCTCGTTTGTCAATATCAACTATTATCAAACCTTGCGATTGCAATTCTACTCGGCCAATTTTGATGGTTACCTCTTTATATCCCATCTGAGGCAAGGGCTGACCATTGCTGGCAATGATGGCAAGGTCTTTATCTGGTCTGTGAGTAATGTCTGAATCTGCCCAGTACTGCTTAAAAACAACATATGGTATCGTTGTCACCTGGGAACCGGTGTCCAGTAAAGCGTTCATCGGAAAACCGTCAATCACAACAGGCAAGACTGGTCGTCCTCCTACGTACTTGTCTCACCAATTTGGTTGGACTGGTCGTCTTACTCCTGGGGGTTGGCCCTTTTCCCCAGGGGTTGCTTGTTTAAATGACAGTATCTTGCTAGATGTCCCGCCTTGTTGCAGCGGCGACAGATGGGCTGTCCGTCCTTGTTGTAACGATCGCTGTCTCTCCCTCTGGTTGGCGGGATCCTCTTCTGCTGTCGCCACGGGACGTCATCTGCACTGGAGGCCAGCTGGATCTTCTTCTTTGGAATCACTAGCAGGGACTACACAGTTTTTGTGACTGTAGCCAAACTTTTAGTTAGTTCCTTGACTTGGAGACGTAAGTCTGCAGCAGGATCGTCATCTTGGGACGGCTTGTCTTTTGAAAGGATGCTGTCTACTGCTGGTATGTAATTGCAGGATGCTTAGAGGGCTCTGTGCTGCTAGGGTTCGGTTCATGCAGCACTCTGATGGCTCTATCCTTAAAGTGTGCAAAGTCCAATTCAGGATTTTGTAGGGCCATTATGCCTAGCTGTGTCCTTTGATTGTTAGACTAGAGTCCCTCTATAAATTGCTCTGTTAATAATCTATCTTCATCTTGCACGCTGTCAGGATCAACCTGCTTTACAGCCTGTAGTGCCTCCTGAAGATTAAGGGCATAGTCCTGTATACTGCCCTGCACTCTCTGTTTGCACCCAAAAAATCTCATTTTTATCTCTGTTGCAGTGCAGGTATCAAAAGTGTCTTTCAGTCTGGCTAAGATTTGTTTGACAGTCCCTTTATCAGTGTCCGGCCAGGACTTTACTTCCCTCTGAGCCGCACCAGTTAACTGGCCAATGAGGATACTGACTTTTTGGCTCTCTGACAGGGGGTACACTTTGAACAAACTATATAGTCTTTCTTTAAAATCGCTCAGGGTGTGCGACTCCCCTGAGTACTGTGGTAACCAGGCCGCTCCTGGTATATATGGCATTGATAGCGGTATTATGGGGGCTGCAGCTGCGACCGCCGCTGAATCTTCACCCGTGTTGAGTATTTTCTTCCTGCTTTTTCATTTGCTCACTAACGTCAGAGCATGGGCAGGGGCTTCGCGTCGTGCTTTATTTCTGGCTCTGTCCACAATTGCACGTCCCTCTCTGCTCGCATGCGCTGTATGACGCAGTTATGGTGGTAATTTGAAAGCTCAGTAAAGTCTTTAGCACACAATTTAATAAAGTTTATGGCACACAGTACCCAGCTTTGCCAGGCTCCTTTTTACCCAGCTTTGCTAGGCTCGCTAAATCCTGTTTGTGACGCCAGTTGGAGCGCCCCGTGGGGCCTGGGGGTACTCGGTACTGGGCCTGTCTATTTCCATGGGGAACGGTGTCATGGCGGCGGCGACCCGGTCCGTGGCCCAGAGGCATCCAGTAATAAAATAGGGGAAAGTTGTGTGGTATTTATGTGGTAAAAATGAAAATAAAGTTATTAGATGGTGAAATACGTGACGCCACCTGTGGCATTCTAGTCAGAGGTGACCAGCGCTGCGGTGTTGCTTATCTGGGATGGATGTTGGGCGCAGCTATGATGTTGTAGCCCTCCACAGGTAGGGCTGTAGTCCCAGGGCAAAGATGTTAAATAAATAGTAAAAATAGCTGTGAACTTTGGGGTACAGAGAAATGAGAGAAAGACACAGAGAGGTGCAGTTTCTTTACCTTTTACTGGTAATTGGTTGTAGTCTGGAGTACCACATACAGGTGATGGAATGAGTCCGGCTCACCTGGAGGCATTCAGGGGATCCACCTTTCTGCACTATGTGTGTGGGTCTCTGCTGTATATAACTATGCTGCGACCCTCTATTCGTGATGGTTTCACTAACCAGTACGTCTGTCAGCATGAGCCTATTCCACGGGTACCATCCTTTTCACCATCAGCCCCGGGCTCCTTATCCGCTGCCGTGCCCTCAGGTGTTCAATGTGCACAGGAATTTACAATCCCCTGCACTTTCAGATTCGGCTATCAGGGTGTACAGTTCCTGTCAGCCTATGACTCTGATGTCCCTTTTCTCTTTATTAGCACTTCACTCAGGGGTCTACTATATGCAGTATTTTAGCTTCCCTAGAGTCTCTCAGTCTCTGCTCTTGTCCTTTCCCTCTTCACAGATCAGCTCTGCCTATCGAGCTCCTTTCAGATCAGCTCCCTGTCTTCATCTGCCATGATCTTCCAGAAAGATTTCTTTACATCACGTTCTCACGTTTAACTGTTATCATTTCTCCTCACAGCTCACAGCTGTTTTGTTTCCATGACAACTCCCTCAGCTGACTTCTAGCTGACTCACCAACCCCCTCTGCTGGCCAGAATTTATAAGGCATCTCCCTTTTCTGACTTGCAGCAGGAAATTTGTGATTAAATCTATGCTGCCTGGCATGGGGGTCCCTTTCTGTCTCCAAGCATGACTTCACCTCTTAGAGGGAGGCGATGTCACTGTGACAACCGGACTCTGGGGTGTCACAACAGCTCCTCAGGAGCTGGGAGGGAGCAACTACAAAAAATCAATGAGCTGGTGAGAGCTAACATGTAAGATAGGAGTTAACTAGTGATGGGCATGTAGCATCGTTGCTCGGGTCTCCCCGAGCATGCTCGGGTGATCTCCGAGTATTTTGGGGTGCTCGGAGATTTAGTTTTCCTCATCTCAGCTGCATGATTTGCGACTTGAAGACAGGCTGAATACATGTGGGAATGCCCTAACAAACAGACATTCCACACATGTATTCAAGCTGTCTAGCAGTCGCAAATCATGAAGCTGAGACGACAAAAACTTTATCTCCGTGCACGCCAAAATACTCGGAGACCACCCGAGCATGCTCGGGGAGACCTGAGCAAGGAGTATACTCACTCATCACGAGAGTTAACTCCTCTACTGGAATGTAACTTCTGCACACTCTCAACCAAGTTTTAGTAGCCGAGTTGCATAAGAACAAGCTGTACACTGTGTGAGATAAAAAGCTGTCATTGCAAGGGAATGAAAGCAGATAGAAAAAGCAAGTTAATTGAAAACTTGCTTATGTTCATGCTGTATAACTAATTAAAGCAATTTATTAATATGAGAATAACCCTTTAAGTGATTAGAAATTGATTCACTTGATTGTGACCTATAGAATTTGTACAATTTTCCTTTAGGTGGAGAGATAGTCATCAACATTTTCTAGAAATCTCCAAGAACCATGGCCTCTAACCAGTTGCTCGCCAGCTGTTGTAAAACTAAAACTTCCATAATGTCCTTTGACTTTCAAGGCATTCTGGTAGTATTCTACAAAAGATAAAGAGCTACAGGTTTGGGACCACTGTCCAAGAAGGATCAGAATCTTAGTGAGACAGATTAAAGTATGCTACTTTAAATAAGCTGAATGTGAATGCTGGCTTTGCTCCCTGGATTTACCATTGATTTATACATTTTATTTTACACACTCTTCCAATTAACTTGACTATAAATATCTCACTTGAATTCTTCAGTCTCCACTTTAGAAGAAATGCGCTGTCTACTTTCTCCATCTGTTTTTTATTCACATCATTGCTGAGCTAATTAAACACATTCCTAATTATGCAGTTGTAAACCTATAGAATATTTTATACCAAAATCCCTTTAGTTGTAGTTAGACTGGATGATAGGTTGACATGGGCAGCAGATGAAAGGTAGCAGAAATATAAGATAAAAATCTGAAATGCATAGAACTCTGGAAAATCACTTTCAGTTAAAAAGAAAGCTGGTCGGCATGTCTGATGTTACACGTGTTAAGCATTCTTACAGATGACATCAGCTAAACGGAAATTATGGGAAAATTAAGTCAATGCTACAAGTCCAAGCTGTAAGAACATAAGGAAGTCCAATAAAACAACTATCTTCACAATAATATAATTTTATTAGTTTATTCCAACAAACACATGAACGATATTAAAAACAAATAGAAACTGTAGCACACTGCATGCTATAGTTAATTAAGATAAATGGAAGACATGTTCTAACCTCAAGTGACTTTTGCTGTGACTTACTAACAGCACATATTATGTATGGGCCTAGATGTCAAACATACAAGTTTCACTTGATTTACAGTATAAGCGCTGGCCGCATCCTTGGCTTACTACACAGAAGAGTTTAACTTAATATTTAACCCCTTCACAACCTTGCATGTATCCATACATCCAGGTCGCCTGGTGCTTACCGACATTGGATGTTTGGATTTTGCGCGTACTTAGTGCCAGTAGCAGTGGCCACACCACTTTCGGCACTTTAACCCCCTAAATGCTGTGATCACAGTATTTAGCAAGCAGGCAGGGGGAAGAAAGCCCCTCTGCCCTTGTATCGATGCCCTTGCAAAGTCATCGTGGAGACCTGATTGTTGCCATGATGACATCCGGGTCACAAATGTGAATGAGCTGAGTGTGACCTGAGCGTAAGTGCGAACTGTGGTAAGTGTGTGACTTGAGATTCAGTGACTTTGGATTCAGGGAGTTTCCAAGGGAGGTATTACTGAATTGCTGTTAAATTTTATTAATACTTTTTATTTATTTTTGCTTATCTTATTGTCTGGTGCAATCCCCATTAGGATGTGCTCCACTATTGCCAATGCCATCCAGTGCACGTCTCACCGCATGTATGAAATCCTTGAACAGCCGGTCAAGGGTGCATACTGCTGTGCAAGATGTGAGCACGTTGTGCATTTGGAAGCCCCAATACTGGATCTAAATGTGCAGCTGGCAGCACTGAGATCCATAGACAATATGGAAAGGAGTCTTCTGCTCACTGAGCAGACGCTCAATGGGATAGATGAGGGGGGATGCTAGGCTGGAGCTGCAGGACAATGAAGCAGCTAGCTGGGTGACAGTTAGAAGGCAGGGTAGAGGGAGAGCACTAGGGAGGCTAGTCCTGATCTGGCACACCCAAATAAGTTTGCTAAGTTGGCAGATGAGGGGAGTGTTAGTGCAGGAGTAGCACTGCTGCAGCAAGGCATGTCCTCTGAAAGCCGGAGGAGTGTCTGCTCCAGTAAGGGGGAAATAGGAGAGCAGGGCAGGCCAGACAGGTTCTGGTAGTGGGAGACTCAATTATTAAGGGAACAGATAGGGCAATCTGTCACAAAGACAGGGATCGTCGAACAGTGTGCTGCCTACCTGGCGCTCAAGTCTGACACATCGCTAATCGGGTTGACAGATTACTGGGAGGGGCTGGTGAGGATCCAGCGGTCATGGTGCACATTGGCACAAATGACAAAGTTAGAGGTAGGTGGAAGGTCCTTAAAGATGATTTCAGGGAATTAGGCTGTAAGCTTAAAGCAAGGACCTTCAAGGTGGCATTTTTGGAAATACTTCCTGTACCACGTGCCATGCCAGAGAGGCAATGGGAGATTAGGGAGATAATAAGTGGCTCAGGAATTGGTGTAGGAAGGAGGGGTTTGGGTTCCTGCAGAACTGAGCCGACTTCTCAGTTGGCTACAGGCTCTATGCTAGGGACGGGCTGCACCTCAATGGGGAGGGTGCAGCTGTGCTGGGGGAGAAAATGGCTAGAAGGTTGGAGGAGTGTTTAAACTAGGGACGGGAGGGGGAGGGTATTCCTTTTATAGGAGGGGAAGATATTGCAGATAGAGACCTGGGCACAAATAATGAAATTGGGGGTGGCATAGGGGGTGGGGTTAGAACAGTTAATAATTTAAGAAAGAATAGAGGTACAGAGAGATACATAATGTGCATGTATACTAATGCCAGAAGCCTCGCCAACAAAATGGAGGAATTGGAGGTAATGTTGTTGGAACAAAATTATGGCATGGTGGGGATATCTGAGACATGGCTGGACGAGAGCCATGACTGAACGGTTAATTTACAGGGCTATAGTCTGTTCGGAAATGACCGTACAAATAAACGAGAGGGTTAGGCGTGTGTTTATATGTAAAATCATCCTTAAAACCCATCCTGCATGATAATATATATGAATCTAATGAAAATGTAGAGTCCCTGTGGGTAGAGATAAGGGGAGGGGGGGAAAGTAATAAATTACTGATAGGGGTTTGTTATAAGTCTCCAAAAATAATGGAAGCAACAGAGAATATCCTCATAAAGCAAATAGATGAAGCAGCGACTCAAGAAGAAGTCATTATTATGGGGGACTTCAACTACCCTGAAATGCATTGGGGAACTGAAGCCTGCAGTTCCAGCAAAGGTAATAGGTTTTTGACAACTATGAGAGACTATTACCTTTCACAACTGGTTCAGGACCCAACAAGAGGGGGGGCACTGCTAGACCTAATATTAACCAACAGGCCTGACCGCATATCAAATGTAAGGGTTGGGGGTCACTTGGGTAATAGTGATCACAAATTAATAAGTTTTCATGTATCCTTTAATAAAATGTGTAGTAGAGGGGTTACAAGGACACTAAAGTTCAGGAAGGCAAATTTCCAACAGATGAGAGATGATCTTGGTGCAATTAACTGGGATGATATCCTGAGACATAAAAATACACAAAGAAAATGGGAGACGTTTATTAGCATCCTGAATAGGATCTGTGCACAATATATACCATATGGGAATAAACATGCTAGAAATAGGAGGAAACCACTATGGCTAAATAGAGCTGTAAGGGTTGCAATAAGAGATAAAATAAAGCATTTAGAGAATTAAAGCAAGTAGGTAGTGATGAGGCATTAACTAAATACAGAAGATTAAATAAATTCTGTAAAAAGCAAATCAAGACAGCAAAGATTGAGACAGAGAGACTCATTGCCAGAGAAAGTAAAAATAATCCCAAAATATTCTTTAACTACATAAATAGTAAGAAACTAAAAAATTATAGTGTTGGTCCCCTTAAAAATAGTCTGGGTGAAATGGTGGATGAGGATGAGGAAAAAGCCAATATGCTAAATGACTTTTTTTCAACAGTATTTACACAAGAAAATCCCATGACGGATAACATGATCAGGGTTAAAAATTCTCCATTAAATGTCACCTGCTTAACCCAGCAGGAAGGACGGCGTCGTCTAAAAATCACTAAAATTGACAAATCCTCGGGCCCGGGTGGGATACACCCCCGAGTACTGCAGGAATTAAGCACAGTCATAGATAGACCATTATTTTTAATCTTTACAGATTCCATAATAACAGGGTCTGTACCACAGGACTGGCGTATAGCAAATGTGGTGCCAATATTCAAAAAGGGGACAAAAACTGAATTTGGAAATTATAGGCCAGTAAGTTTAATCTCAACTGAGGATAAAATCCTGGAGGGTTTTCTAAGAGATACTATACTGGAGTATCTGGAGAAGAATAACCTCATGACCCAATATCAACATGGGTTTACAAGGGACCGTTCCTGTCAGACTAATCTGATAAGCTTTTATGAAGAGGTAAGTTCTGGACTGGACCAAGGGAATGCAGTGGAATTGGTGTACATGGACTTTTCAAAAGCTTTTGATGCGGTGCCACACAAAAGGTTGATACATAAAATGAGAACAATGGGGATAGGGGAAAATATGTATAGGTCGGTTAAGAGCTGGCTCAGGTATAGGAAACAAAGGGTGGTTATTAATGGAGCACACTCGGACTGGGTCACAGTTAGCAGTGGGGTACCACAGGGGTCAGTTTTGGGCCCGCTTCTTAACATATTTATTAATGACCTTGTAGGGGGCATAGAGAGTAGAATTTCAATATTTGCAGATGACACTAAACTCTGCAGGGTAATCAATACAGAGGAGGACAATTTTATATTACAGGAGGATTTATGTAAACTAGAAGCTTGGGCTGATAAATGGCAAATGAGCTTTAATGGGGATAAATGTAAGGTCATGCTCTTGGGTAGAAAGAACAAGATGTAAAATTATGTGCTTAATTGTAAAACACTGGGCAAAACTATCACTGAAAAAGACCTGGGTATATGGGTGGACGAAAAACTCACATTTAAAGGCCAGTGTCAGGCAGCTGCTGCAAAGGCAAATAAAATAATGGGATGCATTAAAAGAGGCATAGATGCTCATGAGGAGAACATAATTTTACCTCTATATAAGTCACTAGTGCGACCACACTTAGAATACTGTGTACAGTTCTGGTCTTCGGTGTATAAGAAAGACATAGCTGAACTGGAGCGGGTGCAGAAAAGAGCGACCAAGGTTATTAGGGAACTAGGGGGTCTGCAATACCAAGACAAGTTATTACACTTGGGGTTATTTAGTTTGGAGAATCAAAGGCTTATTACAATGTATAAATATATGCGGGGACAATACAAAGACTTTTCTAATGATCTTTTTACTCTTAGACCTGTGATGGGGACAAGGGGGCATCCTCTACGTCTGGAGGAAAGAAGGTTTAAGCATACTCACAGACGCGGATTCTTTACTGTAAGAGCAGTGAGAATATGGAACTCTCTGCCATATGATGTTGTAATGAGTGATTCCCTAATAAAATTTAAGAAGGGACTGGATGCCTTTCTTGAAAAGTATTATATTACAGGGTATATACACTAGTTTCCTTCATATTGCGTTGATCCAGGGAGCTAGTCTGATTGCCGTATGTGGAGTCAGGAAGGAATTTTTTCCCCAATGTGAAGCTCACTGTTTGCCACATGGGTTTTTTTTTGCCTTCCTCTGGATCAACGTTAGGGCAGGTTTGGATAGGATATGGGTTGAACTAGATGGACTTAAAGTCTCCCTTCAACCTTAATAACTATGTTACTATGTTACCAGACACTAGCAAGATAGTTAGATCATACACTGTGCATGATATAACTAACTTGTATCTGCAGGGCTGACAGGCTATAAAGTATAGCAATGCTGCTGCTATACTTTATAACTGCGATCATACTGAAAGTGAAAGTCCCATAGTGGGACTAAGTAAAAAAAAATTAAAAAAAGAAGTAAAAGAAAATTGTAAAGCATTTTTTAAAAATCAAATAAAATAACAAAAAGTATATAGTACGCATAATTATTTTTATGAAACAACAAAACCAAAAAAAGTACACATTTGTTATTGCCGCGTTCGGAACGACACGACCTACAAAACTGTCCCACCAGTTAACCCCTTCAGTGAACACCATAAAAAGTAAAAAAATGATGCTTTATCATCATACTGCCAAACAGAAAGTAGAATAGAATGAGATCAAAAAGACAAATGTAAATAAAAATAGTATAGCTGAAAACTTCATTTTTTGAAAACTTCATTTTCAAAAAACAAGCTGCCATACAGCTCAATCAGCAAAAAAATGAAAACAGTTATAGCTCTCAGAATAAAGCGGTGCAATTATTATTTCTATAAAATAGATTTTTTTTCCATAAAAGTGCCAAAACATGAAAAAACTATAAATAATCGCAATGTCCCGAAAAATAAAGCTGCAATATCAATTTTACCATAAGCGAAACACCATTAAAAAAAAATCCTGAATTGCTGGTGTTTATTGATTCTGCCTCTCAAAAATTGAAATAGAAAGCGATCAAAAAATGTAATCTGCCCAAAAATGGTATCAATAAAAACCATCAACTCGTTCCTCAGAAAAACTAGCTATCACATGACTGTTTGCGAAATATGGAAAACTGTAGCTATCAAAATATGGTGATGCAAAAACTTGTTTTTGCAAAGAAAAGCGTCTTTTAGTGTGTGACAGCAGCCAAACACAGAAACCAATATAAATCTAGTATAGCTGTAATTGCACCGACCAGAAGAATAAAGTCATTATTCAATTAAACCGAACGAAGAATGATGTAAAAAATAAATAAAACCAATTCTTCACCTGCAGTTGATTTCTTCATTCTGCCTCACAAAGATATCACAGTAAGACTCGGCGACCATTTAATCTGCGCTCTGCGCTGAGCACTAACACAGGGGTTTCCATGCAAATATCTGAAATATGTGATTCAGACAGAACCCCGATGGAAGAGTCCCTATAATTGGACAGATGGAGGCACTGAATGCTGTATGGCCTGTGATCCGGTGGGCTCTGTCTTTTTAGGCATGCCTAAAGGTTCTGTCTGCCACAGTTTTGTGCACTTCTGAAAAGGACAACGCTGAACAATGGCTAGACAAGGTCGAAAGTAACTGCTGCCTATAGTGAATGGCTCATTCTGGGATTTCATCTGAACCACGTCACTCGGACATTAAGATGGAAACCCCAAAGTAAATGCTCAGTGTAGAGCATTAGATAAATGTGATACCAAATTGTTAGGAGTGGCGGAAGACACGAAATAAAAGTAAATAAAGTGCCTTCGCCACTCAGGGATTGTCCTGCAGATTTTTCCACCCGGATTTGTCAAAAAACGCAGGTAAATCCGCAGGTCAAAAGACCTGCGGTTTATCTGCTGTTTTTCTGCGGTTATGCCTGTGGTTTTCCCCTGCGGTTTGACACCTGCCATGGAGCAGGTGCCAAACCACAGCGGAATCCGCACAAAGAATTGACATGCTGCGGATTTGAAACCGCAGCAAATCCGCATGGTAAAATCCGCACCGTCTGCACTGCGGTTTTTAATTTCCATTGATTTTAGTGGTACTGTTTCTGCTGCGGATCTGCAGGACCAAAACCGCTGCGGATCCTCAGCAGAATCCGCAGCATGTGCACACACCCTAATAGCTTTAGAGGGGGTGGTGGCCCCGGGCCCCGTACCCTGAGGGGGCCCACACGGGGATGCACTATGTAACTATATCGGCATGCAGATCGCGCCAATACAATTACATTCTGCAGCAGGAAGTTAGTCATGTGACCGCTCTTCTGCAGTCTGTGGAGGAGAGAGGGATGGGAGGTCACTCACCCAATCCTGGCTGAACGCGATCTCCTTGAAAGCTCCCTGCTGCAGAGAAGTCATCAGCTCCAGCAGCAGCCTGGACGCAGGGGGCTCTGCCTCTGCCTGTGAGCTGAGCTCCCTGTCTGCACTTGATTGCTTCTGACTGAGAGGAGCCTGACAGCCGAGGAGGCTAGGAGCAGCACCCAGGACCAGTGGACACTGCGCACAGCATGGGGATTGATGAGTATCTTTGCACATGTTATTCACTATTTGAAGTGTCTAATCTGTTGCTTTGGATATATACATACAACTTACTGCTATTGGGCTGTAATGTTCATTGAATGATGCTCTCCTTACGTGTTACATAGTTTCCAGGCACTTTGCAGCGGTCACTGATGCGATATATGGCGATGCTTTGTCTTGGCCTGGGAATTTACTGCACTTTGGGACTGAGAGAAAACCAGGAAAAGTGCAAACTAGAGATCGCACTGATGGCTGCAGTCATTGAGATGTGCAGAGAAAGCTGCACATCCTCCCTGGCAGGCAGAGGGAGGGTTAAACCAGTGTACCGATCACCTTATCTTGGCTGTTTGTGCCAGTGTGTAATTATTATCCTAGCCTTTACCAGGCTGACAGCGAGTCCTGGAGGATTAGGGTATGTGTACACGTTGTGGATTACCCTGTGGAAAAATCCATTTCATTTCTCATGGACTTTAATGGTACTGTACAATGCAGCAGAATCCGCAACGTGTGCACATACCCTAACTGGTGTTTGCTGCTCCCAGAGTGCTCTTACTGGGAACCTAAGTCTGGCACTTGTAGTGCCACAGCAGCAGTTAGTGCTTGATGACAAATAGCTGTGGAATAGTGTTTTTCTATACAGTGATTGTTAGTGGCCTAGACACGTTACTAGTGTGATATACTATATTAGTGTGAATCCTACAATGTGGTGAACTACAGGGGGAGGGAGGTCACCCCAGGACCAGCGCTCTGAGGGGTCCCACCTGCAGCACACTGATAGTGTTACATTCTGCAGCAGATCAGGCAGAATCGATCTCCCTGCTCTGCCACCCGGCCGCTATGGGGCCCCTGAGCAGGTGCTGGGTCCCTGCGCCAGCAGTGGGCCCCCCACCCGTCATTGCAAGATCAACTGTATCGGCTGGATGCCATTTCAGCTGACCGCATTTATGAGAGAAGGAGCATTACGCTCCTTCTCCCATCATCCCCCTCTCATCAGCTTCTGATGTCACTGACAGGGGGTCGCGATGACATCACTACTCGGAGCCTGCAGTCCGGAGATGTGCGGGAGCTCAGAGCAGTGAAGAAACCAGGAGGAAAGGTGAGTATAGGATTTATTTTTTTTATGAGGCTGCATAGTACTATGGAGGCTGCCTATGGGGCTGCATTACACTATAGAGGCTGCCTGTGGGGTGCATTATATATAGGGCTGCATTATTCTATAGGGTCTGCCTACGGGGAGTGCATTATACTATATTGAGGACTAGAGTTGAGCGAAACGGGTCGAAAAAATTCAAAAGTCGCCGACTTTTGGCAAAGTCGGGTTTCATGAAACGAAACCCGACCCTAGGATGAGGTCGGCCACGAGGTCGGCGACTTACGCGCCAAAGTCGCGTTTCAAAAGTTTGTTTTGCGCTCTTTTTCAGCCAATCAGGATCCACGGACACTGTGGGCAACGTGATGACATAGGCACGGGTTACCACCATCTTTCAGAAGGGCATGCAACTGATTGGCTTGCTTTGGTGGGCGTCACAGGGGGTATAAAAGGGCATGCACGCCGACCGCCATCTTCTGCCGATCTTAGTATAGGGAGAGGTTGCTGCTGATTCTGTAGGGAGAGCGTTAGGCAGGGAAGAAGACAAAAAAACTGCTTCTGCTGCTAGCGATTTGGCCTGCACAACACACAAGTCACTGTGTGTGCAGTGCAAGGGGAGGCTATATTGTGGTGTATCAGTGGTGTTGGTTGTTGGGCTGCCTTTTAAGGCTTCCTGACACGCTGGCATTGCTGTTTACCCACTGCTCCGCAAACTGCTTTTTTAAAAGCAATCCAATCTCCCTTATCCTCTCGTCACTTTGGTCACAGGCAGCTGTGCCATCGAGCGTGTCACATAGCGCTCAGATATCAGTGGGCCGCACACAATCCACAAGTGTCCACTGTCCACAAGTGTACGCAGAGATTCAAAATCTCCATTATCCTCTCATCACTTTGGTCACAGGCAGCTGTGCCATCGAGCGTGTCACATAGCGCTCAGATATCAGTGGGCCGCACACAATCCACAAGTGTCCAGTGTCCAAAAGTGTACGCAGAGATTCAAAATCTCCATTATCCTCTCGTCACTTTGGTCACAGGCAGCTGTGCCATCGAGCGTGTCACATAGCGCTCAGATATCAGTGGGCCGCACACAATCCACAAGTGTCCAGTGTCCAAAAGTGTACGCAGAGATTCAAAATCTCCATTATCCTCTCGTCACTTTGGTCACAGGCAGCTGTGCCATCGAGCGTGTCACATAGCGCTCAGATATCAGTGGGCCGCACACAATCCACAAGTGTCCACTGTCCAAAAGTGTACGCAGAGATTCAAAATCTCCATTATCCTCTCGTCACTTTGGTCACAGGCAGCTATGCCATCGAGCGTGTCACATAGCGCTCAGATATCAGTGGGCCGCACACAATCCACAAGTGTCCAGTGTCCAAAAGTGTACGCAGAGATTCAAAATCTCCATTATCCTCTCGTCACTTTGGTCACAGGCAGCTGTGCCATCGAGCGTGTCACATAGCGCTCAGATATCAGTGGGCCGCACACAATCCACAAGTGTCCACTGTCCACAAGTGTACGCAGAGATTCAAAATCTCCATTATCCTCTCGTCACTTTGGTCACAGGCAGCTGTGCCATCGAGCGTGTCACATAGCGCTCAGATATCAGTGGGCCGCACACAATCCACAAGTGTCCAGTGTCCAAAAGTGTACGCAGAGATTCAAAATCTCCATTATCCTCTCGTCACTTTGGTCACAGGCAGCTGTGCCATCGAGCGTGTCACATAGCGCTCAGATATCAGTGGGCCGCACACAATCCACAAGTGTCCAGTGTCCAAAAGTGTACGCAGAGATTCAAAATCTCCATTATCCTCTCGTCACTTTGGTCACAGGCAGCTGTGCCATCGAGCGTGTCACATAGCGCTCAGATATCAGTGGGCCGCACACAATCCACAAGTGTCCACTGTCCAAAAGTGTACGCAGAGATTCAAAATCTCCATTATCCTCTCGTCACTTTGGTCACAGGCAGCTGTGCCATCGAGCGTGTCACATAGCGCTCAGATATCAGTGGGCCGCACACAATCCACAAGTGTCCACTGTCCAAAAGTGTACGCAGAGATTCAAAATCTCCATTATCCTCTCGTCACTTTGGTCACAGGCAGCTGTGCCATCGAGCGTGTCACATAGCGCTCAGATATCAGTGGGCCGCACACAATCCACAAGTGTCCAGTGTCCAAAAGTGTACGCAGAGATTCAAAATCTCCATTATCCTCTCGTCACTTTGGTCACAGGCAGCTGTGCCATCGAGCGTGTCACATAGCGCTCAGATATCAGTGGGCCGCCCACAATCCACAAGTGTCCACTGTCCACAAGTGTACGCAGAGATTCAAAATCTCCATTATCCTCTCGTCACTTTGGTCACAGGCAGCTGTGCCATCGAGCGTGTCACATAGCGCTCAGATATCAGTGGGCCGCACACAATCCACAAGTGTCCACTGTCCAAAAGTGTACGCAGAGATTCAAAATCTCCATTATCCTCTCGTCACTTTGGTCACAGGCAGCTGTGCCATCGAGTGTGTCACATAGCGCTCAGATATCAGTGGGCCGCACACAATCCACAAGTGTCCAGTGTCCAAAAGTGTACGCAGAGATTCAAAATCTCCATTATCCTCTCGTCACTTTGGTCACAGGCAGCTGTGCCATCGAGCGTGTCACATAGCGCTCAGATATCAGTGGGCCGCACACAATCCACAAGTGTCCAGTGTCCAAAAGTGTACGCAGAGATTCAAAATCTCCATTATCCTCTCGTCACTTTGGTCACAGGCAGCTGTGCCATCGAGCGTGTCACATAGCGCTCAAATATCAGTGGGCCGCACACAATCCACAAGTGTCCAGTGTCCAAAAGTGTACGCAGAGATTCAAAATCTCCATTATCCTCTCGTCACTTTGGTCACAGGCAGCTGTGCCATCGAGCGTGTCACATAGCGCTCAGATATCAGTGGGCCGCACACAATCCACAAGTGTCCACTGTCCAAAAGTGTACGCAGAGATTCAAAATCTCCATTATCCTCTCGTCACTTTAGTCACAGGCAGCTGTGCCATCGAGCGTGTCACATAGCGCTCAGATATCAGTGGGCCGCACACAATCCACAAGTGTCCAGTGTCCAAAAGTGTACGCAGAGATTCAAAATCTCCATTATCCTCTCGTCACTTTGGTCACAGGCAGCTGTGCCATCGAGCGTGTCACATAGCGCTCAGATATCAGTGGGCCGCACACAATCCACAAGTGTCCACTGTCCACAAGTGTACGCAGAGATTCAAAATCTCCATTATCCTCTCGTCACTTTGGTCACAGGCAGCTGTGCCATCGAGCGTGTCACATAGCGCTCAGATATCAGTGGGCCGCACACAATCCACAAGTGTCCACTGTCCACAAGTGTACGCAGAGATTCAAAATCTCCATTATCCTCTCGTCACTTTGGTCACAGGCAGCTGTGCCATCGAGCGTGTCACATAGCGCTCAGATATCAGTGGGCCGCACACAATCCACAAGTGTCCACTGTCCAAAAGTGTACGCAGAGATTCAAAATCTCCATTATCCTCTCGTCACTTTGGTCACAGGCAGCTGTGCCATCGAGCGTGTCACTTAGCGCTCAGATATCAGTGGGCCGCACACAATCCACAAGTGTCCAGTGTCCAAAAGTGTACGCAGAGATTCAAAATCTCCATTATCCTCTCGTCACTTTGGTCACAGGCAGCTGTGCCATCGAGCGTGTCACATAGCGCTCCGATATCAGTGGGCCGCACACAATCCACAAGTGTCCACTGTCCACAAGTGTACGCAAAGATTCAAAAACTCCATTATCCTCTCGTCACTTTGGTCACAGGCAGCTGTGCCATCGAGCGTGTCACATAGCGCTCAGATATCAGTGGGCCGCACACAATCCACAAGTGTCCACTGTCCACAAGTGTACGCAGAGATTCAAAATCTCCATTATCCTCTCGTCACTTTGGTCACAGGCAGCTGTGCCATCGAGCGTGTCACATAGCGCTCAGATATCAGTGGGCCGCACACAATCCACAAGTGTCCACTGTCCACAAGTGTACGCAGAGATTCAAAATCTCCATTATCCTCTCGTCACTTTGGTCACAGGCAGCTGTGCCATCGAGCGTGTCACATAGCAGCGCTCAGATATCAGTGGGCCGCACACAATCCACAAGTGTCCACTGTCCACAAGTGTGTGCAGAAATTCTAAAACTCCCCTGTCCTATAGACACCTTGTACCTTGTTTTACATTACTATATAGTTTGTTGTATTTTGTCTACATTTCTACCAAAAATGAGGAAGACTGGTGGAAGAGGCCGTGGAATTGGGCGGGGGTTGGCAGCTGGTAATGATGGTGTTGGTGGTGGATCTGATGGTAGTGGCAAGAGCAAAATAGGACCAAATGCAGGAGGTGCTGACCCTGCGTCATCGTCTGGCTACATAAGGCCTCGAACGCTTAGTTTTCTAGGAGTTGGCAAACCGCTTTTAAAGGCAGAGCATCAGGAAAAAGTTTTGTCTTACATTGCTGACTCAGCCTCCAGCTCTATCGCCTCCTCTTCTTCAGTTGTAAAAAGTAAAAGCACTGAGTCGTCATTGGAGGCTCATGTTCATGAACCACACCTTTCCTTGTGTCCTTCACCCCAACCAAGATTGAAGGATGATGCAGGCCATACTACTGATTACTCCATGGAGCTGTTTTCACATACCATGCCTGGATTATCAAGTCAAATGGTGAATTACCCAGGCCAAGATGAATCTGACATGGAGTGCACTGATGCACAGCCGCTGATGGATGATTCTGCTGGTACATTCACTCAGAGCACTACATTGTCCTCGCAGTGTACAGAGCCAGATTTTGACCCTGATGAGACTCAGGTGCCCCTTCCCGCACACTATACCACCATACACGGTGACACAGAGAAAGGTGCACATGACATAGAAGAGGAGGTGATGGATGACCCAGTTGTTGACCCAGATTGGCATCCATTGGGGGAAGACGGTGCTGCTTCCAATAGCTCAGATGAGGAGCATCCACAGCAGACATCGACATCGCAACAGCTGTTATCTGGCAGGCCCGGAGCACTCCAAAGACAGGTTCCAAACATCAAAAGAGTTGCTGGACTGCTTGTCCAGAGGGTCAAAAGATCACAGCGTGCTAGGCCGCAAAATGTCTGCCAAAGTAGGAAGAGTGCAGTGGTGCACTTTTTTGAACAAAATCCTCATGATCAGGCCAAGGTTATCTGTAAGAAGTGCGCAAAGACCTTTAGCCGAGTGAAAAATCTGAAAAATTTGAATACCAGTTGCATGCTTAGACATTTAACCAGCATGCACTTGCAAGCGTGGACACAACACCAAACCTCAAGTGCCACATGTGCAACTGATCACAACGAAGGTAGTCAGCAACGCTACATTGTTTCCCCCACTGTAAGCCCACCGGTTAGCACAGCAGCAAATGTTGAGGTGTCGTTGCAAGGCCACAGCAGTCAGGGAATCCCACTGTTATATCAACGAAAGACTGATTCTAGGCCATCAGAAAGAACACCAACTCCATCACCATCATCAACCCTCTCTCAGTCCGCCCTGTCCACCGCTACTTCCACCATATGCAGCTCTCAAGTCCAGCTCACCCTCCCAGACACTATGAGTAGGTCAAGAAAGTACTCAGTCTCTCATCCGCGTACACTGGGTTTGAACGTCCACATTGCCAAACTAATCTCGTTTGAGATGATGCCCTTTCGGTTGGTGGAAAGCACAGCTTTCCGCAAACTCATGGCCTATGCAGTACCACGCTATGACCTACCCAGTCGCCACTTCTTCTCTCGCAAAGCCATCCCAGCCCTCCACCATCATGTGAAAGACCGCATTGTCCATGCACTCAAGCAGTCAGTGAGCGGAAAGGTGCACCTCACAACTGATGCATGGTCCAGTCGGCATGGCCAGGGCCGTTACGTGTCCATCACTGCGCACTGGGTTAATGTGGTGGATGCAGGGTCCACAGGGGACAGCGGTGGTGGGACAGTGCTGCCTAGCCCACGGTATAGGAAACAGTTGGCTGTAGGCGTTCGACCCTCCTCCTCCTCCTCCTCCTCCAGAAGCGACAGCTCGTCCACAGAGCGCAGTCGTACGAGCACTCCATCTGCAGCTGCCACTGTTGCACACGATGTGTCCCCCTATCGAGCAGCTAGTGGAAAGCGTCAGCAGGCTGTGTTGCAGATGATGTGTTTGGGCAACAGACACACCGCCGAGGTGCTGGCCGAGTACTTGAAGCGACAAACTGAGTCATGGCTGGGCAGTGTACATCTTGAGGCAGGCAAGGTAGTTAGTGATAACGGCCGTAATTTTGTGGCAGCCATAGCCCTTTCAAAACTCAGCCACATACCTTGCTTGGCTCACACCTTGAACCTGGTGGTGCAGTGCTTCCTCAAAAATTATCCGGAGTTAACAGCCCTGCTCCAGAAGGTGCGAAGACTGTGCGCGCACATCCGCCGGTCGCCTGTACACTCCATTCGTATGCAGAAGCTGCAGCGATTGCTCCACCTTCCCAACCACCGCCTCATTATCGACATTGCAACAAGGTGGAACTCCACCCTGCACATGGTGGAGCGGCTGTGCGTGCAGAGGCAGGCCATAATGCATTTGTGGGAGGATACACGGCCAGGCACTTTGAGAGCAGACATGGAGTTGACAGGCGTGCAGTGGTCGAAGCTGAAAGACCTTTGTAAAGTCCTTCAGTGTTTTGAGGAATGCACACGGCTGGTAAGCGCAGACGACGCCATCCTAAGCATGAGCATCCCACTTATGCGTCTGCTCATGCAAACTTTGACGCACCTTATGGAGCAGGCGTCTGCAGCCAATGTTGATGAGGAGGAAGAGGAGGAGGGAATCCTTGATGACGTTCAGCCATTGTCTGCTCAGGGACCTCTCCTGGACGAGGTGGAGGAAGAAGAGGAGGAGGAGGATGATGGGGATGATTACTTAGGGGAGGAGGATGCATCTCGTGGGGCAAGTGAAAATGTTGGCGTGGCAAGGTCTGGTACAGGGTTTGTGCGTGACTGGAGGGATGTGGATTTGCCAGAAAGTGCTCCTCCACCCAGCACTCGCAGTGTATCATTGACACCGGGAACATTGGCCCACATGTCAGATTATGCCTTGCGGATCCTAAAAAGGGACCCCCGCATTGCCAAAATGATGAACGATGACGACTACTGGTTGGCCAGCATCCTGGATCCACGCTATAAAGGCAAATTACAAAACATCATGCCACAGGAGAACCTTGACCTAATATTGGCTAATAAACAAGCAACTCTGGTAAATCGGTTGCTTGAGGCATTCCCAGCACACAGCAGCGGTGATGGTTCTCACACGAGCCGTACGGGCCGGGGGCAGCTTGGCAGAGGTGTTCGTGGTGCACACAGCAGAAGTGGCGTTGGAGACAGGGGTTTCATGACAATGTTGTGGACTGATTTTTCAAATGCCGCTCACACAACTGGTAATACTGCATCGATGGAAAGTGACAGGAGACAGCAGTTGTCAACTATGGTTACAAACTACTTTTCCTCCCATATCGATGTTCTCCCACACAGGTCATTCCCCTTTGACTATTGGGCCGCTAAACTGGACACCTGGCCTGAATTGGCCCAATATGCCTTACAGGAGCTCGCTTGCCCAGCTGCAAGTGTGCTATCGGAAAGAGTCTTCAGTGCAGCTGGATCAATCCTGACAGAAAAAAGGACCCGTCTATCAACCCAAAATGTGGATGATCTAACCTTCATTAAAATGAACCACGCATGGGTTTCCAAGGATTTTGTCCCACCTTCCCCTGATGACACATAGGGTGACAGAAAAATGGCTTGCTTTGGTCCACCTCTTCCTGGTACTTCACCTATTTCGCCTTTTGCATCAGTTGAATGTCCAACATCAACATATGCCACTTTCTAAAACTCCCTAACTGTGCTGCCTCCCCCCCATGGCCGGGGTCACCACCTAGCGCATGACACCGTGCGAGTGCCGTTGCCCTGGACAGGTGGGTAGGCGACTCTTGGGCGCGGGCACTGGCACAGGGTCCCTCATAGTGCAATCAAGTGTCTCTGACAGCGGTGGTGCACACCCGCCGTCAGACACACCGCTGTACTATGAGGGGCCCAGTGCCAGTACCGACACCCACGAGTGGGCCCCCCTTGCTTGGCCAGGGCCCCAGCATTTGCAATCTTTACCTCTCCCTGCTCATCCGCTGTGTAATCTGGGCCGTCAAATCCATACTGTGCCTGACACCGTCTGAGCCTGCCTCCTGAGACATATATTTTGAATGTGTACGCTATCCATACATGTTATCCGGGGATACGGTACCCCTTCTAACCTTTGTGCAATGACGTGCAATCCATACTGGGCCTAACACCGTCTGAGCCTGCCTCATGCTGTATAGACATATAT
Organism: Dendrobates tinctorius; assembly: GCF_039654945.1. Taxonomy (NCBI): domain Eukaryota; kingdom Metazoa; phylum Chordata; class Amphibia; order Anura; family Dendrobatidae; genus Dendrobates; species Dendrobates tinctorius. The sequence goes on from NW_027361671.1 coordinate 80,134,517, forward strand.
TTTGAATGTGTACGCTATCAATACATGTTATCCGGGGATACGGTACCCTTTCTAACCTTTGTGCAATGAGGTGCAATCCATACTGGGCCTAACACTGTCTGAGCCTGCCTCATGCTGTATAGACATATATTTTGAATGTGTACGCTATCCATACATGTTATCCGGGGATACGGTACCCCTTCTAACCTTTGTGCAATGACGTGCAATCCATACTGGGCCTAACACCGTCTGAGCCTGCCTCATGCTGTATAGACATATATTTTGAATGTGTACGCTATCCATACATGTTATCCGGGGATACGGTACCCCTTCTAACCTTTGTGCAATGACGTGCAATCCATACTGGGCCTAACACCGTCTGAGCCTGCCTCATGCTGTATAGACATATATTTTGAATGTGTACGCTATCCATACATGTTATCCAGGGATACGGTACCCTTTCTAACCTTTGTGCAATGACGTGCAATCCATACTGGGCCTAACACCGTCTGAGCCTGCCTCATGCTGTATAGACATATATTTTGAATGTGTACACTATCCATACATGTTATCCGGGGATACGGTACCCCTTCTAACCTTTGTGCAATGACGTGCAATCCATACTGGGCCTAACACCGTCTGAGCCTGCCTCATGCTGTATAGACATATATTTTGAATGTGTACGCTATCCATACATGTTATCCGGGGATACGGTACCCCTTCTAACCTTTGTGCAATGACGTGCAATCCATACTGGGCCTAACACCGTCTGAGCCTGCCTCATGCTATATAGACATATATTTTGAATGTGTACGCTATCCATACATGTTATCCAGGGATACGGTACCCTTTCTAACCTTTGTGCAATGACGTGCAATCCATACTGGGCCTAACACCGTCTGAGCCTGCCTCATGCTGTATAGACATATATTTTGAATGTGTACGCTATCCATACATGTTATCCGGGGATACGGTACCCTTTCTAACCTTTGTGCAATGACGTGCAATCCATACTGGGCCTAACACCGTCTGAGCCTGCCTCATGCTGTATAGACATATATTTTGAATGTGTACGCTATCCATACATGTTATCCGGGGATACGGTACCCCTTCTAACCTTTGTGCAATGACGTGCAATCCATACTGGGTCTAACACCGTCTGAGCCTGCCTCATGCTGTATAGACATATATTTTGAATGTGTACACTATCCATACATGTTATCCGGGGATACGGTACCCCTTCTAACCTTTGTGCAATGACGTGCAATCCATACTGGGCCTAACACCGTCTGAGCCTGCCTCATGCTGTATAGACATATATTTTGAATGTGTACGCTATCCATACATGTTATTCGGGGATACGGTACCCCTTCTAACCTTTGTGCAATGACGTGCAATCCATACTGGGCCTAACACCGTCTGAGCCTGCCTCATGCTGTATAGACATATATTTTGAATGTGTACGCTATCCATACATGTTATCCGGGGATACGGTACCCTTTCTAACCTTTGTGCAATGACGTGCAATCCATACTGGGCCTAACACCGTCTGAGCCTGCCTCATGCTGTATAGACATATATTTTGAATGTGTACGCTATCCATACATGTTATCCGGGGATACGGTACCCCTTCTAACCTTTGTGCAATGACGTGCAATCCATACTGGGCCTAACACCGTCTGAGCCTGCCTCATGCTGTATAGACATATATTTTGAATGTGTACGCTATCCATACATGTTATCCGGGGATACGGTACCCTTTCTAACCTTTGTGCAATGACGTGCAATCCATACTGGGCCTAACACCGTCTGAGCCTGCCTCATGCTGTATAGACATATATTTTGAATGTGTACGCTATCAATACATGTTTTCCAGGGATACGGTACCCTTTCTAACCTTTGTGCAATCACGTGCAATCCATACTGGGCGTGAGAACGGCTGGCTTGCTGTTAAGCAAGCTACAGCACCTGTCCAGACAAGTACAGGGATTCCCTAGCGAGGAGACTTATTTGATTGTTTTCAATGTTGGGACAGCAATTTTCGGGGAGCACTATACTCTGGAGAATGATAGATGGGGCCCACCATACACTGGAACATTCCAAAGGTGGACATCAGACACTGGAGCAGCATTTACAGGGCCCATTATACACTAGAACATTAGAAATGGGGCCCATTATGTTTGGAGCATTATTTGGGCCCATAAGACAGTGGAGCTTCATCCATGGGGACCAACATATACTGTAGCATTATGTGGAGCTCATCATATACTGTTTCAAACATTATATGGGACCAATGATTCTGTATGGAGAAATAGATGGGCCTCGTCATGAGATGTAAAAAGTGAGGTATTTTTCATTGTACTATACCGCTATTTATCTGCCGTATCGGAGCATGATGAGTTGTGGTATGTGTTAAAGGGGCACTCTTTCGCCCAGGGCACATGAAAACCTGCAGCCAGCCCTCCCCCACCACAACTTTAGCCAAATAACCCCCATTTTTCAGTGCGTAACTTATATTATGAAGTTAATTAAGGTTGACAAGCTTAAGTAAGAAGAATTGATGCTTTAGGCATTCAAATGGGCACAGTAGGTGTGTTTCCTGTCCTCCTCTCACTGCCGACTTTTATTCCCCATTGACTTACATTGGGTTTCGTGTTTCGGGACGACCCCGACTTTTCCCTATAATCGGACGATCTTGCTCGACCCGACTTTTGGAAAAGTCGGGTTTCACGAAACGAAACGCGACCCTAAAAAACCAAAAGTCGCTCAACTCTATCCTACAGTTCTCATGTTGACGTCAGAAAAGTGAAGTGAGTTCATTGGCTGTGAATGACCTGTCTGATGGCACTGCAAGCAGGAAAACTTTCTCACGTTTGTGGTGCCATCAGATAGGTAATAGGAGTGCACAGAGACACGGAGCACACACTGCTCAATGTCTGCTGGATGACAGGATGTATGGTCACATCATGCAACCATGCAACCTGCCATCTAGATGTAGCAGAGCTAGACCCGTCATGGGACAAATGGATTAAAAGCATCTCTGCGGAAAGGTGAGGAATATTGTTCTCTTTTGCAGATGATGAAGGCATCAGGGGAATCGAGGTCGTAAGTATGGTTTAATTAATATTATTAAAGAAGTCTGTGTCTTTCAATTAAAGGACTTCTTCTGGGTGTGTGTTTTCATACAATGTGGCTATGGGGTTAGTAATGGGGACATCTTTTTGACACCTCTCCATTACTAACCTCGGAGCTTGATGTCACCTGACAATACAAATGTGACATCAACCCCCCCAACTTGCCACCGCTACAGGGATAAGTGCCAGAATTGACACATCTAAGGCTAGTTTCACACTTGCTTTTTTTTGCAGCGCGTTTTTCCCGCAAAAAAACGCATTGAAAAAACGCATACATAAGCATACAACTGCTGCGTTTTTTTCAAGCATTTTTATGAGCATGCATGAAAAAAACGCAGCGTTTTTATGCGTTTGTATGCGTTTTTAGCGCGTTTTTACCGCGTATGCGTTTTTTTCCAACATTTTTAGGTGGCCCCTCACACTACCCAAACCATGACTTTACTAACCCTAACCCTGACCCTAACCCTAACCCTAACCCTGACCCTAACCCTAACCCTAACCCTGACCCTAACCCTTAACCAAATCATACTTAACCCTAACCCAAACCCTAAACCCTAACTAACCCTAACCCTAACCCTAACCCTGACCCTAACCCTAACCCTAACCCTAACCCTAACCCTGACCCTAACCCTTAACAAAACCATACTTAACCCTAATCCTGACCCTAACCCTGACCCTAATCCTTAACAAAACCATACTTAACCCTAACCCTGACCCTAACCCTAACCCTGACCCTAACCCTAACCCTAACCCTGACCCTAACCCTAACCCTAACCCTAACCCTGACCCTAACCCTTAACAAAACCATACTTAACCCTAATCCTGACCCTAACCCTGACCCTAATCCTTAACAAAACCATACTTAACCCTAACCCTAACCCTAACCCTGACCCTAACCCTAACCCTAACCCTAACCCTGACCCTAACCCTTAACAAAACCATACTTAACCCTAATCCTGACCCTAACCCTGACCCTAATCCTTAACAAAACCATACTTAACCCTAACCCTGACCCTAACCCTAACCCTGACCCTAACCCTAACCCTAACCCTGACCCTAACCCTAACCCTAACCCTGACCCTAACCCTTAACAAAACCATACTTAACCCTAATCCTGACCCTAACCCTGACCCTAACCCTTAACCAAACCATACTAAACCCTAACCCTGACCCAAAACCCAACCCTAACCCTGACCCTGACCCTAACCCTAACCCTAAACCCCCTTAACTAACCCTAACTCTAACTCAAACCCCTAAATTCCATGGTTAAAAAAAAAAAACGCATATGCAAAAAAACGCTTACATGAGCATGCCAGTGCGCACATATGCGCATCCATAGGCTATAATGGCCATTTTTAGCGCAAAACGTGCGCATATGTGCGCATGCGCTTTTTTGCAGGGCCAAAAAATGCAACATGATGCGTCTGGAAAATCCAATCGCACACCCCAAAAAAACGCAGCGCATGAAAATCGCATACATGCGCTTACAAGCGCGCAAGTATGCGCACCCATGTTAAAGATAGGGGAAAAAACGCATGCGCAGGTTAGCGTTTTTTTCCAGCGCTAAAAAACGCAAATGTGAAACCAGCCTTAGAGATGCACCTTTTCTGGGGTGGCTGAGAGCTGATGTTTTTAGCCTGGGGGGGCAAGTATCCATGGTCCCTTCATAAGCTATTAATATCATCACACAGCTGTCTTCATAGCCTTTGCCGGTTATTAATTATAGGGGGACCCGTCGTCATTTTCTTTTAGGGTCCCCATTTTAAAAGCCAGTAAAGGCTAAGTATACAGTTGTGAGCTGATATTAATAGCCTGGGAAGCTCTGTAGGGGGGAGGGCCCCCACAGAGTGTCCGGGCCGGAACCAAGGGGACCACCATCTAGGTTCCTAAGGGAACTGTACCCAGGGAACGGAGGAGGAAGGTGGACGGCTGAGAGTGACAGGACAAGGGGAGGGGTGAGTATAAAAGGGGCAGGGAGCGCGCAAGAGAGGCAGTTAGCAGAACGGCAGACACAGAGCAAGAGACTGTGGGGGTGTGAGAGAGCCAGAGCGACAAACAGTGACCAGAAAGGAGGTCAGCACCAGAGAGGAGACTTACAGTGGCCTTCGGGTAGGAGACACCAAGCTTACCGACAAGAGACTGTCGTTTCACTCCGATCCGGGGTCACTGCCTGCCCACGGTCGTCCGCGGCCGTTGCCACTTTGCTCCAGCCCGTTACGGCCTGTTGTGCCCCTACTCCTCCTGGGCGTTGGAGCGCCTGAAGATTATGCCACATCTCAACGAACTCACCCAGGGCCGGTTGTGCCCCTACACTCCTGGGCGTTGGAGCACCCAAAGACTACACCAGATCTTCAGCAGCTGGGCCCAGCGGCTGCAATGCCAAAGCAGCACCAACAGAGACACCGAGGGACGTCAGGACGGATAAGTGACACTATAGGAAATAAGGACCCGTAGTCGGCCATATCGCGACCCTATAATAACCGGCCTTTGCCGGATTAGGCGTGTTCTCTTTAAATAGTGTTTGGTTGTACTGAGTCCCTGCGAGGAAAATTGCTGTTACTTTGTTTTGGTTGCTTAGGATAGCCCTAGCGCCTTCAATTTATAAAAGTTACTTCCCAAAGTACAACGCAGTCTCGCGTCTCATCACTGCAGCCTGTGTACCTGCTATAACCTACATTTGGCGTAGTCGGCAGGATGCAGTGCCATGAACTCAACAGATAACGAGGGCCCCTGGTCCAGCATTTCATTGGGGGCTATGCTGAGCAACCTGCCTAGGTTTTCCGGCTCCAATACCATGCTATGGAGCTGTACAGAGCGCATGCTGGGGCTCTTTCGGATGCACCCGATGACTCCTGACCTGGAAGCTGAAGTAGCTCTCATGGCATTAGACGGGGAGGCTCGGAATTCAGTAATGTTGAGGCCCCTGGGACACCGCAACACCTTTGATAGCGTTTTACAGATTTTAGAACAGACCCATGGGGACCCAACCAACGTGGGAGAGTTAAGGACCCGGTTGCTCAGTCGGATGCAGGGGGAGGGGGAGACCCTCACCCAGTATATGAATGTCCTCCAAGAGTTACACAAGGCCATCGAAAGGAAGGATGGCGTAGGGGTAGGACCTATTGACATTACACTACGCAACCTGTTGGTGACTGGACTGCGGGACCCGTTAATAAAGCAGGCATTACAGGAGCAGGTCAGAATGAACCCACGTATGGACTTTACAGAGGTGGGAAGTCAAGCACGCGCTCGAGAGCAAGAGCAGGGAATGGTGGTCCCCGTGAGGAAGGTCCGGAGTGTGGAGGCTTCCGTGAACGTAGTTGTGGAGCCTCAATGGGTAGAGGAGATGAAACAATGGTTGAAGAACATCAAGGGCGAGTCGGCCGAAGTGAAAAGAAGGACTGAGTCTGGGACTGGAAGGCCTAGTTTCAATCCTGGTCCCTGGGGGCCCCCTCCACCCGGGGCGGTCGGTCTTCACAGATCCAGTGTTATGAGTGCGGGGAACCAGGCCACTTCACCCGAGAGTGTCCGCGGCATGGGAGATACCCACCCCGGTGGCCATTAAACTAGAGGGCTCTGGGCTGGGGGGATGCCGCTCGGAGCCAGAAACCATGATTAGGGGTGGTGGAAGTCCCGAAGATTTGGTCGCAAAGTGTCCGGTGGTATGGCCAAAAGTTGAGGGCCGTGCCTAGTGGACACGGGGTCACAAGTAACAACTATGCCTGTGCCTGCAACTTATTTCCGGCAGAATTTCCCCCAGGCAGCGAGACCCCAGTGGGGGCCCATGATCAGACTGGTAGCCACCAATCAACTACCTGTCCCTGTTGCCGGGGTGGTGTGGGTACAGGTGACGCTGTGCGGTAAATCCCTCGACCACAGAGGAGTGGTTCTGACCCAAGGGGAAACCGATAAGCAGCATCCAGTCATTCTGGGCATGAACATTCTGCGGGAGTTCGGCAATCTGCTCCGCAATGATCCCACGCACGAGATCCTGAAGCAGTGGGGTTCCCGCACGGCTCAGGACAGGTATTCCAGCAGTTGGTGCGGGAATCGCGAGTACATCAGGACTGCCGGGAGGGCGAGGCTCTGGGCAAAGTCATCACGCCAGCGGCTCCCCTGCTTGTACTACCCCCTTGGCAGATGGTGATGGCTCGCTCCCTGACCACAGTGCAGAAGGGAACTGTCCTGGTGCGCTGCGTCAACCTTGAAGACCAAGACATCGTCCTGAAGTCCCGGACCGAAATGGCCAAGCAAGTAAGGCCTTTGGAAGAAGTGCTGTCAGCCCCTGCGGTCCAATTGAGAGTGCAACCCTAAGACCCGTGGTCACTGACTATCCGAACTCTACATGCTGCTTAGACCTCAACTCAGGAGAAGGGTACAGACATCCTGGAACAAATGCGGGTCGAGCTCTCCGGCCTGACCAGCTCAACTCTCCCAGGTAAAAACACTGCTCGGACAGTATCACGAGGTATTTGCTAGTCATGAGGATGATTTTGGATGCACCACCGCCATCACCCATGGAAATTCCACGGCATGAGCGGCCCCCTTCCGAGAACGATATCGGCAGATTCCTCCACAACTCTACCAAGAGGTGAAAACTTTACTTGCTCAAATGCTACGAAAGGGAGTTATCCGAGAAAGCCAAAGGCCCTGCGTGGCTCCCATCATGTTGGGCTGCAAAAAGGATGGCACCCTATGGTTCTGCGTGGACTATCGAAAGCTGAACACCTGTACCATCAAAGACTCGTACCCACTACCCCGTATAGAAGAATCCTTGTCCGCCTTGGGGAAGGCGACGTACTTTTCGACTTTGGACCTGGCTAGTGGGTACTGGCAGGTGCCCATGTCAGAAGAATACAGGGCTAAGATGGTGTTCATACTTCCCATGGGACTATTTGAGTTCAAATGGATGCCGTTCGGACTGGCCAACGCCCCGGGAACCTTTCAGCGGTTGATGGAGCGGTTTCTAGGGGATCTCAATTTCGAGGCCATGTTGATATAACTAGACGATATCATCATCTATGCTGCCACATTTGAGGACCACCTGAGGCGGTTGGGGCAGGTACTCGGCCTGCTGCAAAAGTACGGATTGAAGGTAAAACCCCAGAAATGCCACCTATTTCGCACCCAGATCGAATATTTGGGGCATACTGTCTCGGCGGAAGGCGGAAGACCGTCCCAGGAAAAGGTTGCTGCCATCCAGGGATGACCTACCCCCGAGACGATAAAAAACGTGCGGGCCTTCCTGGGGTTGGCTGGATACTGCTGTCGTTTCGTAAAGAATTTTACATGTCGAGCCCGAGCCCTGCACGACCTGCTGAAGGGGGCTCCCGCTGGGGCAAATGGACGGAAAATCCCGTGGCAACAACCCCAAGAAGAGGCCTTCCAAGACCGAAAGGCTGCACTCTCGGGTGCCCCGGTGTTTGCTTATGCGGATTTCTCACAACCGTTCATCCTGCACACTGACGGGAGTCTCTACGGGCTAGGGGCTGTGTTGTCACAAGTTCAAGATGGCCAGGAAAGAGTGATCGCGTATGGAAGCCACTCACATCATGATTCAGAGCACAACCCTGACAATTACAGCTCCTTTAAGCTCGAGCTCCTCGCAGTAGTGTGGGCCATGATGGAGCGGTTCGCAGAGTACCTGTTGGGCTCCGAAGTGGTGGTGTGGACCGACAATAACCCACTGGCCCATTTGGAGAACGTGAAACTGGGGGCTCTGGAACAAAGGTGGGTGGCCGGGATGGCTAAATTAAACTATAAGATCATCTATAAAAGAGGGGTCGAAAATGTACACGCTGACGCCCTCTCCAGGATCCGACATACAACTCCAGGGAGCGACAAACTGGAAGGGGTAGAGACACCGTTCGCCCTCACTGCCCCCGTTCTCACGGCTGCCACCCAGAAAGTACCCCCCTCGGAAACCCTAAGGGGCATGCTGGAGCAATCCCGTGATAAATGGATTCAACAGCAGCAAGAAGACAAAGAAATTGGACTCCTCCAGCAATGGGTAGCTGCTGGCAAACTGCCCACTTACTCCCAAAGACAGACTTTGACTCAGGACATGTTGCTGATGCTACGACAATGGGAGAGGCTGGTTATCAGAAATGGACTATTGTATCGTAAAATGACATCACGGACAACATCTATGACGATTTGGCAGGTAGTTGCGCCCGGAGCCAAACTCAACGAACTGGCTCGAGAAGCCCACGAAAAAGGGGCTCATTTAAGAGCTCAAAAGACATTACAATGGTTGCAGCAGATAATTTACCATCCACGCTTGCATGCTGTTGTGGATGAGACTTGCCGGGCCTGCCGCCTATGCGAATTAGCGAAACCACCCGCACAGCGAGCCCCAGTACAAACAATAGTGACCTCAGCGCCCCTGGAGCTTCTGACAGTGGATTACCTGACCATTGGTCCCGCATTCCAGGGGTATGAACACTGCCTCATCATGGTAGACCATTTCACCAAGTTCGCTGTGGTCACTCCCACTCGAGACCAAACCGCGGAGTTGGCCACTCCGCAATTTATAGAAACTTCATACAAATGTACGGCTGTCCTCAACGTATCCATTCCGACCAAGGAGCATGGTTTTTTGCTAAAAATTATGGAGGAGCTACACCGTCTTTACAGTATTGACAAATCCCGGACCACACCATACCACCCGCAGGGGAACGGGGCCTGCGAACGATTTAATCGGACATTAATCCAAATGTTGCGTACTCTGGAGAGTGACGAGAAGGCCCGTTGGCCTGAATATGTCCCTGAACTAGTATGGGATTATAACAACCGGGTGCACCGAGTTACCGGATATACCCCCTACTCCCTGCTATTCGGATGAGAAGGCAAAGGGATCACGAAGGTAGAATTGGACCCAGCCCTGGACCGGGGTATCATCATGGGTACGAAATCACCGACACCGGCTGCAAACTCTCTATCGAATTGTTCACACCAAACTCCAAGACTTAGAACACCCAGGAAGGAATCTACCTCCACCTCCCAACTTCCAAATTGGAGATCGAGTACTCGTACTAGACCAATGCCCCCAGAACAAATTAGAGCCACGCTGGGAAGAGAGTCCTACGCCATATAAACCCTGAAGGACCTTTATACGAAATACGACCCGAGAAAGACGGAACACTGCCCACTCGCATTGTGCACCATAATTTGTTACGCCCATGTACTTCCAATCACCCGGTACAACCTGAACCTACTCCTCATGTCTCTGAACCATTGCCAGTGGTCTGGGACCCGGACGACGAAGAAGACTTCTCCACGATATCCATGGGCTTTCCACTCAATGACAACTCAACTGACCTAATTAGCCTGCCCGAACCAACTAGCCCAACACCATCCCCCACCCCAGAAGACACCACCCTAGTCAAACTTAGATGCTCCGAGCAGTCAACAGCTGGCAAACCCCCCGAACGATACGTACAGAACCAGTTCAAATGGCAACAAAAACTGACATCTCCGCTGACTAACCCAAGTATACTAAGGCCCTCGCCCGAGGACTGGCGAGCATACAGGATAGGGGATTGTAGGGGGGAGGACCCCCGCAGAGTGTCCAGGCCGCAACCTAGGGGACCGCCATCTAGGTTCCTAAGGGAACTGTACACAGGGAACGGAGGAGGAAGGTGGATGGATGAGAGTGACAAGACAACAAGGGGAGGGGCGAGTATAAAAGGGGCAGGGAACGCGCAAGGGAGGCAGTTAGCAGAACGGCACACACAGAGCAAGAGACTGTGGGGGCGTGAGAGAGCCAGAGCAACAAACAGTGACCAGAAAGGAGGCCAGCAGCAGAGGGGAGACTTACAGTGGCCTTCAAGTAGGAGACGCCAAGCTAGCCGACAAGAGACTGTCGCTTCACTCCGATCCGGGGTCACTGCCTGCCCACGGTCGTCCGCGGCCGTTGCCGCTGTGCTCCAGCCCGTTACGGCCTGTCCGCTGCCTCTCGCTGCTGCCCCACTCAAGCCCGCGGTTTTGGCCTGCCCGCTGCCGCTCCGCTTCAGCCCGCGGCTGCGGCCTGTCCATCACCGCCCGCAGCTGCCATCACGCCGCTGCAGCTGGCAGTTGGGGCCTGCTTCTCGCTAACAAAGAGACTCTTTGCACAGCCCAAGGCCGTGAACGTGGCCGACCAACCGCCTAACCTGGTAACTGCAGCACAGCCCTGCTTGGGGACTGGAGTCTCCCTTAATCCGCTAACGAGTGGAGCCCCGCTGCCTTCCCAGGGGGTTACCTCATCAAAGGACTCACCCAGGGCCTGTTGTGCCCCTACTCCTCCTGGGCGTTGGAGCGCCCGAAGATTACGCCACATCTCAACGGACTCACCCAGGGCTGGTTGTGCCCCTACCCCTCCTGGGCGTTGGAGCGCCCGAATACTATGCCAGATCTTCAGCAGCTGGGCCCAGCGGCTGCAACGCCAAAGCAGCTCCAACAGAAACACCGAGGGACGTCAGGACGGATAAGTGACACTATAGGAAATAAGGACGCGTAGTCGGCCATATCCCGGCCCTATAATAACTGGCCTTTGCCAGGTTAGTCATGTTCTCTTTAAATAGTGTTTGGTTGTACTGAGTCCCTGCGAGGACAATTGCTGTTACTTTGTTTTGGTTGCTTAGGATAGCCCTAGCAGCTTCAATTTATAAAAGTTACTTCCCAAAGTACAACTCAGTCTCGCGTCTCATCACTGCATCCTGCGTACCTGCTATAACCTACAGCTCCATGGGCATTACCCCCTTACCAAGCTATAAACATCGGCCCCAGTCCTCGATTTTCCCTCTGCTGTTTATGAAAATTACGCGGGAGCCCACGCCATTTTTTAACAAAAATAATCTTTAATTAAATACATGTACAGTAAGCTGCACACACACTGTGCTAATTGTGTTTGTCACAGACATCTGTATATCTATTTGTATTTACTGTATGTAATCCATCTCTTCTATCCTGTCGGCTCCTGCAGTGATTTCACAGTACACAGCAGATGAATTGACGTCTTTTCTTCTATCTATGTAATATATACAGTGGGGCAAAAAAGTATTTAGTCAGTCAGCAATAGTGCAAGTTCCACCACTTAAAAAGATGAGGGGCGTCTGTAATTTACATCATAGGTAGACCTCAACTATGGGAGACAAACTGAGAAAAAAAAATCCAGAAAATCACATTGTCTGATTTTTTTTCATTTTATTTGCATATTATGGTGGAAAATAAGTATTTGGTCAGAAACAAGCAATCAAGATTTCTGGCTCTCACAGACCTGTAACTTCTTCTTTAAGAGTCTCCTCTTTCCTCCACTCATTACCTGTAGTAATGGCACCTGTTTAAACTTGTTATCAGTATAAAAAGACACCTGTGCACACCCTCAAACAGTCTGACTCCAAACTCCACTATGGTGAAGACCAAAGAGCTGTCAAAGGACACCAGAAACAAAATTGTAGCCCTGCACCAGGCTGGGAAGACTGAATCTGCAATAGCCAACCAGCTTGGAGTGAAGAAATCAACTGTGGGAGCAATAATTAGAAAATGGAAGACATACAAGACCACTGATAATCTCCCTCGATCTGGTGCTCCACGCAAAATCCCACCCCGTGGGGTCAGAATGATCACAAGAACGGTGAGCAAAAATCCCAGAACCACGCGGGGGGACCTAGTGAATGAACTGCAGAGAGCTGGGACCAATGTTACAAGGCCTACCATAAGTAACACACTACGCCACCATGGACTCAGATCCTGCAGTGCCAGACGTGTCCCACTGCTTAAGCCTGTACATGTCCGGGCCCGTCTGAAGTTTGCTAGAGAGCATTTGGATGATCCAGAGGAGTTTTGGGAGAATATCCTATGGTCTGATGAAACCAAACTGGAACTGTTTGGTAGAAACACAACTTGTCGTGTTTGGAGGAAAAAGAATACTGAGTTGCATCCATCAAACACCATACCTACTGTAAAGCATGGTGGTGGAAACATCATGCTTTGGGGCTGTTTCTCTGCAAAGGGACCAGGACGACTGATCCGGGTACATGAAAGAATGAATGGGGCCATGTATCGTGAGATTTTGAGTGCAAACCTCCTTCCATCAGCAAGGGCATTGAAGATGAAACGTGGCTGGGTCTTTCAACATGACCATGATCCAAAGCACACCGCCAGGGCAACGAAGGAGTGGCTTCGTAAGAAGCATTTCAAGGTCCTGGAGTGGCCTAGCCAGTCTCCAGATCTCAACCCTATAGAAAACCTTTGGAGGGAGTTGAAAGTCCGTGTTGCCAAGCGAAAAGCCAAAAACATCACTGCTCTAGAGGAGATCTGCATGGAGGAATGGGCCAACATACCAACAACAGTGTGTGGCAACCTTGTGAAGACTTACAGAAAATGTTTGACCTCTGTCATTGCCAACAAAGGATATATCACAAAGTATTGAGATGAAATTTTGTTTCTGACCAAATACTTATTTTCCACCATAATATGCAAATAAAATGAAAAAAAAACAGACAATGTGATTTTCTGGATTTTTTTTTCTCAGTTTGTCTCCCATAGTTGAGGTCTACCTATGATGTAAATTACAGACGCCTCTCATCTTTTTAAGTGGTGGAACTTGCACTATTGCTGACTGACTAAATACTTTTTTGCCCCACTGTATATATGTGTGATATTTGTGTCACTGACATCTATATATCTATGTATTCTACGTGTATATATCTATTCTATCTTTTCTATTGTTACCTGTCAGTGTGATTTTACTGTACGCGGCACATGAATTGCCGGCTTTTCAAAAGACACTGATGCGCAATAATCGGACAGCACTCGCATGGTACAAGTGCTGTGCAATTTTTTTCTCGCACCCATAGGCCTTGCATTGGCAAGTCTCAGCCAAGTCTTGGTGACAATCGCAGCATGCTGCGATTTTACTTGCAAGCTGAATAAGCCAGAGAAAATAAACAGTGATGTGAGCTGCCCCATAGATTAACACTGGGCCGTGTGCTATGCAATGTTTTTGACGCCAGCCTTAGAGTAACACTTTTTTTCAAATTGGTTTGTCCAGGGAAGACCCCATACATGGTTTTTCACTTCACTCCCAGAGGTTCCTAATTTGTTCCTGTAAACACTGGCCCTAGGATATAGCAAAACACACCATCAATATATGCCAAAAATGTCCAAAGTCTAATCCGGTGATAGGGGTAACATTTGAATCTATAACAGGTTGAAATGAGAAGATCTGTGGAGGTTTGACTGAGTCGAATTCACTCAAATTAACATGTCTCACAAATTTAAACATTTCATGAGAATAAGCCACAAAAAAAATTGCCTGGTGCTATATCACACACTGACAAAGACTGAAGGAGCAGTGTAATAACGTAATGAATAGACGTGTAGACTTCCCCATAATGCTCTGCAGCTATCCTGGTCTAGCACTGCCACAGCCAGTATAAAAGATAAAAGTGAACTAATGAACTTAATTTTAGAATTTGTAGCTTAAGCATAGAGCTCAGCGCACACAGCTCATTCCTCATGGAGACAGTGCTTCAGTGCTGAAGAATACTGAAAATGGGAGAGGTAGTCTTTGTGAATAATAATCTAAAGATTCAAGTGATATAGGGAGGTGTTGTAACTGCAGAGTCACTCAGCGTGACAGTGAATTGACTGGTATGCAATATACTGCAGGAAGAGCACATTAATAGCAGCAAACAAGGAGGGGACTTCATTATTCCTCTGTCCTAATTTTGCCAATTAACAAAAAGCCTGAAATCAATGCTTGTGTATCACAGAAAGTCTGCTTTTTGAATTGTGAGACAGGCAAGCAATATTTTTTTAAAGGGAATCTGTCACCCCTTTTTTGAGATATCATATAATGATATCATTCAGTTGTGTGTCACATAAGGATTCTCTTAGTACTTTTGCTTCCCCCTGACCCCGCAACTTTCATGCATAAATACCTTTTTTATATCGGTTCAGATGTATGTAAACTGCCACGGTCCGGTCCGCTGGGCGGGGCTTATTCAACTGCTCCCCCCTCCCTGTCTTGCTCTACACATTTCTTCTTCTCGGACCGGACCGTGGCAGTTTACATACATCTGAACCAATATAAAAAAGGTATTTATGCATGAAAGGTGCGGGGTCAGAGGGACACAAAAGTACTAAGAGAATCCTTATGTGACACACAATTGAATGATATCATTATATGATATCTCTAAAAAGGGGTGACGGATTCCCTTTAAAGGAAAATTAAAAATCTCCACCATCCATGAAATGCAATAAAACTGTCTACCGCACAACGCGTACATTTTATAAAATAAATATATATATTTTTACAAACTTCATTGTACTATTGAATATTAGACCCGCCACAAAAATACTTCTGTTGATTACAAATGGTTACCATCCAGTTTCCCATAGCCAAATAGTTTGAAGTCACAAGGATGTTAGTAAAGCTGTGTTTATGCTAAAGAGCTTAGAATGAGTTCACCTCAATCCTAGGAGACCCTTAGAGTGTTATATTTGTATGTTCTGGGCAATTAGAGGCTTTATAGTAGTGAGATTTGAGGCACATAATATTGCCATCAAGTTTTTTGGGGAAAATTTTGTGAAGCTGGTGAATTTAAATTGTAAATTATCTGCTCACCTCTAATAACAGCCTTAAAATCCACCAACGGGCAGCAAAGGAATTGCACCATTAACAACCCAGTGGTTGTTAAAGGGGTTGTTCAGGCTTGTGTCTAGTTTGTAGTCATGCTCATCAATTTGATTACTTTAGGTCAGGTTCCAACTAGATGCACTAGAGGCTTCTCTCAATAGACGTGAATTGTGAGAAGCTGATTGAGTTTAGTCAACATATGACTATGGATGAGTGGACCTGTGGAAGTTCAGATTATTCCAAAGTTCAATTCGGATACCAGAACTGCACCCAAACTTGAACCAGAACCCAAATGAAACAATGAGGACCCGGACTTCTGAGCCAGAAAATTCTCTCTCTCTGCTTTTATGTGTCTCCCAACAGACTCCACCTGGGACTCTGATCATTGCTACGGACTTCCGGGGAAAGACTGTGTTTGGCGCTGAACAGTAACTGTCCAGTACAAACGTCAAACTTGTAAGTTCACATTCGCTCATTTCTACATATGACCATAAATATGCCACTTGCATATATGCAGTCATGTGGCCTCCCATTTTCATAGAAACTACTGAAGAATCAGAAGAGCACCAGTCAGCAGTCGCATAAAATGACTGTAGACTTCTGTTCCTAACCTGTAAAATGCTTTTAAGTTTAGTTGCTGGAGACTTTGGAGACTTACTTACAGGCAGGAATTTGTCGAACAGAGTGCTAATGTCATTCAGAGGAAGTTGGAGGAAACAGGATAATTACCTGCTGCACTGGTTATTAAAACAAAACAAAGGTTAAGTTACCACAATTAGTTTTTGATGCTGCATATTGTAGCTGAGCCAAAAATGCAGGATCCTACAGTTCTGTCTTTAACTATTGCTTTAGTGGATCTAATAGTGAAACCTTCTCAGCAACAGTATCCACCAGTCGGACCCCACTGAATAGGAAGTTATCATATTCTGTTATTGGAAAATCTCTTTAGCCCTTAGAATTTCAGAAGCATTTCCAAACACAACTGCGTAAAAGTAATGAGGATGACTTTTGCTAAGAACCTGATAAGGTAGATACCCTCCTGATGAACTAGGGAAGGTAATGACCCTCCTGACCTTATTGAATATGCTCGACACTCATCTGGGCACTAGTGTATCAACGCTGTCAGATTAAAATATTTTTACAATCTTTTCTCATACTTGGAAGATAAATGAATATCTGAATTAAATTTTATAAACATTTTTCTTATGTAAAGGCTAATCTTCAGTATGTGAAAATTTTGATGCAATAAAGTGTTTCAACAGTTCTTACATAGTCATACACACTATTTACCACTAGATGGCCAACTTTTCACAAACTTAATCCACAGTAGGCAACCATATGCACTAAATAAGAGGTATGGTAAGTGTGTCAAAGCAATAGTATGTGTGTATATTTCTGCAAGAAATATATGCACTCTCCACAAAATGGAAGTGTGAAACCAAAATATAAATAAAACAAATCTTTATTGACTACATAATAAAAAGATATAGTAAAATTACTTTTACATACAGGGACTGAAAATTAACAGAATGAGCTTCAAGAGGTCTACACAAAAAGGATTTTAAATTTATATGCAGTCACATATGCTTAAGTGGAAGGTATAAAATCACCACATCACAAGAGGATTCCAACACATGATAAAGTGCCTGATAATAAACTAACTCCAAGTGGGAACCAAGTAGATCATGTGTGGTATAACAGTAACAACCAAGTGACTGGAAACCTAGCAAAAAAGGATTCTAAGTGAATGGTAATCAACAAAATATAAGGTGCAATAGTGCACAAGTAATTAGCAATGAAAGTCAGCATGGTATAAAGTGCAATAGTGCAAGGATAAGAAAGCAGGCTATGGTAGATGTAGAGGTGTAAGTACCCAGCATGCTATAAAGTAGCTATATGACCATAATGCTGCACATAAATCTGAGCTGAGCATTAATAGAAAGGCATATTTACCGTGTAGACCAGCAGGGAGAGGGCCCCGACGCGCGTTTTGCTAGTAGCTTCTTCCAGGGGACACATCACATGATCTACTTGGTTCCCACTTGGAGTTAATTTATATCATGCACTTTATCATGTGTTGGAATCCTCTTGTGATGTGGTGATTTTATACCTTCTACTTAAGCATATGTGACTGCATATAAATATAAAATCCTTTTTGTGTAGACCTCTTGGAGCTCATTCTGTTAATTTTCAGTCCCTGTATGTAAATGTAATTTTACTATATCTTTTTAGAATCATAGAATCATAGAATCATAGAATCGTAGAGTTGGAAGGGACCTCCTGGGCCATCTGGTCCAACCCCCTGCTCTAAGCAGGATTCGCTAAATCATCCCAGTCAGATGTCTGTCCAGCCTCTGTTTGAAGACTTCCATTGAAGGACAACTCACCACTTCTCGTGGCAGCCTGTTCCACTCATTGATCACTCTGTCAAAAAGTTTTTTCTAATATCTAATCTGTGTCTCCTCCCATTCAGTTTCATCCCATTGCTTCTAGTCTTTCCTTGTGCAAATGAGAATAAAGTTGATCCTTCTACAATGTGACAGCCCTTGAGATATTTGTAGACAGCTATTAAGTCTCCTCTCAGTCTTCTCTTTTGCAAACTAAACATTCCCAAATCCTGCAACCTTTCCTCATAAGACAGGGTTTGCAGACCGGTCACCATTCTGGTCGCTCTTTTCTGAACTTGCTCCAGTTTGTTGATGTCTTTTTTAAAATGTCGTGCCCAAAACTGGACACAATATTCCAGATGAGGTCTGACCAAAGAGGAGTAGAGGGAAATAATGACTTCACGTGATCTGTTAATACATGCTAGAATTGCATTTGCCTTTTTTGCTGCTGCATCACACTGTTGACTCATATTCAGTCTGTGATCTATTAGTATACCCAAGTCTTTTTCACATGTGCTGTCACTTAGCCCTATTCCTCCCATTCTATATATGCTTTTTTCATTTTTATTGCCCAGATGTAGTACTTTGCATTTCTCCCTGTTAAAAACCATTCTGTTAATTGCTGCCCACTTCTCCAGTTTATTTAAATCTTTTTGAATCCTCTCTCTCTCTCTTCTCTAGTATTAGCTATCCCTCCTAGCTTTGTGTCATCAGCAAATTTAATCAGTTTACCCTCAATTCCTTCATCTAAATCGTTGATAAAGATGTTGAACAATACAGGGCCCAGGACAGAGCCCTGTGGTACCCCACTTGAGACATTCTTCCAACTGGATGTGCAGCCATTTACGACCACTCTTTGGGTCCGATCACTAAGCCAGTTATGAATCCACCTAACAGTTGCCTTGTCCATTCCATACTTAGTCATTTTTTCAATAAGGATTGTATGAGAGACTTTGTCAAATGCTTTGCTGAAGTCAAGATATACTATATCTACAGCATTTCCTTGATCCACCCAATCAGTGATACCGTCATAGAAGGAAATTAAGTTAGTCTGACATGACTTATTAGCTACAAACCCATGCTGACTCTGTTTAATCACTTCATTCTTATCCAGGTATTGACATACATGTTGTTTAATAATTTGTTCAAAGATCTTTCCTGGTATAGAAGTCAGACTCACCGGCCTATAGTTGCCTGGGTCCACCTTCTTCCCCTTTTTGAAGATAGGAACAACATTTGCTCTTCTCCAGTCTTCTGGCACTTCTCCTGTTCTCCAAGAATTTTCAAAGATTATGGAGAGGGGTTCAAAAATTTCTTCTGCTATCTCCTTCAGTACTCTGGGGTGTAATTCATCTGGACCTGGAGACTTGAATTCATTTAGGTTAGCTAAGTGTTTCCTCACTGTCTTTCTGTTTATAGATATCCTGGATTCTTCTATTTCCTTAATAGGACAGTGAAGAACAGTTGATGTTACATTTCCTTTCTGAGAGAAAACAGATGCAAAATAGGAATTTAAAAGTTCAGCCTTCTCAACATCCTGTCTTACCATTTCATCATTTTCGTCCTGTAAAAATCCTATAGCATCTTTGACTTTTCTTTTACTTTTGACATATCCCCAAAATCCTTTATTATTGCTTTTGACATCTCTTGCAAGCCTCAATTCATTTTCAGCTTTAGATAATCTGATTTGTGCCCTGCAGGTTCTGCAGACAGCATTATATTCTTCTTTAGATATGCCTCCCTCTTTCCATTTTATAAACATTTTTTTCTTCCTTTTTAGCATGTGCTTAAGTTCTGTGTTCATCCATCCTGGTTTCCTTAAATGCTTCCTATTCTTCCCTCTTTTTGGAATTGTTAACAACTGTGCTTTGAGAATTTCATTTTTCAAGATTTCCCATCCTTCCTGGACATTTTTGTCTTTAAGGATATCCAGCCATTGGATCCCTCCAATTCTCTTTCTGAATCCCTTAAAATCTGCCTTTTATTACGTAGTCAATATAAGATTTGTTTTATTTATATTTTGGTTTCACACTTCCGTTTTTTTTAGAGTCTAATATAGTTTGAGGTGTGTATTCTATAATTTTGGTCTATTTTTTGGGGGATTTACTCTCCACAAAATGTTGACCTTAGACCAGACAGTATCCAATGTCAGAACCCCAGACGACTATTCGCAAAATGCAGTCCACAGAGCAGCATATTAAGCATGGATACTAATATCTCTTCATTCCTGTAGTCCTCTTCACTACTGGCGGTTGCCTGTGTCTGTGTTGATGCCAGGAGGACCGCAAGGGTAGGTTGGATGAGTATATATCAAAGAAGAGGATTGCATGCAGGAGATTGAAGGAGACTTGGACGTTCATCCAATTGTGCAGAACTTTTGTTTTTCCATGAGTCTCACGGATATTCTGGGAGAGTTGGCAAATCCAATGGAGGAACTTTCTTATAACTAGTGAAGCACACAATACAATAAAAAGGTTTTAAAGATGACTGGGTGTCTTTTAAAGAGTTTTGTCAGGATTCTTGCATGAACAACCACTAGCGATTTGTTTCTTCATTAATGTATAGAGTAAAAAAAAAATTCTAGATAATATCAGTAAAAAAAATACACAACAAAAATGTTCTACTAATACTACAGCTCTGCTACTCACTAGAACTGTCACACAAGTAGGAGTGCCCACCCTACGAGAAACTCCAGAATTGGTGCTAAAGATACAACTTGAAAATACCCTTTTAACACCTGACCACCATTTTGCTTAATTGTAGAAAAAATATAGGCCTAATAAGTGCCTATGGCAACATGTGATGTCTGAGGCCTGTAATTTGCATGTCCTCTTCTGTCATCTTCAATCAGCAAAGCACTGGACAGCAGGTTGCGACAAGTGAGTGGTGAGGTCACTAGTATACAAATATATATTAGTCACCTTGGAACTCACCTGTCGCACTCCTGCAACCTGTGAGTCGTGACGTCTCTGTGCTACTTTACGTCGAAAGCCCTAGCATCAAGTAAATATGCTTGATGAGCCAAACAGGATGTGCAGAGGACTAAATAAGGGACTATTGGAGCAAGACAGGTGAGTGGCATGTTCAGTATTATTTTTTTCTGTTTTTCACCCCATATTTCTCATAGGATACAGTTATATGTTTGGAAACAGCTTTCCTGATTTAGTCAGTCTGAGTTACTGTGAGGCTCGTGTGAAGTTCAGATTCAAGATGCACTGGGCTGGAGGCACATGGAGTACATATTGCTCTGGCAGCATGAGGTCATACCAGAACATTCCTGTAATGTGTGGGGGGCCTATGGCGTGAACTAGGCACTGAGAAGTGTGCCTTATTCCCTTCCATACAGAGGAAGATGAACTGAGAAATGTATGAAGGAAATGTAGCGTATCTTGGGAGTGTTCTGATGCCAGACGGGAAATCCCCTGGGACTGACAAGAGGATCAAGTTTAGGGATAGTCTGTGTTGACTGTAAGCACAGGCTTGAAATGTGTGTTGATGAAACTGGAACCTGAGGGTCCTGTGCTTGAAACTGCGTGTTAAGGACTGTCCAGTAAAGATTAATTTGTTATAATTAGTGTTGAGCGACTTTTGGTTTTTTAGGGTCGAGTTTCGTTTCATGAAACCCGACTTTTCCAAAAGTCGGGTCGAGCAAAATCGGCCAACTATAGGGAAAAGTCGGGGTTGTCCCGAAACACGAAACCCAATGTAAGTCAATGGAGAATTAAAGTCGGCAGTGAGAGGAGGACAGGAAACACACCAACAGTGCCCATTTGAATGCCAAAAGCATAAATTCTTGTTACTGAACCTTGTCAACCTTAATTAACTTCATAATACTAGTTACGCATTGAAAAATTGGGGTTATTTGGCTACAGTGGTGGGGGGGAGGGCTGGCTCCAGGTTTTCGTGGGCCCAGGGCCAAAGAGCGCCCCTTTAACACATACCACAACTCATGATGCTCCGATACGGCAGAGAAATAGCAGTATAATACAATGAAAAATACTTCACTTCTTACATCTCATGACTGATATCCATTTTAAATTCTCCAATACCTCCAAAAACGGACAGTATATAACTCCATACAGTATTATGGCCAGCGCTTAGTGCGCTAAACAGAGTAATGAGGCCCATATATTTCTCCATACGAAATCATTATTCCCATATAATGTTTCAAACCGTATATGATGAGCTCCACATAATGCTACAGTATATGTTGGTCCCAATGGATGAAGCTCCACTGTCTTATAGGCCCAAATAATGCTCCATATATAATGGGCCCCATTTCTACTGCTCTAGTGTATAATGGGCCCTGTAAATGCTGCTCCAGTGTCTGATGTCCATCTTTGGAATGCTCCAGTGTATGGTGGGCCCCATATATCATTCACCAGAGTAAAGTGCTCCCCAAAAATTGCTGTCCCAACATTGAAAACAATTACATAAGTCTCCTTGCTAGGGAATCCCTGCACTACTCTGATCTCCTTGTCGTCCCCATCTTCCATCTCACTGCACTTGGCTGTTTAGGCCCTCCCACCGGCAGAGATACTTTTGCGTACTATGCGGTGCCCTGTGCCAGTGCCATCGCCCATGAGTATGCCCCCCCACCTGCTCAAGGAACCTGCACTTTCATCTGCACCTTCCTCTTTGTCACCGTGTAAGGTGGTATAGTATGCGGGAAGGGGAACCTGAGTTTCCTCTGGGTCAGATTCTGGCTGTGTAGAGTGCGAGGGGAATGTAGTGGTCTGGGTCAATGTACCAGCAGCATCATCCAGCAGTGGCTGGGCCTCAGTGCACTTGTGGCGTCCCCAAGAGTACGGTCGCCACTGTGGCATTGCCTTCTTCCTATGGAGTGTGTTGTCAAGTTTGGGAGCAACGAAGGATCTCTCTAGCAGTGAAACCAACACACAACACATTTCCCACTCCAGGCCAGCAGGGAGACCTCTGAACCTGACTGCTGAGGAGCTGCTCTCTGTGGTCGGGAGGAGGTAAGTTAGGGCACTCTGTGCAGGGAAGGGGAAGTGTGTGGACGTGAGAAGGGGAGCTGGAGGATGAGCAGAGTTAAGGCTCACTCCTAGCTGGAGCGCATGGTCCGGATTCCGGTCTCCGAGTTTGTGTGGACACTGACGTTCCTGCAGCAGAAACCGGGGGAAGTAGCAGCTATAAATGCTCTGTACCCAACTAAGGCTTGGAGGCCCCAGCATCGACGTGTGCGAGGCAGAAGGAAAAGGCTACAGCTGTCTGCCATACAAGTAAAGTCTGAGGAACATCTGTTAGACAGGAGGCGTTTCAGTGAACCACGGTCCTGTGAGTGCTTCCCCCACAAGCGCTAGAAAGGAGACGTTCAGGAAGGTACATGTTGGTGGAGTGTTGGAAAGGAGCTTTCCATTCTGGTCCCGGAGGTTGGCAGAGGTCCTGACCCGGAGGACACAGCACGGAGGCAGGCATCTGTGTAACCTGCAGACTGTGAGTAAAGCTTTGGAACTGCACGCTCTGGTGTCCTACAGTTATTCCAGCACCGCTACATCTGGGTACCAGCACCTACACCACCTGTGCCTTTCCCCCATCACTACATCTACACTTCCCTGGGACTCCAGCTCCACCTGTGGGGAGCTTCACCATCTTTGCTGCACAACACCATCAGTCCCAGAGGATCTGCATGCAGCGTCGGCCTAACATCTATGTTGCCGAACACCACAGGTGGCGTGAAACTATCTATATAAACTCTTTACCATTATACCACGCCATTTACATGGGCGCCCAGGGCCACCGTCTGGGTCACCGCTGCTGTGACACATCCCACTGACACCGGCCCGGTACCGAGTACCCCACAGCCCTGGGAGGGCGACCCATATGCCGACTGCTGATCGGGCTGCGTTATTCCCACGAACCTCCAAACAGTGTCCCTGAAGGCAAAGTTTTTGGTTTCCGGGGGCAGTATGATTGCAAAGCTGAACCTTAAAGGAATGTCCAAAAGGGCACCACCAGGAGTGGAGCCTGTGGCTTAATTGGACTGCACCCGGGAAACCACTACCATACAAGCTACAGAAAAGATGGACAGATTGCAAGCTTTGTTGATTCTGTGTGTGGTGTGGTATGTCCGTTTGTAGTTGTGCTAGCGATTTCTCAGCTTTATTCCGTTAACGACCGAGATTCCGGCATGGCCCTGCGGTACGCGTCAAGCTTACTAGAGGGATACGTGAGGCTGTGGCGCGTGAGATCGAGCAATAACAGGTCTAGCATTCCAGTACATGTCCGGGGCTGCATGCACGCTACACTGAAAGGACCAGCTTTTGTCGCTTACAGGTGCAGATAACCTGCTGATCTCCGTTAGTGATGGGGATCTGGGATTCAGATTATTCCCCGCGAACGATGATTTCCCAGTAAGTTCACGTCAACCGCAATTCTGGAGTTAGGCCTAACCGTCATTCCTGAAAAAATTACGTGTCCAAACCACAGGTGCTGTGGCTTGATTAACAGCTCGGCAGCCGTTCTCAGGCCCAGTATGGATTCAACAACATTGTAGAAAGTTGATAAAGGGTACAGTTTCACCGGATAACACGTATATATGTAGCCTAGTTTACACATTAAAAATATATGTCTAAAAATCAGGAGGCAGACTCAGATGTTCTCAGGCCCAGTATGGATTTGACCAGATTGTACAAAGTTGAGAAAGGGTACTTTATCACTGGATAGCAGGTATATATAGCATAGTTTAAACATGTAAAATCTCCGTGTTCTCAGTATGGATTACACAGCAATCTAAAAAGTGGAAAAAAGGAAATGCATTTGAGGCGTACACAACTATATACTTTTGGTGTTATTTTTGAATCTTCATACATATTTCTGTCTCAGTAATACAGTCCAGCCTCTCCGCAATAGGAAATGAGATGCATACAATTAGTGACATAAAGGCTATTGATTGCAGAAATCTAGGAATTATTATTCACGGGAAAAACTTCCGTCACAATTCTCATAGGCGATGCTGACCCTCAATTAATTTGTGTGTTGAGACAGTGAAAACATTTTTTTGTGAATAAAGTCTTGCTGTATCGCACTTCCGTTGATTCCATCACTGTTACTCATCTCAATCCAATTTTTATCACAGGGAGTGATGTAAACATGGTGCTCACTGGCTATCATGATCTGTCACGTAACTTTGGAGTGCAAAAGACAGAAGCCACAGGCCGTAGGCGATTCTATTTGATTGGCATGAGAGGGCACATTTTGAAATGTGCGTCAGAATGTCACACGTTTGTGAGTAGGAAAACTGTGAAAGCTGACGATAAACCACCACTGCATGTAATTGTGAGTCGACGTCCATAAGAAATGGAAGCCACTGATCATCTGGAGCTAGAGCCCGGCCAGCAGGACAGGGCATAGCTACATCTTAACCATCATCTTTCAGTTCAATCAATTTGTAGTGGCAGTCCCAGTGAAGGATTTGACAGCCCAGACTACACAGTGGAGGAGCAGGGAGAGGTAAACATTGCAAATGCTGGGGCCCTGCCCAAGCAAGGGGGGCACACTCGTGGGCGTCGGTACTGGCACTGGGCCCCTCATAGTACGGCGGTGTGTCTGACGGCGGGTGTGTACCACCACTGTCAGAGACACTTGATTGCACTATGAGGGACCCTATGCTAGTGCCCGCGCCCAAGAGTCAGCCTACCCACCTGTCCAGGGCAACGGTACTCGCACGGTTTTGTGCGCTAGGTGGTGACCCCAGCCATGGGGGGGCTGCCCACTTAGGGAGGTTTACAAAGTGGCATATGTAGATGAGGGTCATTCAGCTGCTGCAAAAGGCGAAATAGGTCAAGTTCGCGGAATAGGAGGAGGACCAAAGCAAGCCATTTTTCTGGCAACCTATGTGACATCAAGGGAAGGTGGGACAAAATCCTTGGAAACCCATGCATGGTTCATTTTAATGAAGGTTAGATCATCCACATTTTGGGTTGACAGACGGGTCCTTTTTTCTGTCAGGATTGATCCAGCTGCACTGAAAACTCTTTCCGATAGCACACTTGCAGCTGGGCAAGCGAGCTCCTGTAAGGCATATTGTGCCAATTCAGGCCAGGTGTCCAGTTTAGCGGCCCAATAGTCAAAGGGGAATGACCTGTGCGGGAGAACATCGATATGGGTGGAAAAGTAGTTTGTAACCATAGTTGACAACTGCTGTCTCCTGTCACTTTCCACCGATGCAGTATTACCAGTTGTGTGAGCGGTACTTGAAAAATCAGTCCACAACATTGTCATGAAACCCCTGTCTCCAACGCCACTTCTGCTGTGTGCACCACGAACACCTCTGCCAAGCTGCCCCTGGCCCGTATGGCTCGTGTGAGAACCATCACCGCTGCTGTGTGCTGGGAATGCCTCAACCAACCGGTTAACCAGAGTTGCTTGTTTAGTAGCCAATATTAGGTCAAGGTTCATCATTTTGGCAATGTGGGGGTCATCGTTCATCATTTTGGCAATGTGGGGGTCCCTTTTTAGGATCTGCAAGGCATAATCTGACATGTGGGCCAATGTTCCCGGTGTCAATGATGTACTGCTAGTGCTGGTTGGAGGAGCACTTTCTGGCAAATCCACATCCCTCCAGTCACGCACAAACCCTGTACCAGACCTTGCCACGCCAACATTTTCACTTGCCCCACGAGATGTATCCTCCTCCCCTAAGTAATCATCCCCATCATCATCCTCCTCCTCCTCTTCTTCCTCCACCTCGTCCAGGAGAGGTCCCTGAGAAGACAATGGCTGAATGTCATCTCTGAATGTTGACGCCTGTCAACTCCATGTCTGCTCTCAAAGTGCCTGGCCGTGTATCCTCCCACAAATGCATTATGGCCTGCCTCTGCTCGCACAGCCGCTCAACCATGTGCAGGGTGGAGTTCCACCTTGTTGCAATGTCGATAATGAGGCGGTGGTTGGGAAGGTGGAGCAATCACTGCAGCTTCTGTATACGAATGGAGTGTACAGGCGACCGGTGGATGTGTGCGCACAGTCTTCGCACCTTCTGGAGCAGGGCTGTTAACTCCGGATAATTATTGAGGAAGCACTGCACCACCAGGTTCAAGGTGTGAGCCAAGCAAGGTATGTGGCTGAGTTTTGAAAGGGCTATGGCTGCCACAAAATTATGGCCGTTATCACTAACTACCTTGCCTGCCTCAAGATGTACACTGCCCAGCCATGACTCAGTTTGTCGCTGAAAGTACTCGTCCAGCACCTCGGCGGTGTGTCTGTCGCCCAAACACATCTTCTGCAACACAGCCTGCTGACACTTTCCACTAGCTGCTCGATAGGGGGACACCTCGTGTGCAACATTGGCAGCTGCAGATGGAGTGCTCGTACTACTGCGCTCTGTGGACGAGCTTTCGCTTCTGGAGGAGGAGGAGGAGGGTCGAACGCCTACAGCCAACTGTTTCCTATACCGTGGGCTAGGCAGCACTGTCCTACCACCGCTGTCCCCTGTGGACCCTGCATCCACCACATTAACCCAGTGCGCAGTGATGGACACGTAACGGCCCTGGCCATGCCGACTGGACCATGCATCAGTTGTGAGGTGCACCTTTCCACTCACTGACTGCTTGAGTGCATGGACAATGCGGTCTTTCACATGATGGTGGAGGACTGGGATGGCTTTGCGAGAGAAGAAGTGGCGACTGGGTAGGTCATAGCGTGGTACTGCATAGGCCATGAGTTTGCGCTTTCCACCAACCGATAGGGCATCATCTCTAACGAGATTAGTTTGCCAATGTGGGCGTTCAAACCCAGTGTACGCGGATGAGAAACTGAGTACTTTCTTGACCTACTCATAGTGTCTGGGAGGGTGAGCTGGACTTGAGAGCTGCATATGGTGGAAGTAGCGGTGGACAGGGTGGACTGAGAGAGGGTTGATGATGGTGATGGAGTTGGTGTTCTTTCTGATGGCCTAGATTCAGTCTTTCATTGATATAACAGTGGGATTCCCTGACTGCTGTGGCCTTGCAACGACACCTCAACATTTGCTGCTGTGCTAACCGGTGGGCTTACAGTGGGGGAAACAATGTAGCGTTGCTGACTACCTTCTTTGTGATCAGTTGCACATGTGGTACTTGAGGTTTGGTGTTGTGTCCACGCTTGCAAGTGCATGCTGGTTAAATGTCTAAGCATGCAACTGGTATTCAAATTTTTCAGATTTTTCCCTCGGCTAAAGGTCTTTGCGCACTTCTTACAGATAACCTTGGCCTGATCATGAGGATTTTGTTCAAAAAAGTGCCACACTGCACTCTTCCTACTTTGGCAGACATTTTGCAGCCTAGCACGCTGTGATATTTTGACCCTCTGGACAAGCTGTCCAGCAACTCTTTTGATGTTTGGAACCTGTCTTTGGAGTGCTCCGGGCCTGCCAGATAACAGCTGTTGCGATGTCAATGTCTGCTGTGGATGCTCCTCCTCCTCATCTGAGCTATTGGAAGCAGCACCCTCTTCCCCCAATGGATGCCAATCTGGGTCAACAACTGGGTCATCCATCACCTCCTCTTCAATGTCATGTGCACCTTCCTCTGTGTCACCATGTATGGTGGTATAGTGTGCGGGAAGGGGCACCTGAGTCTCATCAGGGTCAGAATCTGGCTCTGTACACTGCGAGGACAATGTAGTGCTCTGAGTGAATGTACCAGCAGAATCATCTATCAGTGGCTGTGCATCAGTGCACTCCATGTCAGATTCATCTTGGCCTGGGTAATTCACCATTTCACTTGATAATCCAGGCATGGTATGTGAAAACAGCTCCATGGAGTAATCAGTAGCATGGCCTGCGTCATCCTTCAATCTTGGTTGGGGTGAAGGACACAAGGAAAGGTGTGGTTCATGAACATGAGCCTCCAATGACGACTCAGTGCTTTTATTTTTTACAACTTCAGAAGAGGAGGCGATAGAGCAGGAGGCTGAGTCAGCAATGTAAGACAAAACTTTTTCCTGAAGCTCTGGCTTTAAAAGCGGTTTGCCAACTCCTAGAAAACTAAGCCTTCGAGGCCTTGTGGAGCCAGACGATGATGCAGGCTCAAGACCTCCTGCATTCGGTCCTATTTTGCTTTTGCCACTACCATCAGATCCACCACCAACACCATCATTACCAGCTGCCAACCCCCGCCCAATTCCACGGCCTCTTCCACCAGCCTTCTTCATTTTTGGTAGAAATGTAGACAAAATCCAACACACTATATAGTAATGTAAAACAAGGTACAAGGTGTCTATAGGACAGGGGAGATTTTGAATTTCTGCACACACTTGTGGACACTGGACACTTTTGGATTGTGTGAGGCCCACTGAATATCACAGCGCTATGTCACAGGCTCGATGTCGCAGGTGTGAAAAATGTCACTAGAGGATAACGGAGATTTTGAATTTCTGCACACACTTGTGGACACTGGACACTTTTGGATTGTGTGAGGTGCACTGAATATCACAGTGCTATGTCACAGGCTTAGTGTCGCAGGTGTGAAAAATGTGACCAGAGGATAATGGAGATTTTGAATTTCAGCACACACTTGTGGACACTGGACACTTTTGGATTGTGTGAGGCCCAGTGAATATCACAGCGCTATGTCACAGGCAGAAATTGGCTAGTGTATGACAAACTACAAGGTGTATATAGAATTGGGCAGAATAGGTATCTCCCTAGAGTGTAGGTCTGTAAGAACGGAACAAGTCCTCGACTTATCCATACAGAGCGACACACAGCTTCACTGTGGCCGTGATAACAGCCATTACACGGTACTGAGAGAGGAGCGTGCACGTACACGGCTGTCCAGTGTACGTAAAATTGTCAAGCTCCGTGTTTTTTAAGTGTACGGACTGACACACCCTGTCTCTCTATAGTTTTGAATGTGATCAAACAGCAAATATATTTAACTGTTTGAAAACTAGACAAAACTAGAAGGTGCAGGTCTGTAAGAATGGAACATGTCCTCGACTTATCCTTACAGAGCGACACATAGATAGCTTCACTGTGGCCGTGATAACAGCCGTTACACGGTACTGAGAGAGGAGCGTGCACGTACACGGCTGTCCGGTGTACATAAAATTGTCAAGCTCCGTGTTTTTTAAGTATACGGACTGACACATGCTGTCTCTCTATAGTTTTGAATGTGATCAAACAGCAAATATATTTAACTGCTTGAAAACTAGACAAAACTAGAAGGTGCAGGTCTATAAGAACGGAACATGTCCTCGACTTATCCTTACAGAGCAACACACAGATAGCTTTACTGTGGCCGTGATAACAGCCGTTACACGGTACTGAGAGAGGAGCGTGCACGTACACGGCTGTCCAGTGTACGTAAAATTGTCAAGCTCCGTGTTTTTTAAGTATACGGACTGACACACGCTGTCTCTCTATAGTTTTGAATGTGATCAAACAGCAACTATATTTAACTGTTTGAAAGCTAGACAAAACTAGAAGGTGCAGGTCTGTAAGAACGGAACATGTCCTCGACTTATCCTTACAGAGTGACACACAGAGAGCTTCACTGTGGCTGTGATAACAGCCGTTACACGGTACTGTGTGAGGAGTGTGCACCGCTGTATGGTGTGAAAAAATGCACGCTCAGTACCTCACCAGGACAAAAAAAAAATTGGGATTGCTTTTAAAAAAGCAGTTTGCAGAGCAGTGGGTAAACAGCAATGCAGCCGTCAGGAAGCCTTAGAAGGCAGCCTAACAACCAACACCGCTGATCCAGCAAAATATAGTCTCCACTTGCACTGCACACACAGTGACTGGTGAGTTGTACAGGCAAAATCGCTAGCAGCAGAAGCAGTTTTTGGTGTCTTCTTCCCTGCCTAACGCTCTCCCTACAAAATCATCAGCAGCAGCAGCTCTCCCTATTCTGAGATCAGCGTGAGTAACATGGCGGTCGGCGTGCACGCCCTTTTATACCCCCTGTGACGCCCACCAAAGCAAGCCAATCACTTGCATGCCCTTCTGAAAGATGGTGGTGACCCCTGCCTATGTCATCACGTTGCCAACAGTGTCCGTGGATCCTGAATGGCTGAAAAAGAGCGCAAAACAAACTTTTGAAAAGCGACTTTGGCGCTTAAGTTGCCGACCTCGTGGCCGACCTCATCCTAGGGTCGGGTTTCGTTTCATGAAACCCGACTTTGCCAAAAGTCGGCGACTTTTGAAATTTTTCGACCCGTTTCGCTCAACTCTAGTTATAATAGCAAAAAGTGAAAAAACAGCAAACTGTTACCTGCAGTCTGAATCAGTCCATAATATGAAGCATACCACATAATGATGAGCTAGGTGGTGCATGAAAATGTGTTGAAGACCAAGTTTGTTCAATATTGAAAAAAGAAACAGCACTCACCATTGCTTCTTAAAAAAGATTGCTATCCTTTATTCCATGTGACGGGACAATTCTTTAACATGCAGGGGGAGTGAGGAAGTGAAGGAGGACAGCAGTTGTTTCACACCTATCCCAGCGCTTCTGTGAGTCCAAAACTTTAATAAAGGACATTAACCTTTTTTAAGAAGCAATGTGAGTGCTGTTTCTTTTTTCAATATTGAATTTGTTATGATGAACCAGGTGTCCCCTGATGTGTGTGCAACTGATCCTGGACATGAAAGACATGGATGCAGGGGTAAAAGTGAGTGCAATGCAACATTCACAGCATACTATATGTGGCTTGAGACACTGTTTGTTGTGGGGTGCCAGGGTGTGGAGAAGCCTCAGCCTTCCCATGGCTACTGCCCTGGACAACTTGCATACACATATTTACTTTGAGGCCACGTGTCAATGTTGAGCATTTGGTCATTTTTTTCCTCAGTATTTGCAAAAACCAGGAGTGGAACAGCCAGGGGAAAAGTATAATAGAAAGAAACATGTTCACCACTTCTGCATTTTTCACCTACTCCTGGTTTTGGCTTACAAGTACTGCGGTAAAAAAACTCATTAAACACTGAACGGGTGCACATGGCCTTAAGCGGGGTTTCTTTTAAGCCAAAGCACGTAATGGCTACAAACAAGAAGAATTGAAAGATTGATACTTTAAGAAACATGGGACTGATACTTTGTAGATACTTGTATATCGTTCTACAGTTGATAGCCTGTAGATTGAAAAATATCAACCACTGAGGACTCTCAAGTCTTAAGGATAATGCATCACTAAGTAGGTACAAAAATATTGAATATGTTACTATAATTTACTTAGTTGTGCAGCCACCCAGCGCGTCTGCTGAGCATTTACCTAGAAAACTAGAACAATCAATTGAATGTAAGGGGTAGTCTATTGGTGATGCAGTACAGCAGATTACAAACTTTACAAGATGACTCTAAACCCCCTAGGTAGAACCCAGTTATGGAATTATACACTGTCGTGTTCACTTTAAGGATCATGTGGGTGCAATGGGCCTCTCCTTGGATCACATCTGTATGTTTTGGTAGATCCCCTTTAATACTGTATTCTCTGTATACCTCTAGTGCTTCATCAAGCTGAGTCGGATGGGCCCTGATGCATCCAAGTGCCTGTATCTGCCTGTCTGAGTTTGGTGTCAAACTTACTGTGTGCGTGCATGCTCCGACCGTAATTCTTGCTGTTTGCCTGAGCACAGGAATTACCAACCTGTGTCCGGTTGCTCTGTCTTTGCAGAGATGAGCCTGTCTGGACAACGCCTGTTTGGCCAAGGAAAGACATGTTTCTAACCGATGCGCGGTACCCCAGCTAACTTGTGTGTGGCACTTGATGGAGCTGTCACATGTCCTCCTCCTATAATGTGATTTTCTGGATTTTATTCTTGATATTTTATCATCCAATGTTAAAATTAACCTACCCTTAAAATTATAGACTGTTCATGACTTTGTCAGTGGGCAAACTGTGCAAATCAGCAAAGGATCAAATACTTATTTCCTACACTGTATAGGGTTAATCAACAGGTTGATAGTATCACGAAAGTGCCCAGCATCTGTCAAAGAAATGCGGCACCTATGAGAAAATGAACTGTTTTCCTCCTGGGAGCCAAAGGCTTTCAGTCATACAGATGTGCCAGAATGGCTACAGTCATTGCTCACAGCATTGTTTGTGGCCGCAGTAAGCACATTCAGGCATTTTCACTGCAGAGCCAGCTGTCAAAGTGATGGAGCATGCTTACAGCTCACAGTGATCGTAAGCCTTTATGACTGAAAGCCAAAGGTTCCCGGGATGAATACAATTAATTTTCTTTTAGATGCTGCACTTTCAGTACAGCAGCCAAGCACCTTTCTAATGCTATTAACCTGCAGAAAAACCCTATAACTGCAGATTAATAGCATTATCTAACCTGATAGATTACCTCTAAATTTGCTTACAACAAAGCTCCTCATTCATTTTAATGAAAAACCACATCTCTGGTATACATATTTGTGTTTTTTCCACTCATTTTTTAACACATGTAAAAAAATATAAAGTCAATTTGTTGTTGAGTTTTCCATTAGTAAAGCTAAGAAAATGCGTCTTTTCATGCAATTTGTATTGTGGTATTGGATGTTGTTTTTGACAAGGTTTTTGCAGTGGATGTGCACCAAAAAACACACTCTATTGCTACTTGATACTTGATACTGATATCTACTTGATAATATGAGTAAAAACACATAATGACCAAACTAAAAAATAAGCTTGAAGAAATTAAAAGATGTCACATGTTCATTCTATCCCTTTGGATGCTGCCAGCACTTTATACTTGAAAGTACAGAGAAAAGATTCACAAACTATGGTAAAACCACCAGCGAAGTTACGTCAGGAAAATGACTGCTTGCTTTTGCCTTTTTCAACTTAGTAGTTTCACCAGCGTCATAAAGATGCCATGTGCACATACCCTAAGGGTATGTTCACAAAGATTTTTAAGAAGTTTTTGGAGCAGAATCTGGACGGAAGCTCTCCAAATCCTCCTCAAAAACTCAAAACTTTGAATTTCGGCTTAGACTCGTCTCCAAAACTCAACAAAAAATCTCAGTAAGAACGCACAGGTCTCAAGCCGCGGTCTTTCCTGCCGTCTGTAACTGCACGGAGGTGGGTGGGCAGGCAGCGGCGGGATCCAGCGAGTGTAGTCAGGTGGTGGGTCCTGGCGGGGGTCCAGCGGCGGCATCCCTCTCATTACTCTCCCCATTACACCCTCTTGTTACACCCCTCTCACAGCCGGCAGGAAAGACGGTGTTTTGAGGCCTGTGCTGAAGATGGTGGCGCACCCAATCTCCAGCACAGGCCTCAAGCCACGATCTTTCCTGCCGGCTGTGACTGCATGGAGGTGGGTGGGCAGGCAGCGACGGGATACAGCACGTGTAGTCAGGTGGTGGGTCCTGGCGGGGGTCCGGCGGAGGCATCCCTCTCATTACTCCGCCCTCATTACACCCTCTCATTACACCTCCTGATTACACCCTCTCATTAACCCCCTTCATTACATCCCTCTCGTTATACCCCTCTTTACACTCCTTTCACAGCCTTGAGATCACAGCGGCGGCCTAGGATCCGAGCAGCGGCTGAGATCCAAGCAGCGGCCAGGATCCCAGTGGCAGTTGGGATCGCAGCGGCGGCCTGGATCCCAGCGGCAGCTGGGATCCCAGCGGCATTCGGAATGACGGCGGCCTGGATCCAAGCGGCAGCTGGGATCCCAGCGACGGTTGGGATCGCAGCGGCGTTCGGAATCGCAGCGGCGGCCTGGATCCGAGCGGCATCTTGGGTGTTCCAAAATGGCGGTCGGCGTACTTCCGCTGCGGCGCGGTGGATTGTGGGATTCAGGGACATCCTGACGGAAGTGGATGACGGACAATTTACGGCAATTGCATATATAGATAAATAGTGAAAGTTGCCCATAGAAAGAATAGGTTACTTTATTTTTACTCTTCAAAGTGTTCAAAGCATGAATAGATTAATAAAGTGACAAAATACTGAATGTGTGCACAATAAGTCATTATGATATTTTTGTGCATTATGTTCATTCACTGTAGCATTTTTTAGTGTTTTATCAAGCGGGTTGCAAACAGAATCTGCATGAAACAGTTGATGTGTGCACTAGGGTTGCCTATTTGACTTTTTATTTTTTTCTGGATAGCTTATCAAAAAAATTACAGACAGTATTATTCTATGGACACATTGGAACACCAAAATAAATCATTATGATTATTAATGATACATGTCTATAGCCCGTAATTAAGGAAAAGAAGACATCAGCTGCATTCATTATGGACTTTAAAATGATAATCAAAGTCAAAATAATCTGTTTCTTCAGCTTCAAAAAAATCATGGACAACTCAGGGTTTTTTTATGGACATGGTAAAAAAGAGTCTTATTTTTACAGACTGTCCGGTAATTTCTGGATGATTGGCAACCCTGTGGAGCACATACCCTTAAAGAGCTTAACTACATGTTTAAATCAATGTATATTAACCCCTTAACAACCAATGACGGATCTATCCGGCACATGTGTTGACATGTGCTGCTAACAGCCTCGGGAGGAATCGTGATCGTCCCGTGGCTGTTAACTCGTTAATGCTGCTGACAGCAGCTTTTAACACGCAATCGTGCTGGAAATCCCACCCATCAGTGACCAAGTCACATGATCGTGGGTCACGGATTGGTTGGCATGACAGCCAGAGGTCTCCTGAAGACCTCTATGGTTGGCACTGCCGGATTGCTATGCGTGCCACCCGGTGGTCGGCGCTCATAGCAAGTGGGGTATTCTGTTACATGCAGGCGATCTGATTATCGCCTGTATGTAGCAGAGCCGTTCAGGTTATGGTAGCTTCTAGTCTCCCATGGAGACTATTGAAGCATTCCAAAAGTGAAAAAAAATTTAAAAAAATATAAACATTCAAATCACCCCTGTTTCGCCCCATTCAAAACAAAACAATAAAAAATTAAACATACACATATTTGGATTCCACTAAGAAGAGAAAACAGGTAGCACTCACCAATCTTTAAAAGTTCCACTCTTTATTAGCAAATATTTAAAACATCATGGCCGTGAGAGTGAGGACAGGAATGTGCAAGTGCTGACAACGGCCGTTTCGCGCTTGCGCAGCTTCTACGGGTCAATTGAAGAAGAGGGTAGCAAAAAACAAAAACGCAAAAACAAAAATACCTCCGGTCATGAAGGGTTTAAATGTAAACATTATTAGATATCAAATATTCTTGATTCTACATTGGAAAAGCATTTTGTTTTCTTTACAAAATTAGAAGAGAAAAAAACATCCACCAATTTCAGCTTCTTTAATGACTCACCATTTCTTTACAGATCAACTAGTTAGCATGCAAAGCTCTGCTGAGATCCAATGCACTAAAGACCTTCTTAAAAAGAGACACTGGGTCATTGTGCATTGTTGGCAATGAATGTGGTATATT
This sequence comes from Dendrobates tinctorius, assembly GCF_039654945.1. NCBI lineage: Eukaryota > Metazoa > Chordata > Amphibia > Anura > Dendrobatidae > Dendrobates > Dendrobates tinctorius. The sequence continues at coordinate 80,170,981 of NW_027361671.1, forward strand.
TGTATAAGAAATGGTCTTTTGCCAACAACCCTTTTGAAGTTTGTAGAGTGCAGATATATTTCTTTTGGTAAATAGGCCCTCTATACTAAATACTGAAAAAAAGCAGGTTTGACGCTGTCAATGATGTCACGCAAGACTTCTGTACTTCATTCAAATGTTACAGAATGGAAGGTAGGGAGATAATAGGTTGTGAAGGAGAGTTTTGTGAAAAAGCAGTGCATTCCCTATTAAAACTTTACAAAACATACTGTAGTCTTGCCTACTAAAAAGCAATAGAAATGTGTATAAAGCTGTGTATGTTGTGCAACTATGAATGCCTCTAGTATGCACAATACAAGCTGATGATATAGAGGGTGAAATAACTATGGAAAATGTCACCATTTTTTTAAGTAAATATACACTGACGAGCAAATGGGTAACAATGGTTTGAACTTTTGACTTTCAGGTTCCATATCTCACCATCCACTACTGCGTCGAACAAGAGACTACCATCATTTTATAGACAATCATCTTGCCTAGATTCAAGCATGTCTTGACCAAAATCTGATCTTGACTTGCAACTTTTTAGCACATGATTAGTTATGCAGATTCTTAACATATCACTTCATTGTTATTGCTTTGCTCTTGGTGGTGGAAAAATCTTTTTTTCCTTGTATTCTACAAAATGCAACCTGTTCTTATATTCCATAATAGCCTAGTTCGTTATTAAGTTGATTCCCAAGTGAAAGGTCACTGGTTTGAATCGAGGAGCAACCATGAAAAACATTTCCCAACAAAAGAAAAAATGCATCATCCAGTTCATCGATACGAGTCTCTCGACCAATAAAATTGTGAAATTGCATCATGTGAGTGCCATTACAAATGGAAGAATATGGAATGAAGTCCATGCATCCATTCAAGAGCCAGAAAATGGACGTCCAGGCAATATATTGGAGTCTACAAGTTGACATCACAAGGTCTATTATTTCTGGCGTGACAAACACAGAAGTGGAGGTGGCTTATATGCTTAGTAAGGGTAGGTACCCATATGGGAGAAAAAACGGTCCGTAATCTGGACTGAAAAAACGGACAAGTGACGTGCAAGTGACATACGAGTGTCGTGCAAGTGGCATGCGAATACAATGCGATTTCCACACCTAGCATCCGATTTACATCTGAGTGCATTGTGATTGCTATCCCATTGCAATGCGATTTTAACACGAGCTTTTACATACAGCAGTTCTCCATGTCATTTACACATCGTTTTCAAAGGAAATATTCATCAAAACACACACATATATACTGTATATATGTACAGCTCTGGCAAAAATAAAACTTTCAAATGTTCAGTTTGTCTGATTTTTCTCTTTATAGGTATATTTTTGAGTAAAATGTAAATTGTTCTTTTAGTCTACAAACTTCTGACAACATGTCTCCGAATTTCCAAGCAATAAATTTTGTTTTGTTTTTTCTGAAAATGAGAAATGATCAAAATTTAAAAAAAAAAAAGCAAAACAGTGCTTTCAGAACTCAAATCATGCAAAGAAAACAAGTTCATAATCATTTAGAAACAACATTACTAATGTTTTAACTCAGGAAGAGTTCAGAAATCAATATTTTGTGGAATAACCATGATTTTTAAAAGCAGTTTTCATGCATCTTGGCATGCTTTCCACCAGTCTTTCACACTGCTTCTGGCTCAAAAATTTAAGCAGTTCTTTGTTTGATGGCTTGTGAATATCCATCATCCTCTTGATTACATTCCGGAGGTTTTCAATGGGGTTCTGGTCTGGAGAATGGACTGCCCATGACAGGGTTTTGATGTGGTGGTCTCTTAATTTTTGCCAGAGCTGTGTAAATATATATATATATATATATATATATATATATACTGTATATATATATAATTGATAGATAGATAGATAAAAGAAAAACCGGAAACTCCTGTGCATGTACAGTGACAGGTTAGAATAGAATAGTTAGAATAGATATATATGTATTTATAGTGCAAAGAGAGATAGATAGAAGAAAATCTGGTAAAACATCTGCCAAGTTCTGTAAAAACACTGCAGGAGCCAACAGGATAGAAGAGATGGTTTACATTTAGAAAAGACAAATTGAATAGGTAGATATATACATGTCAGTGACAAATGCAATTAGTACAGTTTGTGTGTAAATTACTGGACATGTATTTAATTAGGAAAAGATTATTTTTCCCAAAAAAGTGCTGTGGACTCCCACGCAATTTTCATAATCAGCAGAGGGTAAGCCGACAGCTGGGGGCCAATGTTTATAGCCTGGGAAGGGGGTAATACCCATGGAGCTTCCCAGGCTATTAATATCAGCTCACAGCTGTATACGTAGCCTTTACTGGCTATTACACTACCGTGGCTGCTGAATTACCGGCTTTTCTTCTATCAATGTAATATAAATACATATATATGTGTGTGTCACTGACATGTATATATAATGTATATGTATTCTATGTGTATATATCTATTCTAACCTGTAAGTGTGACTTTACTATAGCTGCATATGAATTGCCAGCTTTTCAAAGGACACTGGTGTGTAAAAATCGGACAGCACTTACATGGTGCGAGTGCTGTGCATTTTTTTCTCACATCCATTGACTTGAATTGGTGAGTCTCGTCCGAGATACGCAGCAAATCTCAGCATGCTGCAATTTTTTTCTCAGTCCGATTTCAGCTGAGAAAAAAAATCACAGATGAGATGTAACTCATTGAATAACATTGGTCAGAGTGCAATCTGATTTTTTCTTGGATTACAATCATCCGTTTTTCTCGCAAATGAGTATGAGCCCTAATAGTGAGATCACAGATGCCCATGCAAGCTCAGATTTCGGTCTAGACATGATTTAATCTAATCGAGAGCATGCCAAAAAGGATTCAGGTAGTGTGGAAAGCCAAAGGTGGATTTACAAAATACTAACAAAATAATAAAGTAAAAATTTAGATTTTTAAGAGCAAAACAGCAACAAGCGAGTGACATGACCAGAATTTGTATAATATATGATATACTAGATAGTTGCAAGTCAAATTTATGCACGATAGCTAACATTGTTACCCATTGTATTTCTAAAAGTGTTATTGACATGAAATTCTCATCAGATGTTGGTAACAACTAGAGATGAGTGACTTTGCCTTTTTTTTGGGTCGAGTCGGGTTTCATGAAACCCGACTTTCACAAAAGTTGGGTCGAACGAAATCAGCCAATTATCGTGAAAAGTCGAAGGCCGACTGAAACACGAAACCCAATGCAAGTCAATGGGGAATAAAAGTCGGCAGTGAGTGGAGGACAGGAAACACACCTACAGTGCCCATTTTAATGCCAAAAACATCAATTCTTATTACTTAAGCTTGTCAACCTTAATTTACTTTATAATAATAGTTAGGCATTGAAATCTGGGGGTTATTTGGCTAAAGTTGTGGGGGGGGTAGGGCTGGCTCCAGATTTTTGTGGGCCCAGGGCCAAAGAGTGTCAATGGGCTCCTTTAACACATGCCACAATTCATGATCCTCTGATACGGCAGACAAATAGCGGTATAGTACAATGAAAAATACTTCACTTCTTACATCACATGACTGCTATCCATTTTAAATTCTCCAATAGCACCAAAAACATACAGTATATTACTCCATACAGTATTATGGCCACCGCATAGTGCGCTATACAGAGTAATGAGGCCCATATATTTCTCCATACAGAATCATTGGTCCCATATAATGTTCCATACAGTATATGATGAGCTCCACATAATGCTACAGTATACGTTGGTCCCCATGGATGAAGCTACACTGTCTTAAGGGCCCAAATAATGCTCCATATATAATGGGCCCCATTTCTAATGCTCCAGTGTATAATGGGCCCTGTAAATGCTGCTCCAGTGTGTGATGTCCACCTTTGGAATGCTCCAATGTATGGTGGGCACAATATATCATTCTCCAGAGTATAGTGCTTCCCAAAAATTGCTCCCAACCTTTAAAACAATGAAATAAGTCTCCTCGCTAGGAAATCCCTGTACTAGTCTGGACTCGTCGTTGTCCCCATCTTCCATCTCTCTGCACTTGGACTGTTTAGGCAGAGGGCGTACAGACGTAATGTCATCGTGCTCTCCAACCAGAATGTCACTGTCAGGAAAACGCGGAAGACGTCACGGCGGTGGAGCAGGGAGAGGTAAGTATTTCAACTTTGCAAGTGCTGTGATCCTGAGCAAACAGGGGGGCCCACTCATTGGCGACGGCACTGGCACAGGGCCCCTCATAGTACGGCGGTGTGTCTGATGGCGGGTGTGCACCAGCACCGTCAAAGACACTTGATTGTACTATGAGGGACCCTGTGCCAGTGCTGTCGCCCAAGATTGTGCCCACCCACCTGACCAGAGCAACGGCACTCGCACAGGTGCATGCGCCAGGTGGTGACCCAGGCCCTGGGGAGGGAGGCAGCCCAGTTAGGGAGGTTGAAAAAATAGCATATGTTGATGTTGGACATTCAGCAGCTGAAAATGGAGGAATTAGAAAAGTCTGAGGATGAGGAGGACAAAAGCGATCCAGTTTTCGGCCAACCTACGTGTCAGCAGGGGAAGGTGGGACAAAATCCTTTGAAACCCATGCATGGTTCATATTAATGAAGATTAGATCATCAACATTTTGGGTCGACAGATGGGTCCTTCTTTCTGTCAGGATTGATCCAGCAGCACTGAAGACTCTTTTGGATAGCACACTAGCAGCAAGTCAAGCGAGCTCCTGTAAGGCATATTGTGCCAATTTAGGCCAGGTGTCCAGTTTATAGGCCCAATAGTCAAAGGGGAATGACCTGTGAGGGAGAACATCGATATGGGAGAAGTAGTTTGTAACCGTAGTTGACAACTGCTGTCTCCTGTCACTTTCAATCGATGCAATATTACCAGTCGTGTGAGCGGTACTTGAAAAATCAGTTCACAACATGGTCATGAAACCCCTGTGTCTAATGCCACTTCGGCTGTGTGCACCACGAACACCTCTTCCATGTTGCCCCCTACGGTTTACCAGAGTTGCTTGTTTGTTAACCAATATTAGCTCTAGGTTCTCCTGTGGCATGATGTTTTGGAATTTGCCCTTATAGCGTGGATCCAGGATGCTGGCCAACCAGTAGTCTTCATCGTTTATCATTTTGGCAATGCAGGGGTGGAGCACTTTCTGGCAAATCAACATCCCTCCAGTCACGCATAAACTCTGTACCTGACCTTGCCACGCCAACATTTTCTCTTGCCCCCTGAGAAGCATCTTCCTCCCCTAAATAATCATCCACATCATCCTCATCCTCCTCCTCTTCCTCCACCTTGTCCAGGAGAGTTCCCTGAGCAGACAATGGCTGATTGTCATCAAGGCTTCCCTCCTCCTCTTCCTCCTCGGCTGCAGATGCCTGCTCCTTAACGTGCATCAAAGTTTGCATGAGCAGATACATAAGAGGGATGCTCATGCTTATGATGGCGTCGTCTGGGCTTACCAGCCGTGTGCATTCCTCAAAACACTGAAGGACTTCACAGAGGTCTTTCAGCTTTGACCACTGCACACTAGACAACTCCATGTCTGCCTTCAAACTGCCTGCCCATGTATCCTCCCACAAATGCATTACAGCCTGCCTCTGTTCGCACAGCCTCTGAACCATGTGCAGGGTTGAGTTCCACCTTGTTGCAACGTCGATAATTAGGCGGTGCTTGGGAAGGTGGAGCAATCGCTGCAGCTTCTGCATACGACTGGATTGTACGGACGACCGGCGGATGTGCGAGCACAGTCTTCACACCTTATGGAGCAGGGGTGTTAACGCCGGATAATTATTGAGGAAGCACTGCACCACCAGGTTCAAGGTGTGAGCCAAGCAAGGTATGTGGCTGAGTTTTGAAAGGGCTATGGCTGCCACAAAATTATGGCCGTTATCACTAACTACCTTGCCTGCCTCAAGATGTACACTGCCCAGCCATGACTCAGTTTGTCGCTGAAAGTACTCGTCCAGCACCTCGGCGGTGTGTCTGTCGCCCAAACACATCTTCTGCAACACAGCCTGCTGACACTTTCCACTAGCTGCTCGATAGGGGGACACCTCGTGTACAACACTGGCAGCTGCAGATGGAGTGCTTGTGGGACTGCGCTCTGTGGATGAGCTTTCGCTTCTGGAGGAGAAGGAGGAGGGTCAAACACCTACAGCCAACTGTTTCCTATACCGTGGGCTAGGCAGCACTGTCCCACCGCCGCTGTCCCCTGTGGACCCTGCATCCACCACATTAACCCAGTGCGCAGTGATAGACACGTAACGGCCCTGGCCATGCCTACTGGACCATGCATCTGTTGTGAGGTGCACCTTTCCACTCACTGATTGCTTGAGTGCATGGACAATGCGGTCTTTCACATGCAGGTGGAGGGCTGGGATCGCTTTTCGAGAAAAGAAGTGCCGACTGGGTAGGTCATAGCGTGGTACTGCGTAGCACTGCGTAGGCCATGAGCTCGCTGAAAGCTTCGCTTTCAACCAACCGGTAGGGCATCATCTCTAATGAGATCAGTTTGGCAATGTGGGCATTCAAACACTGTGTACGCGGATGAGAGGATGAGTAATTTCGTTTCCTACTGAGAGTCTCTGGTAGGGTGAGCTGGACTTGAGAGCTGCCTATGGTGGAACTAGCGGTGGACATGGCGGACTGAGAGGGTTGGTGATGGTGTTGGTGGTCTTGCTGATGGCCTAGATTCAGTCTTTCATAGCAATAACATTGTGATTCCCTGACTGCTTTGGCATGCGACGACACCTCAACATTTGCTGCTGGTGGTGTGGTGCTGGTGGTCTTTGCGCACTTCTTACAGATAACCTTTGCCTGATCATTAGGATTTTGTTCAAAAATGTGCCACACTGCACTCTTCCTACTATGAAAGACATTTTGAGGCCTGGCACGCTGTTCTAATTTGACCATCTGGCCAAGCTGTCCTGCAACTCTTTGGGTTTTTGTAAACCGTTTTTGGACTGTTACAGGCCTGCCAGATAACAGATGTTGCGATGTTGACGCCTGCTGCGGATCCTCCTCCTCCTCTTCTGAGCTATTGGCAGCAGCACCCTCTTCCCCCAATGGATGCCAATCTGGGTCAACAACTGGGTCATCCATCACCTCCTCTTCAATTTCATGTGCACCTTCCTCTGTGTCACCGTGTAAGGTGGTATAGTATGCAGGAAGGGGCACCTGAGTTTCATCAGGGTCAGATTCTGGCTCAGTACACTGCGAGGACAATGTAGTGCTCTGAATGAATGTACAAGCAGAAAAATCTAGCAGTGGCTGTGCATCAGTGCACTCCATGTCCGATTCATCTTGGACTGGGGAATTCACGATTTGACTTGATAACCCAGGCATGGTATGTGAAAAGAGCTCCATGGAGTAATCTGTAGTGTGGCCTGCCGCATCCTTCACTTTTGGTAGGGGTGAAGGACACAAGGAAAGGTGTTGTTCCTGACTAGGAGCCTGCACTGACAACTCAGTGCTTTTATTTTTTGAAACTTCAGAAGAGGAGGTGATAGACCTGGAGGCTGTGTCAGCAATGTAAGCCAAAACTTGTTCCTGAAGCTTCGGCTTTAAAAGCGGTTTACCTACTCCCAGAAAAGGGAGCCTTCGAAGCCTTGTGGAGCCAGACGATGACGCAGGCTCAACACCTCCTGCCTTAGGTGCTATTGTGCTTTTGCCACTACCAGCAGATGCACCACCACCCCCACCACCATCAGTACCAGCTGCCAACCCCCGCCCACTTCCATGGTCTCTTCCACCATACTTCCTCATTTTTGGAAAAATGTACCCAAAATACCACCAGCTATATGGTACTGTAAAGCAAGGTACAAGGTGTACATAGTATTGCGGAAAATTTTAATCTCCCTAGAGATTTTAGGAGGCTGAACTATTATCTCAGGCCCACTATAGATTACACCTCAATTTACCAGGCTGAAATTGGCTGGTGTATGACAAAGTACAAGGTGTGTATATAGTATTGGGGAGAATTGGAAGCTCCCTAGAGATTTTAGGTGGCTGAACTATTATCTCAGGCCCACTATAGATTACACCTCAATTTAACAGGCTGAAATTGGCTGGTGTATGACAAAGTACAAGGTGAGAGAGGCCGTACTGTGCAGCAGGCCTTAAAAGGGAGGCCGACATGACAGGGTTGAGTGGGAATATAGTGAGCTGGAGTTATGGATTAGGATGGTACTATGGGGTTAATGAGTATGAGTTATCATTATAAAGACAGTGACCATCTTAGTGTGGCAACCTTTTTAGGTTCCCCCACATAGTGACAAGAAGCTCCCACCCACTTTCCCTTAATTAGTTTTTTGGTTAGGTAATCGCTTTGGGGTTAATCTTGTCTTAATAGGTTTCCTTTTCTTGTATGGATATGGGCGGTATTTAGGGGTTGGGGTTATAATTTGTTTGTAAGTCTGTATAATTACTTGTCAAGGCAGTATGGCGTGGGGGGGAGGTCCTCGAAGTTGGTGGTGCTGGTAAATAGCGGTTCGGGGGGGATCTCAAGAGGTCCTGGACTCCCCCCTGGGTGGATTCACGTGGACGGGTAATTGAATTATCCCGCGGAAGGGATTAAAGTGGCCCCGTGCTTAATGGTAATGGAAACTGGCCAGGTGGGTTGATATGTGTCTCTGAGCTGGTGCTTAGCGGCTAGAGGCAAGACTCGACCTGGGGACCAAGTTGGGAATATCAAATCTGAGTTTTATGGTTTGTGGCTTCGAGGACCACCCCTTCTGGGGCGTTGTGTTTAAAATGTTATGTTATATGTTTAATAAAAGGCTGCTGTGGCCAATTTATCCAACTACCTCTGGAGTGTTTATTTTGTTGGTGTATGAATTGATGGGGTTGGGTGCCCAATAAGAGTTTTAAATAACTAGGTACGGAAGCTCACATGAATCACGAATATCCATTTGTCATGTATATAGTATTGGGGAGAATTGGAAGCTCCCTAGAGATTTTAGGAGGCTGAACTATTATCTCAGGCCCTCTATAGATTACACCTCAATTTAACAGGCTGAAATAGGCTGGTGTATGAGAAGGTACAAGGTGTATATAGTATTGGGGAGAATTGGAAGCTCCCTAGAGATTTTAGGAGGCTGACAATGATGCTCTCAGTCCAAGTATGGCAGCAGGCAGCCTAATAAGCAGGACTGCTGCACACAAAAGTGTGGAAAAATAAATGCTTGGTAACTGTGCAGAAAAGAGGAAGAAAAGTATTTTTGCTTTTAAAAAAGCAGTTTGCACAGCAGTGTGCAAACAGCAATGCAGCTATCAGGGAGCCTTATAAGGCAGCCTAATAACCAACAGAGCTGATGCACAAAAAATATAGCCTCCCCTGTCACCTCACACAAACTGTTGTGTTGTGCAGTGGAAATCGCTAACAGCAGAAGCAGTTTTTTTGGTCTTCTTCCCTGCCTAACGCTCTCCCTTATTCAGAATCAGCAGCAGCAACCTCTCCCTATGCTAAGATCGGCAGAAGATGACGGTCGGCGTCCACGCCCTTTTATAGCCCCTGTGACGCCACACAAAGCAAGTCAATCACTTGCATGCCCTTCTCAAAGATGGTGGTGACCGATGTTCATGTCATCGCATTGCCCACAGTGTGCGTCCTCCATCATTGGCTGAAAAAGGGCGCTGGAAGCATCATTTGAAACGCGACTTTGGCGCTCTGGTCGCCGACCTCGTGGTTGACCTCACGCTATGATCGGGTTTCGTTTCATGAAACCTGACTTTAGCGAAAGTCGGCGACTTATGAATTTGACCGACCCGTTTCACTCAACTCTAGTAACAACCCATCCAATCCACACAAGCAATTAAATCAAACCATGGATGTCCATAAATTATGTGTAATAATGAGAAATGACACAGGGAAATAGTATTGAACAACATGCTTACTGAAATGTAATACTTCATGCAAAAACCTTTTTTTGATTATCACAGCCTCAATGCCTCCTGTGTGGGAAAACTAGTTGCATGCATTGCTCAGGTGTGATTTTGGCACATTTTTACACACTCTTCAAATCCTAAAGTTTCCGTGGGCTCCTTCTATGACCTGTGAGGTTTAGTTCCTTCCATAAAATTTCTATTGGATTCAGGTCAGGTGATTGGCTGAGCCATTCTTGCAGCTTTATTTTCTTTCTCTGAAACTAATTAAGATTTTACTTGGCTGTGTGTTTGGAATCATTGTCTTGCTGGAATGTCTACCCTCATTTCATTTTCATCATCCTGATAGATGGCAGCAGATTTTTATCAAGAATGTCTCGGAACATTTGTCCTGTTATTATTATTCAATATGTGAAGTTTATCACTGTTATGTCGTAGCCATCTTGGTTGTAGCATTACTGTGATTGGCTGGCCATGTGACATCATCAGAGGTTATAAAAGGACAGGCACCACCCTGACTCCATTGCGCAGCTCTGTGACACTTCATATTGGAGGGACACAGTGCTTTTCAAAGCCTGAGTGCACAATATAATGAATCAAAGACCTGTAGTGTTCATACTGGTGCTTGAGCCATCATACTAACAGCCTTTCTAAGGACTAATTGTTTGCAGCTCATACAATCTGCATCTAGCCTAGGGAGGGAGAGACAGTCACAGGAGCAAGAAGAGTGACAGAATCCAGTCAACAGACAGCAATTCTGGCTGTACAGTCTGTTGGCAAATATATAGCTGCAGTTTTTTTGTGTGTGCTGGAAAAATTTATCTTTTGTGTTACATAACACACCCAAAAATCAATGAAACATTTTCCTGAGCTATTATTACATTTCTGAGCATACACTATTCTGTAGTGTGAAATAAATTTCTGTGATCTCTACACTATTCCATAGTGTGCAGTAAATTTCTGTGATCTCGGTGAACAAAAGCTTTTAAAAAATTTGTAGGCCTCCATTTCTCAGACATATAGTGTTACATGGTCTGTGAAAATTTCTGTGATCTGTAAAACTGCAAAAAAGATTTTACAAATTTTGTAGACCTCAATGCCAGAGAAATACAGTGTTATGTGGTCTGTGAACATTTGTGTGATGTGTAAAACTGCAATAATGCTTTTAAAAATGTAGTAGGCCTCAATTTCTCAGACATATTGGTCTCAAAGGAAAGATAATTTCGTAAGAGAAAATATGATACCCCTGGTGTCACTCTGTGAACCCCCAGCTAGAGATATGGCAAGTAGAAGTTTTAATAACTTTTAAAAAAGTGGCGTATATCCCCTAGCTGAGCCTACCTAGTGAGGTCAGCAATAGAAACACACAAAGCTGAGACACTCATATGGGTGATTGTCAGATGCCAGGAATGCCAGCTAAGAAGCTGTGCCGAAGGACCATTATTCCTTGGGAAAGTGCTCCCCCCCTTTATCAACACGTCACATCTGTGACTGAGATAGAGTAAGGCTACTTTCACACTTGCGTTATGAGATGCAGCACACAGCCATTGCTAAGCTCTGCCCCCTGTGCAGCCCCCTCTGGTCAGCTCCTCCTATGGGCGCATGACGCTGCATGCGACCTACATCCCCTATATTTAGCATTGGGTATGCAGGCCGTGCGCTGGTATGCTTTTGCCGATGCATGCGCCATTTTGGCGCTGCGCCGACATGCGCCAAATGCACTTTTGGAGCAGCGCTAAAAGGGCGCATGCGCCGTCAAAAGCATACCAGTGCATGGCCTGCTTACTAAATATAGGGGACGCAGGTCGCATGCAGCGTCATGCACCCATAAGAGGAGCTGACCGGACGGGGTGTGGCAGGGGGCGGAGCTTAGCGGTGGCCATGCGCTGCGCCTCATAACGCAAGTGTGAATGTAGCCTTAGTCTCTTATTTTAATGCCTTTTTTGTAACTGTTATACATACTGTATTTTGTCTCCCTTTGTAATATCTTTGTATGTTTTTAAACACTGCCGATAATTTTTGAGTAAACGTATAAATTTACTAGCTTTGTTCTTTTTGCTCTATGATTGAAATGACACGCACTCGGCGCCTAATTATGCTACCTGCAGGTTGGCTCCTGGCCCAATATAGATTTTGATATCGAACGAGGAACTGGTGGCAGCATAGCACCCCTGGTGGTATTGGGAAACCCTGACAGTGACGGATCGGAGGTTTATGTGTGTATTCCCGGCCTGGGACTGGTGATATACTTTACACAGTGCCCTCATTGCAGAGTGCCCAATAACCAGGACGCAACAAGGCAGCCTTTCCGGTGACTACTTAACCTAGGTGCAGTTCCCTGACTTACCTGAGGGTAAGGGGGTGCCAGAGAGCTGCAAGTTCCAAACCTGAACTGAAAGTGGAAACATAAGTTGTGGGTATTTATATATCACCGGACCATATATGTAATATTTAAATTCCTGACAACTGGGGGGCAAAATTTCCCCTGAATCCCTGACAAGGACATTCCAAGGAGCTGTTTATCACATTTCTTGATTGTGGCCTCTCAACCTGCATGTTCCAAGAGGGATAGGACGACGTGCTGTTTAGTGATGCACAAAACTTAGAGCAGCCACGGCCACAAAAACATGATGGTGGGGGACTGGAAAATTTGTGATAAGGAGGAAGATGATGATGAGACACAGTGGCTACTATGTCTTCTTGTTAAGTCACAAAGTCAGGAGGTCGAAGGTGCTGTGGTGGAAGACGAGGTGGTGGATGATGAAGTCAATTAATCAACCTGGGAAGCTAGCATGCTGAGTGAGTCCAACAGCGCTGGGAAGGAGAGATCAGCAGCACCAAAACAGACAGGAAGAGGCAATGGGGTGACCAGAGGGGGAAGGCATGAAACTGTTCACAGAGCACCGACATTCCTAAATTTCTCCATCAAAGCGTTAGGTGTTCCCGAGTCTGGGACTTTTTTAAAGAGAGTTATGAGACAAACAAAATGGCCATTTGCCACCTGTGTCATGTAAAGATAAACAGGGGCCTGACCACGAAGAACCTAACCACCAACAGCATAATCAGGCACATGTTATCTAAGAACCCGAATCAGTGGGTAGAACAACTGGGTACATGATAGGTGCCATTGGGTGACACCACTACCTCTTCCCCTGTGCTGTTGCCCAATCCACTGTTCAAAACACTGGCGCAGATGCCTCCTGCCATGCGCCTATCCTTGCACATTCTGACTTACCATCATCAGGGACTTCCAAATTTTTGTCTCAGCAAGGTGATCAGCTATCACTACTCAAGGCCTTGGAACAGAAAAGAAGGTTCCCAGCCACCAACAGGCCCAAATGCTAAACGGGCAGATTTACAGGTTGCTTGCCATGGAAATGTTGCCATTTAGGCTGGTAGACATGGATAATTTCCACCGACTCATGGCGGCAGCTGTCCCTTGGTACTCGATCCCCAGCCGCCACTTTTTTCCCGGTGTGCTGTCCCTGCCTTGCATCAGCACGTGTCCAGGAACATCACCGTTGCTCTTACCAATGCACTTACTAGCATTGTCCATTTAACGACCGAGGTAAGGACAAGTGCTTGTGGCCAGGGATACTATTTTTCCCTGATGGCACACTAGGTGAACATTGTGGAGGTTGGGGTCGAATCACACTCTGGCAAGGCGCATATGCTCCAGACACGAAGGATTGCTGGCCCTACTTCTATCAGGGTTTCCTCTACCTCCTACACCAGTTCCTGCACCCCCTCCTGCTCTTTCTCATCCTCTATCTCTGATGTGGTATCTCAGAGCACATCGTCCACATCAGCCGGAAGCTCTGCAACACTGCCTCAGCGAAGCATCAACAGGTTCTGCTGAAGCTAATTTGTCTAAATGCACACCGCAGCAGTTACTTAAAGGAATAAAAGACCAGACAGATGTGTGGTTTTTGCCGCTAAACCTCCAACCAGGCATGCTCTGGTGTGACAAAGAGCCTAACCTGGTGGTGACTGTGAAGCTTGGCAAGCTCACACTCGTACCATGCTTGGCACTTGTGCTCAACTTGGTAGTTCAGCAGTTTCTGAAAACAAACCCAGATTTGCCAAGTTACGCCATGTCAGCACCCATTTCTGCAAGTTGGCTACAGCTGTCACCTCTCTGACAGTGCTGCAGCAGCGCATGCAAGTGTCAGCTGACCGACTGGTGTGCGACATCACCACTCACTGGATCTCCACGCTGCACATGCTGGCAATGCTTTGTGATCAAATGAAGACAGTGGTTGAGTACCAGTTGCAACACGTCCATTGGTATTCTGGTCATCCTCCACGCATAACTGAAGAGTGGGCATGGATGTCTGACATTTGTTTGGTTCTCCAAGCCTTTTATGACTCCACAAAGATTGCGAGGGGCAATTACAAAATAGTCAATACAATTATCCTGCTTCTGTAACTACTTAAGCAGTCATTGCTTCCAATTAAACATGAAGCTTTGCATGTGGACCAGATGGGGATGGAGGAAGACCTAACACAGAGAGATTTTTGGCAGCCCAGCCTCATCTCATCTGCTCAGCGTTGATTGGGTAACAATAAGGGGGCGGACACTGAAAAGGAGAAGGAACAGGAGATGGTGGCCAGCGCAACAAAGGCTTGTGGCCGCTCAACCTTTGTCCCATCTTTCCTACGTGGATGTGCTGAGGATGGAGGCAGGGAAGTGTTGGTTGTATGGAGCTTGGCACACATGGCCGACTTTATGTACTGCTGCCTTTCTTGTGACCATCACGTTACATTTATCCTGGCCAAAAAAAGAGCACTGGTTGTTCACCCTACAAGAACTTTGCATCTCTTCTTCCTGAGGTGGAGAGGTCTTCTAAAATGGTGCTATACAATAAGACCATTGTGCAAAATATGTTGAAAAAATCATCAGACAAGCGCCGAGGGCCTGATGACCATGTATTTTTGACAATGAGGGAAAAGTTATTAAAGATTGTCAAGCAATACCTGACCAACTACACCAGCATACTACCTAATTCCACTGCGATTTTCAACTATTGGGTCTCAAAGCTGGACACCTAGCATGAGCTGTCCCTCTATGCCTTGGAGGTATTGTACTGCCCTGCCACTAGAGTCATGTCTGAGGCTTTTTCGCCTGTCAACAGAGAATGTAAACAGGCTCACTCTCATAAAAATTAACAAAGCCTGGCTTGGCCCACACTTTTCCAAATTACCAAATGACAGCAGCTCATAAAGTGTTTGTAATGTTCAATATTTTAATGAGGCCCGCCAGTTATTGTCTTACAGGGGTCTATGAATAACCCTACTCATATTTTCTGTCTGGCTATGCACTTTCTGATGTTAGTATTTTGATTACCCATAAACTACAGTATTCCATTGTCTGAAGTACATTTCATTCGCTATATAAAGCTCAGCAAAAATTGGTCAAAATTTTATAGTTATTATATTGCTTACCCATAAGGTATTCGTTGCTATAAAAGCCTAAAAAAAGTGGTAAAAAATGAATAGGTATTATGATGACTATATACAGAATATTCTGTGATATTCAGTACATTTTGTTGGTATTAAAGCCTCAAACAACTTGGTAAAAAATGTATCAGTATTATATTGCTCACATATAGGGTATTACATCTACTTGGGAATATTTCATTGCTATAAAAGCCTCAAAAAAATTGTTCAAACTTTATTGGCATTATAATGTTTACCTATAGACTATTTGGTGGTGTGGAGTACATTTCGTTGCTGTATAAGCCTCCAAAAACTTGCTCCAAATTTATCAGTATCATGTTGCTCACCCATAAGTTGTTACATTTTCTTTGGTATATTGCATTGCTATAAAAGCCTCAAAGAACTGTATAAGTATTATAATGTTATAATGCTTACCTTTAGACTATTCATGGTATGAAGTACATTTCATTGGTATAAAAGCCTCAAAAAAGTGTTCAAAATTTTATCGTTATTCTATTGCTCACACATAGACTATTCCACGATCTGGAGTACATTTCATTGCTATATAAGCCTCAACAAAATTGTTCAAAATTTTACTGACATTATATTTATCACCAATAGGTTATTCCATGGTCTGGATTACATTTTGTTGGTATAAAACCCTCAAAAAAACTTGTTCAAAAAGTATTGATATTATATTTCTCACTCATAGGGTATTGCATCTTCTTGGGTACATTTTGTTGCTATATACAGTGGGGAAAAAGTATTTAGTCAGCCACCAATTGTGCAAGTTCTCCCACTTAAAAAGATGAGAGAGGCCTGTAATTGACATCATAAGTAGACCACAACTATGAGAGTCAAAATGAGAAAACAAATCCAGATGATCACCTTGTCTGATTTGGCAAGATTTATTATGTAAGTTATGGTGGAAAATAAGTATTTGGTCACCTAAAAACATGCAAGGTTTCTGGCTCTCACAGGCCTGTAACTTCTTCTTTAAAAGGCTCCTCTGTCCTCCACACATTACTTGTAGTAATGGCACCTGTTGAACTTGTTATCTGTATAAAACACACCTGTTCACAACCTCAAACAGTCACACTCCAAACTCCACTATGGTTAAGACCAAAGAACTGTTGAAGGACACCAGAAGCAAAATAAAATTGAAGCCCTGCACCTTGCTGGGAAGACTGAATCTACAATAGGCAAGCAGCTTGGTATGATTAAATCTCCGGCACTCAGGACCAGAGTGTGCAGCTGCATGTATTTCTATGCAGCTGAGCGTTCCGGTCCGAGTGCCGGAGACAGTGCCGGGTATTGAGACGTGAGCCTCGTGCAAGTTTCTCACAAGTGTGACCCCGGCCTAAGAGAGTATGTTGCTCAGGAATCTTCTGATTGGTGGAGATTCCTAAAGAACCCGGTACCTCTTGACAATAGGCTGGGGATGCATTAGGAATGTGCACACTGTCTTTCTAAGGAAGTGCAGGTGCCGCCGCCCTAGAGCACATAGCCAGGAAGTATGCACACACCAAGCAGAGGACATGTGGTTTTAAAGCTTGGAGCAGGTGGAGGGCAGAACACACAGCATGGCCTGGAGTGGTGAGCAAGTCGGTGTATCAGCCTGATGAGAGATGAGAAGCCATGCAGTGATGCCGGCAGGGATGTTACATTACTAAACAAAGTCCACTATACCACAACTAATAACCCAATAAAAATCACATAGAGGGGATAAATATCGCAACACCCTGACCACGCTAAATTTTACCGCCATGTAGTTGTAGGGATATGGCCGGGCCAGTAACAGCCCTAGTAATACATCTGGCAGTGCTTCTCTCATTTCGGGGCTGGAACTATTGGGACTGTCACACTTGTTGCCAGGAGGGAGAGTTTCTGTCCAAGACAGACCTGGGCACCTGACTGCAGGGGGTGGGTCAGATGTAAAAGTCTCTAAGTGCGGGAAAGCGTGGTCTTTGGCAAGAAGGCAGTGTGCGCAGAAGGGGAAGATTTCTCACTCTCCGCAGCACGATATCAGAAGGCCAGGCCATTTTGCTTACTGCCACTCCAGACGCAGACAGACCACGAGCAGCCTATGACTGTGAGCTTGCTCACCTCCCAGACCGAAGTGACGTCCAGTACCACACCGTTGACTGTCTACAGAGCGGGCTGCAGGCCTGACCAGGGGAACCACGTGGGATCGGTCAGTATACGCCCGACTTCCACCACTGAACCTTATCCATCCAAAGCCACCGTGCAGGCTCCATCTCTAACGACACCGTGTTCCAGGACTGCGAAGCTACGTATCGGAGAGTCAGGAAACATCGCTGCTGTCAGGAGACAGTGCCTCGCGTTCCTCCAGGACCAGGCGAGAGACTTCACGCATCGTGGGATCTTCAAGCCTCCACTCTCTGAAAACATCAGACTGTTAAATTTACCTTTTTGCTGAATATTTACTCCTGTGTTGAATCCCAAACTCCCTCTTTCACCCTTTTTATCTCCCTGCGAGGAGCAACACCAGTAATAAACATGCGTTAACCCTTGATGTGCCTCCTGCTTGTCACTGCATCCCGCGTTCCTGCTGTTTGCTCTCATAGTTACTAAATAATATCACCACACTGATCATTAGCAAAAACCTCAGTACTAATACTAATATTAGCACTAGTGACAGTTACACATTGGAGCTGGTAAATCCAGTGACTCTCTGTTGTTGTGTCCAACTGAAATAATTCCTTGTCGCTTTTCTTTTTCATCCAATGGAAACATCCATGAATTCTTCCAGCCACATCTCTGCTGAAAGTAACACGCAACATTTGTGGCTTATTATTTCAAGAGCATCCTTCCCACTTTTTCCCCCACTCTACACAGAGCCAGATGAGGAAGAAAAGTGCCATAGTGCTCAATAGTGCCATACACAGTACCAACAGTTACAATATCACCAAAAACAAAATATATTACAGTAATGATGTGTGCATTTGTGATACCCTCACAATCAAAATTTCTCTACTGTGACCCCATACAGCATTATTGCACGTTTCCTTTTGTGGTCCCAATACAATAGTAACATTCCCCTTTATGCCCCCAGAAAGTAGCAGTATCCATCTTACTGCGAAAATACAACAATATCGCCCACTCTCAAGGGGCAACTATACAGTGATAATGTAAACCATTTTTCATACAATAATAGCATCCAACTTTTATACCTCAGTAAGGCTGAAAGATCCCAAGTTGTGCTTCATAAAAGCATAGTGTGTGGGGCCACAATTGGGAATAATATTAATATCCCACATTGTGAATTATTAGTGTCCCCCATTCTGGCCACCATTCTCTCTATACAGAAATTATGTCCCCAATTGGCTTCCTATAGTAATAATTTCCCCCAATTAGCTCTATACAGTAATTATATTCCTAATTTGGCCCTATATAAAAGTAATGTCCCATAATTGGCCCCCTACAATAACTATGTCCCCCCAATTGCTCCTATATACTTATAATGTTCTCCATTTTTGGCCGCCATCTTAGCACACATCACAGACATTAAAAAATATATATATATGTTATTCTCACCTCCCATGATGAGCAGCATCCTTTCTTCTCTATAGCGTGGTGTCTCAATGCAGTGACGCCTGAGATGGGCACTGTGACTTCAGTTGCTGGCCTCTAATAGGATGGAGGACACAGATCCAGCAGCAGCTTTTCTCTAAGGTGATAATTGTTCTGCATCCAACAGTTTGGGGGAATTTAGTGACAGCTTTGGCAACTTTTATGTAAACATTTACTGACGCTTTTAATTTATATCTGACTTTGGAATATAGAATGTGCAGCTACTGTACGGACCTAAAAGCTCATTTTTGTGATGTAGCAAGTACTGAGTAAGAATTTCGGCTGTGCCAGTGTTACATTTTTCATCCAAGTTACAACAAGTTTATTTGTGAAAAATAAATGATTTTTTTTCCTGGCTTTTTTCCCAGTAGAATAATTCCAACACGCACACATTTGCACTTTAACAAAACTGTGTACTTTTTCAGGACAAGCTGCAATTGTCCTCAAGCGCACATTATGGGTTTGCCAGATATTTGAAAAACACATCATGACCTCATTTACCTTTCACAGAATTCTTATGTTTTCAGAAGAAGGAAAAAATCTTAAAAATATGTGCCACGTAATTCCTTAATAAAAGTTATGTTTTAACTTTACTAATTGTATAAATGTGTTCTATTTGTGAGTGAGGCTTATGTAGAAATGTTAAAATGTGTATAATAATTTTAATAAAACAGTTGTATACGTATTTTACTTTTATTTAATCCATATTTACTTTACATTTCCACCTTGGCTACATAATGTATTAATATACTAAGCTTCGAGGAATTGTTTTAAAGGGAATCTGTCACCTATTTTTTTGTATATAAGCTGCAGCCACCGCCATCAGGGGCTTATCTACAGCATTCTGTAATGCTGCAGATAAGCCCCCGATGTAACATGAAAGTGCAGGCGGCGGGCCTCTCTGACCTCTCCCGGCGCCTAGTCCCATCGGACCGGACCGCCCCCCCCAGTGAGTATAATCTAACTTATTTTTCTTATCTTTCAGGTTACATCAGGGGCTTACATACAGCATTATAGAATGCTGAAGATACAGTGGGGAAAAAAAGTATTTAGTCAGTCAGCAATAGTGCAAGTTCCACCACTTAAAAAGATGAGAGGCGTCTGTAATTTACATCATAGGTAGACCTCAACTATGGGAGACAAACTGAGAAAAAAAAATCCAGAAAATCACATTGTCTGTTTTTTTTTCATTTTATTTGCATATTATGGTGGAAAATAAGTATTTGGTCAGAAACAAGCAATCAAGATTTCTGGCTCTCACAGACCTGTAACTTCTTCTTTAAGAGTCTCCTCTTCCTCCACTCATTACCTGTAGTAATGGCACCTGTTTAAACTTGTTATCAGTATAAAAAGACACCTGTGCACACCCTCAAACAGTCTGACTCCAAACTCCACTATGGTGAAGACCAAAGAGCTGTCAAAGGACACCAGAAACAAAATTGTAGCCCTGCACCAGGCTGGGAAGACTGAATCTGCAATAGCCAACCAGCTTGGAGTGAAGAAATCAACTGTGGGAGCAATAATTAGAAAATGGAAGACATACAAGACCACTGATAATCTCCCTCGATCTGGTGCTCCACGCAAAATCCCACCCCGTGGGGTCAGAATGATCACAAGAACGGTGAGCAAAAATCCCAGAACCACGCGGGGGGACCTAGTGAATGAACTGCAGAGAGCTGGGACCAATGTAACAAGACCTACCATAAGTAACACACTACGCCACCATGGACTCAGATCCTGCAGTGCCAGAAGTGTCCCACTGCTTAAGCCTGTACATGTCCGGGCCCGTCTGAAGTTTGCTAGAGAGCATTTGGATGATCCAGAGGAGTTTTGGGAGAATGTCCTATGGTCTGTTGAAACCAAACTGGAACTGTTTGGTAGAAACACAACTTGTCGTGTTTGGAGGAAAAAGAATACTGAGTTGCAACACCATACCTACTGTAAAGCATGGTGGTGGAAACATCATGCTTTGGGGCTGTTTCTCTGCAAAGGGGCCAGGACGACTGATCCGGGTACATGAAAGAATGAATGGGGCCATGTATCGTGAGATTTTGAGTGCAAACCTCCTTCCATCAGCAAGGGCATTGAAGATGAAACGTGGCTGGGTCTTTCAACATGACAATGATCCAAAGCACACCGCCAGGGCAACGAAGGAGTGGCTTCGTAAGAAGCATTTCAAGGTCCTGGAGTGGCCTAGCCAGTCTCCAGATCTCAACCCTATAGAAAACCTTTGGAGGGAGTTGAAAGTCCGTGTTGCCAAGCGAAAAGCCAAAAACATCACTGCTCTAGAGGAGATCTGCATGGAGGAATGGGCCAACATACCAACAACAGTGTGTGGCAACCTTGTGAAGACTTACAGAAATCGTTTGACCTCTGTCATTGCCAACAAAGGATATATCACAAAGTATTGAGATGAAATTTTGTTTCTGACCAAATACTTATTTTCCACCATAATATGCAAATAAAATGAAAAAAAAAACAGACAATGTGATTTTCTGGATTTTTTTTTCTCAGTTTGTCTCCCATAGTTGAGGTCTACCTATGATGTAAATTACAGACGCCTCTCATCTTTTTAAGTGGTGGAACTTGCACTATTGCTGACTGACAAAATACTTTTTTTCCCCACTGTAAGCCCCTGATGGCAGTGTTGGCAGCTTATATGTGAAAAAATAGGTGGCAGATTCCTTTAAGTCTGAAAGTTGTAATCTATTCACAGAATAAGTAAAAAACAGTTGATTGCTGGAGTGCCACAGCAGAGACACCACTAATCACAAAAATGCCACTCTTCAAAGCCCCATGTGAATAAAGCAGTGGTGGAGAATTTGCACTAACATCTCATTTATTGCTTTTAGGACAGCAAGGTACCGCTGAGCTGTGGTGCTCAGAGTCTCACTGCTCCATCCAGATGAGAATGTGCACAGCTCTTTTCTCATGATCAGTCAAGGTTGCAGCAGTGCAAAGTAGGACACCAAGCAACAGGAGCAGGCTTGTCTCGGTATGCATAATTAGTACCTATCTTCTAGTACTACTCAGAAATATGAAATTATGCAGAGTTTCAGCAGCCATCAGTGCCTGAGGAAATCACTTGCCATTTACGCTGAATTATGCTTGATCTGACCTACCTACCTAGGCCAAATACTTAGTCTTGATGCAAGCATCGGTACCCTGTGTACAGCAGCCACAATGCAGATAGCCCAATGTTGGCATTGGAAAATCCTGTGAGGAGCACTGTGCTTTTTGTTTTCTGTTGGCTGCCTGAGAATTGCAGATTTTGCTCCTCTATCTGAAGAAATGCTGTATCTGTGCACTTCTGACTTCTAAAGGTCAAGAACAAGTATGTTCTGAGGATATGAAAGACTGACAATGAATGTGTATTTGTAATAAGTATGTTTAATATATATTTATATATGTGCGTAATGGTGTACAAAATGTGCTTATGTATTTCTAAATATATATATATATAAAGACATGCCTGTTTGTTTTGTGACAGAGTCACCGGAATAGTGTATGAAGGGATATACGTGTCACTGTGTATACTACAGTCAGTGATGTAGAACCAGATTGTTTTTGCCTCCAGGATGCTAAGTGCTGAGAGGGTTAATGTTAAAGTTACAATGGACTGGTTTTATGTGAGCACCCACAGAGTGGGCGGGAGGGTGCTCACCATATTCCCTCTTGCAGAGCCGATACCGGCATGTGTACTAGCAGGACCTGCAGTGATGTCATGATCATGTGATCATCACATGGTCCTGGTTAAATACCTGGACATGAGAGACAGTCTGGGTGGTGTGTTGGGACAGGGAGCACTCCCACATGGCTCCAGGAGGCACGGAGCACATTGCCACTTGTCTGCATGTGGAACCAACAGAGAAAAGGACTCTGTTGCACTTTATTTGTTTTGTTGTCTATTAAGCCAGAAAGGCTATGCTTTTATTTTCCTAAAACATGCCTTGGTCTATGCTGAGTTTAATAAATCAGCAGGTGTTTCACTACCTGAAGAAGCAGCTAAGCATGTCAGCCCCTCACAGTTTGTAAATATAAAAAAATGGGTACATTGTGGATTTAAACTGCGCTGCTGAATGATTCAGGGTCCAAAACATGTAGCCATTCAATTGTGGATTTATTCAACGCATTTCAAAGTACACGACTTCTTCATCACATTGTGGTGTTCCTGATGAAGAAGTCGTGCAATTTTAAACACGTTGAATAAATAAATCCACAATTAAATGGCTACATGTTTTGGACATTGAATCATTCAGCAGCACAGATTA
This sequence comes from Dendrobates tinctorius, assembly GCF_039654945.1. Lineage (NCBI taxonomy): Eukaryota > Metazoa > Chordata > Amphibia > Anura > Dendrobatidae > Dendrobates > Dendrobates tinctorius. The sequence goes on from NW_027361671.1 coordinate 80,194,192, forward strand.
AATCCACAATCTACCCAATTTTTCATCATTGGTTGGTCACGAGTGGACCGGTGGATCAGCTGCAGCCGATATCTCTGCAAGCCTGTTTTGTGGCTCAGTCTGGTGAGTACAAAACTATCATTTCAATCATTTGTTTCTCGGATAAGACCCTATTGAGCTATTTTCTCCAGCAGCATACATTAGTTTGTAAAGATAAATATGCCTTTGTATATATAAAAGTGTGCCTTCATATTACAAGATTCAGCCCTGTGTCTATATGTAAAAGTGGATCACTGAATGCAACAAAAAGATATTAAATTGAGAGTCCTCAGGAGTTGATACCTTTTCATGGCTAATTGATAAGATTGTAATAAACAGCAAGCTTTCGAGGCTGCTCAGTTCTGTTCATCAGACATTGTATAACATAAAATCTGAAGAGTCACATATTCGTACACAACAGGACACATAGTATGTCATTATTTATTTCAGAAAATCTAGTTCAATATGCAAAAGCACGACATAAAAAAATAAGCATACACCATCAATCAGTAGCTTGAATAACCACATTTAACTTGAAGTAATTATTTTCTTTATGATAGTCTTTCATATCATTCTGAAGGAATTTTAACCCACTTTTCTTTACAACTTTGCTTAATAGGAACCTGTCACATTGCACATGTACTCCGATCTGTGGCCAGCAGAGAAAAAGATGAGTAGAATGATATACAGGTTTCTTGGAAAAAATCAGTATAACCTTTGTTTTATCAATTTAAATTCTTTCTGTTTGTATATATATATATATATATATATATATATATACATACATAGTTGTGGCTAAAAGTATTGACACCCCTGCAATTTTGTCAGATGATACTCAGTTTCTTCCTGAAAATGATTGCAATCACAAATTCTTTGGTATTATTATCTTCATTTAATTTGTCTTAAATGAAAAAACAAAAAAGAGAATGAAGCAAAAAAGCAAAACATTGATCATTTCACACAAAACTCCAAAGATGGGCCAGACAAAAAGTATTGGCACCCTCAGCCTAATACTTGGTTGCACAACCTTTAGCCAAAATAACTGCGACCAACCGCTTCCGGTAACCATCAATGAGTTTCTTACAATGCTCTGCTGGAATTTTAGACCATTCTTCTTTGGCAAACTGCTCCAGGTCCCTGATATTTGAAGGGTGCCTTCTCCAAACTGCCATTTTTAGATCTCTCCACAGGTGTTCTATGGGATTCAGGCCTGGACTCATTGCTGGCCACCTTAGAAGTCTCCAGTGCTTTCTCTCAAACCATTTTCTAGTGCTTTTTGAAGTGTGTTTTGGGTCATTGTCCTGCTGGAAGACCCATGACCTCTGAGGGAGACCCAGCTTTCTCACACTGGGCCCTACATTATGCTGCAAAATTTGTTGGTAGTCTTCAGACTTCATAATGCCATGCACACGGTCAAGCAGTCCAGTGCCAGAGGCAGCAAAGCATCTCCAAAACATCAGGGAACCTCCGCCATGTTTGACTGTAGAGACCGTGTTTTTTTCTTTGAATGCCTCTTTTTTTCTCCTGTAAACTCTATATTGATGCCTTTGCCCATAAAGCTCTACTTTTGTCTCATCTGACCAGAGAACATTCTTCCAAAGCGTTTTAGGCTTTTTCAGGTAAGTTTTGGCAAACTCCAGCCTGGCTTTTTTATGTCTCGGGGTAAGAAGTGGGGTCTTCCTGGGTCTCCTACCATACAGTTCCTTTTCATTCAGACGCCGACGGATAGTATGGGTTGACACTGTTGTACCCTCGGACTGCAGGGCAGCTTGAACTTGTTTGGATGTTAGTCGAGGTTCTTTATCCAACATCCGCACAATCTTAAGTTGAAATCTCTTGTCAATTTTTCTTTTCCGTCCACATCTAGGGAGGTTAGCCACAGTGCCATGGGCTTTAAACTTCTTGATGACACTGCGCACGATAGACACAGGAACATTCAGGTCTTTGGAGATGGACTTGTAGCCTTGAGATTGCTCATGCTTCCTCACAATTTGGTTTCTCAAATCCTCAGACAGTTCTTTGGTCTTCTTTCTTTTCTCCATGCTCAATGTGGTACACACAAGGACACATGACAGAGGTTGAGTCAACTTTAATCCATGTCAACTGTCTGCAAGTGTGATTTAGTTATTGCCAACACCTGTTAGGTGCCACAGGTAAGTTACAGGTGCTGTTAATTACACAAATTAGAGAAGCATCACATGATTTTTCGAACAGTGCCAATACTTTTGTCCACCCTCTTTTTTATGTTTGGTGTGGAATTATATCCAATTTGGCTTTAGGACAATTCTTTTTGTGTTTTTTCATTTAAGACAAGTTAAATGAAGATAATAATACCAAAGAATTTGTGTTTGCAATAATTTTCAGGAGAAACTGAGTATTATCTGACAAAATTGCAGGGGTGTCAATACTTTTGGCCACAACTGTATATATATATATATATATATATATATATGCGTCCAGTGTGCAGTCCTGCTAGTGATTGACACCGAACTCGATAGTTAGTCATGCCAGAAAGACTGTCAGTCATTGAATAGGACCACTCACTTGGCTTATGCATACAAACACCAGGGATGTCAATGAATAAATTGCAAGTTTTGCTGAAATCTTTTCCACAAAAAATTGTATAACAATCTGATGAGGTCCTATTACTTTGCTTACAGCATGCCTGAAGATCAGATACCACTTTCACGATACAGGTTCCCTTTAGGTTCATTAACGTTTATGAGCATTCAGTTTTGCACATCTCTCGTAGTACACTTGCACATGTTGAGTATTTGGCGAGTTTTCTACATCAGTATATGTAAGCCAAAACCAGGACAATCAGAAGGAACACACACAGCCTGTTGCAAATGGAATAGTGTTCCCTTTATTTTTTGAACAGTATATAATAGAAACACTTGCACCACTTCTGCATTTTTTACCCACTCATGGTTTTGACTTACAATAAAGAGGTACAAAATCTCACCAAATACTCAAAAGGAGTACATGGCCTTAAGGTTCCTCCACAGCATTTCAACTGGGTTGTCGTCTGGACTTTCACTTGGCCATTATAACATCTTGATTCTTTTCTTTTTCGGACATTCTCATGTACATACTTAGTTGTGCTTAGGATAATTGTCCTGTTGCTTTACCACATTTTGTCCAAGCTTTAGCTTTTGGACAAGTAGACTCACACTTCACTCTAGAAGAGTTTGGTATATACAGGAGTTCATGGGAGACTCAATGATTTCAAGGTGACTAACTCATGTGACTTCAAATCAAGACCAAATAGTTTGTTTGTTATCTCCAGCCCCCCTCGATCACAGTAATCCACCGTCCCTTGGCACCTGTCTGTGTGACAACAGTCTGGAACTTTGAGACAATGTTATCCCTTCCACATCCTCCTCTGCTTCCTTCTCTTCCTCTGGGACCACCACCTCCTCTCGCAGGCTATATAATGTCTGCTCCAGCTTATAGATTACCAGAAAGGGTTATGCTGATGATGGAATCGTCAGCATTAACCATCTTAGTAGCCATTTGAAAACTGCAGAAGGGTGCAGCGGTCCTTCACCTGTGTCCACTCTGCAAGCAGGATTTGCACCAGGTCAGGACTCCGTTGGCCTGGACTATGCAAAAGGACACACTGCACCAGGGCTCATCGCTGCTGCAACAGCCACAGCCACTAATTGGACATATTCAGTCTATGCACAAGACACAGCCTGCACTGTGGGAAAGTGAAATTCAAAATCATACTTGAAAAAGTTCCAAAGTCTTGGCAGAGCTATCTCAGTCCAAAGCAAAAGTCCATGATAGATTAACTTGTCCAAGATAACTCAGTCCTGGTGGCTTGTTTTTCCAACCCTTGGTCAAATGAATAAAACAAAATTACTGTATAAAACAAAATATATATTACTGAATAAAATATATATTACTGAATAAAACAAAATTACTGTCCAAATTAACTGTGCCCAGAAGAACCTTTGAAATTTTCTACTGTAGCAAATAAATATTTCTTTTCTAGATAATATTATGTATGGACTTATATATATACTGAACTAAATCATAACTCCAGAATATCAAACACATCAAATTCATGTCAATCACATTTGCATAATAATGATGATCATAATAATAATAAGCCCGTGCATAACTACCCTACGTCCGTGGGGTCCCCATGTGTCTCTTCAAGTATTTGCAGTACTTTGTCAAAGGTGTCTCACTCATGGGGAGGTCGTAGCATGACGGAATCCCTGGCCTCTCCGTCTAGAGCCATCAGGGCAACCTCCGCCGCCAACGCAGGAGTTATGGGGCACATCCTCATCATCCCACTGACCCGCACAGTCCAGCTCAACAACAAAACGTTGCTCCCTGTAAACTTGGGGAGATTACTCAAAATTGTCCCCAGTGGTACACTGGCCCTTGGAACTCCCCGAACCGCTTGGTCTGCCACATTTGCGCCCGTAGACTGCTTCCTGACGACTACGCCAAGTGTAAAAGGAACGAGCAGGAAATCGGGATGCAGGTGTAAGGAATGGAAGCGGGGGCAGAGATGGTGAAGTTCAAATTCGTTTTTATTTTTAAAGTGGAACCTCGGGACCACGGTCCGGGGGGGCTCCGAAGGGGGCGTGACTAGTGAGTCCCGGGTACCAGTAGTAAAGCCCCTGAGACAGGGCCAGAATGGAATACCTGGAGGAGACAGGTGCTACCTCCAGTTAGACCCCGGACACGTGGCAGCTGTCCAAGCAGGACCAAAAGGTATAACAGTAGTTACAGCAGAGTTCGTAATGAGACGGGTCCTGGATCTGGGTAGTTGGTAAGAAGTTAGTTCCAGTGACTTTCATACAGTCCTCAGACTCGGATGGCTGTTGGCAGAACGGGATGGCTTTCGCCCAGATGGTTGCAGATATAACTAGGAAGCACAGAATACTGATACTCTGTGGAGACAGATAGCATTAGAGAATGCACAGAAACTGCAGACGCAGCACAGACAGGTTTGCAAGAGAACAATGATGTAGCATGTAGCAATGCTTGATACTCGTTGCTCCGGCGCTCTCCCTATGGAGGAGAGGCCAGAAATAGCAGCCAGTGCGCTGCCATTGGTTAATTGCACTTTTTGAAAAATGCACGCTGTCCCTTTAAGAAGGCAGGAGAGTGGGCCCTAATAGCTTTAGTTACAGATCTGCCGACAGGAAGCCAGGAGGTGGAGGCAGGAGAGCGACCTGAATGCTGAGCAGCAGCATGAGACACAGAGGAGGCTGGCTGCTGCCTAAGGACAGCGTGCAAGGCTCGGTGTGAGTGCCCAGAATGGGGGGCAGCGGCAGACCTGGATGCAGAGCCAGGATGGGGACCAGGTGTAACAATGGCAGACCTGGGCGCCACGCCAGGACAGGGATCGGGTGTAACAGCAGGCAACAGAGCAAGGGTTAACAGGTTTATTTACAGGGGAAATACTCCACGCAGGGAGGTAAAGAATTAAACATTATTGAAGGAAACAGTATTAATACAACAGTTCAAATATTCGCAAACGTATAAGGAAGTCAATACTGCAGCTCCTGCTGCAAACTCAATGGTGTCGGCAATAGCCGACGAAAAGTCCTCATTAATGGGGTCAAGCAGACAACAATCCCCCCGTCTTCTAGTGACAGTGGTCGATCTCCGGTACCTTCTACTGTCCCAAGTCCATATACTGTAGTTTCCTACAAAGGCAAGGGCTACGACTACTGTCTAAGCTTTACAAGACTCCTGCACAGCTCTCCTCACAGTCTTGGTCAAGCGGGTTCAAAGCGGCTGATGGCAAAAGGGGTCACGATCTGGTATGGACCCCCCGTGGCCCAGAAGTTGTTTAACGGCATGGTCAGTGTACAAGGGTTTGTCCTGTCCTCAGTCACTCTGTATGGAGCATGTGTGTTATACTAATGGACAGAGTGTTCTGTGCCTTGCTTTCTGACAGTCACCGGACTCATGCTGGTCCCCGCTGTTGGCGACGGGTGACGTCTGGCACTAGCTTGCACACTGCTGATATTTTCAGGGCTTGGCACTTCTCTCTCTGACTGCTGCATGGCTGGCTCAGCTCTACTCAGTGTGCATGTCTCAACACAGCTCAGCTCTGCTTTGCACTGCTCCACAGCGGTCTCTCTCTCTGGTGTGCAACTGTACACGCTTGGCAACGGGGCTCTTTCTATGCGACCCCTCGCAGCATCGGTACTCTGTACAGGGAAATAGAAAGGGAAATACAGCACGCCACTCACTGTTGTGCACGCTGCTCTGCCCTGGCGCCAAACTGCAGTCCTTTGCGCGCTTTCTCCTTTTTTCTCTCTGCTGTTGCACACCCTTTTCTGGCTCTCCCGCCCCCTTCTGTCAGCAGGAAGCTCCGTCTCTCTCATGCTTCCCTCATGCAGCAAGGGAAGGTCCCTCCCACTCAGGCTTCCCCCTGGGAACAATGAATGCAGCCTTTCTAGTTCCGGATCCGGCATGCAGGTACCCGAGGTCCCGGTCTATCTCCTTACAGCTGCACCACTATATTAGGCAAAACGATTTTTACGTGGAAATCTGGCCTTCTGATTTGGCACTGAATCACAGTTTTAGAACACATGATTAGGATTAGCTAATCGTACCTCGTGGCTTCGTCACTATATTAGGCCAAACAATTTTTAAATGGAAATTTGGTCTTCTGATTTGCCACTGAAACACAGATTTAGCACAAACGATTTGGAGTAGCAAATGGGACTGCCACACATTATTTGCACAATCTGCTTCGATGCTGAAAGATCGGTTTCACACAGGACAGGATCCTATCTATTTCACTGACAAGTTCACTTTCAGCAGCACTAGCTCTAGCACAGGAGCAACTTCTCTTCACTGTGACACTGAGCAAATGTCACCAGCAATACAAGATGTCCACTTTTTATATGGCCCGGGACATGTGACTTTGGCAACCAATCACAGAAACTTTGAACTTTGTGTCATGACATTGTGGATGGTTTCTGAGCCCTAATTGGTTGCAGGAATCAACACACATAAAGATAAGTGAAAATAATAAAAGAATGTGCCTCTCTTGTAATCTCTTCAAACACTCCTTTAACCCCTCCACATCCCCTCCCCTCTTCAAACACATCGCCCTGTCCCCCGCTCATCATACAGCAGCATTGTCATAGCCAAAGTGATATATAAATATTAGTGGAAACCAGTAGCATAGCTACCGGGGGGGCAGAGGGGGCGGTCGCCCCGTGCCTCGAGCTCTGAGGGGGCCCACCAGAGCTACACTACTGTAACTGTATCGGCGTGCACAGCGTGCCCATACAGTTACATTCTGCGGCAGAGTAGGGAGAATCGATCTCCCTACTCTGCCGCCCAGCCGCTATGGGCCCCTAAGAAGGTGGTGGGGGCCCCGGTGCCAGCAGTGCGCCCCTCACTCACAGCCAGCAATGTCATCCTGGGCTATTCTGTGCACACAAGACCTGTGATGAGGTCACGGGACAGGCGGAGTCAAGGGGTCACATGATTAGGGGCTTCAGCGGCTGCAGGGCTCTGCTGTGCTGGTTGTCATGGTGCTGGATGAGGTGAAGTAAGTTTCTGTGTGGGCTCAGGAGGGGTTTACAGGGTGGATGTAGCAGAGCTGTGTGTGTATGAGGTGTACAGAGCGGAGCCGTGTGTGTAGAAGGTGTACGGAGCAGAGATGTGCATGCATGAGGTGTACAGAGGAGCAGAGCTGCGTGTGTATGGGGTGAGCAGAGCTGCTTGTGTATGGAGCGGAGCAAAGTGTGTATGGGTCGGGGTGTACAGAGCAGAGCCGTGTGTGTACGGGGTGTACAGAGCAGAGCCGTGTGTGTGCGGGGTGTACGGAGTGGAGCCGTGTGTGCAATGTGTACGGATTGGAGCCGTATGTGTACGAGGTGTATGGTGCGGAGCCGCGTGTGTACGGGGTGTGCGGAGCAGAGCCGTGTGTACATGGTGTACGGAGCGGAGCCGCATGCGTACAGTGTGTACGGAGCAGAGCTGAGTGTGTACGGGGTGTAGGGAGCAGAGCTGCGTGTGTACAAGGTGTACGGAGCAGAGCCGCATGTGTACAAGTGCACGGAGCGGAGCCAGGTGTGTACAAGGTGTACGGAGCGGAGCCGCGTTTGTACAGCGTGTACGTAGCAGAGGTGTGTGTGTACAAGGTGTATGGAACAGAGCCGCATGTGTACAAGGTGTATGGAACAGAGCTGCATATGTACAAGGTGTACGGAGAAGAGCCGCATGTGTACAAGGTGTATGGAACAGAGCTGCGTGTGTACAAGGTGTACGGAGCAGAGCTGTGTGTGTATAAGGGGTGTGGAGCAGAGCCGTGTGTGTATACGGGGTATCAGGTGCAGTAATAGGGACACATACGGCAGCAGTGGCTCAGTATTGGGGTATCAAGTGCAGTAATAGGGACACATACGGCAGCAGCGGCACAGTATTGGAGTATCAGGTGCAGTAATAGGGGCACATACGGCAGCAGCGGCTCAGCATTGGGGTATCAGATGCAGTAATAGGGACACATATGGCAGCAGAGGCTCAGTATTGGGGTGTCAAGTGCAGTAATAGGGACACATACGGCAGCAGCGGCTCAGTATTGGGGTATCAAGTGCAGTAATAGGGACACATACGGCAGCAGCGGCTCAGCATTGTTGTATCAGGTGCAGTAATAGGGACACATACGGCAGCAGCGGCTCAGCATTGGGGTATCAGATGCAGTAATAGGGACACATATGGCAGCAGAGGCTCAGTATTGGGGTGTCAAGTGCAGTAATAGGGACACATACGGCAGCAGAGGCTCAGTATTGGGGTATCAAGTTCAGTAATAGGGACATATACGGCAGCAGCGGCTCAGTATTGGGGTATCAGGTGCAGTAATAGGGACACATACGGCAGCAGCGGCTCAGCATTGGGGTATCAGGTGCAGTAATAGGGACACATACGGCAGCAGCAGAGGCTCAGTATTGGGGTATCAGGTGTAGTAATAGGGACACATACGGCAGCAGCGGCTCAGTATTGGGGTATCAGGTGCAGTAATAGGGACATATACGGCAGTGGCGGCTCATCATTGGGGTATCAGGTGCAGTAATAGGGACACATACGGCAGCAGAAGAGGCTCAGTATTGGGGTATCAGGTGCAGTAATAGGGACATATATGGCAGCGGCGGCTCATCATTGGGGTATCAGGTGCAGTAATAGGGACACATACGGCAGCACCAGAGGCTCAGTATTGGGGTATCAGGTGCAGTAATAGGGACACGTTCAGCAGCAGCAGAGGCTCAGTATCGGGGTATCAGGTGTAGTAATATGGACACATGCGGCAGCAGCGGTTCAGCATTGGGGTATCAGGTGCAGTAATAGGGACACATACAGCAGCAGCGGTTCAGTATTGGGGTACCAGCAGGTTGAGGGGTTTGTGCAGGTTTTGGATACATGGTAAAGGGGCTGGAATATGAGAGGTGAAACGTGTCATTGTTGTATTCTCTGTAGCAGAGTCGAGGCTGGAGGAGTTGTCATGTCGGTCTGGGCCAGATGGAAAAGACGTGAAAAGTGACCGATTCCATCAGAAAGAATGTCAGCGGTAAGACACCAACTATACCTGTGCAGTAATCACATATGTTTTGTAGGACTGGTATTTACCACTGACCATATTGCGGTAACATCCATGTTGGTCTTTATATAGGGATTATTTTCAGTAACAGCGCAGTCATCTCCTACATCCACTATTAGGGTGTGTCACCGAGTTGTAATTACAGTTACCTAGTTAGGGGCCCACTCAGAAGTTTCGCCCCCCCTGAACCGAAACCCTAGCTACACCTCTGGTGGAAACGCTATGACTTACCGAACTGTGACCGACTTTTGCCGACTTTGAGCAAAAATGCTTGTGAAAGCGAACACAAATCCGAATGTGTGAGATTTGTGACTGGCGTACGTTTTCTGAACATGTTCGCTCATCTTTAGTCATTTACCACATGATCAAGTAAGAGTTTGCTGTTGAGGGCAGAAATAGGACAGCTTGACTGATCAAGTGTTAATGATGAGTGACAGTTTTCCAGCGTCTGACATCATAGTAATCCATCAGGGAGGTAACAACATTGCAAATTTGGGGGCTGTAGATCTCCTTTTTCTCATGAAAAAAATGGATATACAGAAGTTTAGTGGGCTATTCCTGGGTGTTAAAATATTTTTTTCGGAAATCATACCGAGAATTTTATGGGTTAAGTCAGAGGAGCTAAAGTTCTGTGGAAAGATGAGGAAGTGTTTGAAGTGTTTCAGTAAGTATTCTCCAAAGAATGGTCAACCTGATGACAAATGACTAAGGGTGTGTGCACACGCTGCGGATTCTGCTGCGCATTTTTCCACGCGGATTTTGCAAAATCCGCAGGTAAATCCGCAGGTCAAAAGGTCCGTCATGTCCACCGCTAGTTCCACCATATGCAGCTCTCAAGTCCAGCTCACCCTACCAGAGACTCTGAGTAGGACAAGAAAGTACTCATCCTCTAAAACAAGGTACAAGGTTTATATAGTATTGGGGAGAATTTTTATCTCCCTAGAGATTTTAGGAGGCTGAACTATTATCTCAGGCCCACTATAGATTACACCTCAATTTAACAGGCTGAAATTGGCTGGTGTATGACAAAGTACAAGGTGTATACAGTATTGGGGAGAATTTGAATCTCCCTAGAGATTTTAGGAGGCTGAACTATTATCTCAGGCCCACTATAGATTACACCTCATTTTAACAGGCTGAAATTGGCTGGTGTATGACAAAGTACAAGGTGTATATAGTATTGGGGAGAATTTGAATCTCCCTAGAGATTTTAGGAGGCTGACAATGATGCTCTCAGTCCAAGTATGGCAGCAGGCAGCCTAATAAGCAGGACTGCTGCACACAAAAGTGTGGAAAAATGAACGCTTGGTAACTGTGCAGAAAAGAGGAAGAAAAGTATTTTTGCTTTTAAAAAGCAGTTTGAACAGCAGTGTGCAAACAGCAATGCAGCTATCAGGGAGCCTAATAACCAACAGAGCTGATGCACAAAAATATAGCGTCCCCTGTCACTGAACACAAACTGTTGTGTTGTACAGTGAAAATCGCTAACAGCAGAAGCAGTTTTTTTGTTCTTCTTCCCTGCCTAACGCTCTCCCTTATTCAGAATCATCAGTACCAACCTCTCCCTATGCTAAGTAGAAGCAACAAGGCACTCTCACAAATAGGAGCAGGTGCACAAGTAGGGTTTCCAGCCCACGTAGTTGAATAAAAGAACTTGGCACTCAGATGGCAAATGGAGTAAATCTTTTGTTTTATTTGCATCCAGATTATGCGTGTTAAACGTTTTCGATCCGATAATGGATCTTCATCAGAACTTCTCTGCATTTTGGTATATATAAAGGAGCAGTAATGCGCTTGGTATAGCGACCTAAGTCGCTTATTTTGTGGCGCTGCTCCCTCTGGCCCAAATAAATTGCGGTGTGACCACTGAAGTGGAGGACGCCAGGAAACTTGCGGTGTATCCGCTGAAACGGATCGAAAACGTTTAACACGCATGATCTGGATGCAAATAAAACAAAAGATTTACTCCATTAGCCATCTGAGTGCCAAGTTCTTTTATTCCTCTCCCTATGCTAAGATCGTCAGAAGTAAGATGGCGGTCGGCGTGCACGCCCTTTTATAGCCCCTGTGACGCCACACAAAGCAAGCCAATCACTTGCATGCCCTTCTCAACTATGGTGGTGACCGCTGCCCATGTCATCGTGCTGCCCACAGTGTGCATCCTCCATCATTGGCTGAAAAAGGGTGCTGGAAGCATAGTTTGAAACGTGACTTTGGCTCTCTGGTCGCCGACCTCATGGCCGACCTCACGTTATGGTCGGGTTTCGTTTCATGAAACCCGACTTTAGCGAAAGTCGGCGACTTATGAATTTGACTGACCCATTTCGCTCAACTCTACTCTTAACTCCTTCTCTGTCTCCAGTTACTCACTGCATCAGATGAATTGCTTTCTCCTCTTACAGTAGTGGAAGAGATGTCGATCCCTATTGTACTATTTCTACACTTCAGTGGTGTCAGGTCCTAATTTTTGGAAATGAGAGCATTCCTGGTTGGGTGCCCATGTGATGGATTGGCTGTAGTGGAAAAGAGGTCGATCCCTATTATGCCATTTCTACTGTTGTGAAATTGATGCTACTTTGGTGGTGTCTGTCAATAATTTGCCAATAGGTGTAGAGTCCTGATTGAGTCTCTACATCTACTGGTTTGGCTGTAGTGAAAAAGATAATATTCTCCATTATGCTATTTCTACTCTTGTGAAATTGATGCCACTTCAATGGTGTAAGTCCCATAATTTTTGGAAAGGTGTAGAGTCCTGATTGGGTCTCTACATCTACTAGGTTGTCTGTAGTGAAAAATATATCATTCTCCATTATACCAGTTCTACTCTTGTGAAATTGATGCCACTTCAGTAGTGTAAGTCTCATAATTTTTGGAAATGTAGAGAGTCCTGATTGGGTTTCTTCATCTGCTGGGTTGGCTGTAGTGAAAGAGATATTGTTCTCCATTACACTCTTTCTACTCTGGTGAAATTCATGACACTTCAGTGGTGTCAGGCCCTAATTTTTGGAAATGTGAACACTCCTGGTTGGTGTCCATGAGATGGATTGGCAGTAGTGGAAGAGATTTCAATCCCTATTATACTATTTCTACTCTTGTAAAATTGATACCACTTTGGTGGTGTCTGCCAATAGTTTTTGGAAATATGGAGAGTCCTGATTGGGTCTCTCCATCTGCTGGCCTGGATGCAGTGAAAGAGATATCATTCTCCATTATACTATTTCTACTCTGGTGAAATTAATGCCACTTCAGTGGTGTCAGGCCCTAATTTTTGTGAATACTCCTGGTTGGGTGTCCATGTGATGGGTTGGCTGTAGTGGAAGAGATGTCGATCCCTATTATACTATTTTTACTATTGTGAAATTGATGCCACTTTGGTGGTGTCTCCCAATAAGTTTTGGAAATGTGTAGACTCCTGGCTGGGTCTCCTTCATGCGTGTTACCTGTAGCAGTAGGTATCCAAGACCGTCAGGCCTCCACTTCCTTTGAGTCAACTACCTGTGTTACTATCCGTATATTTTTCTGACAATAATAGTCTATGAAACTGATATTTGTACCACCTCAGTGTGGCTGAACATGATAGCAGGTAGAGCTGCTGCATGTGGTATCAGGGCTCTCAGCACAGCAGGCCTACACTGATCTCTCACTCATCTCGTCCTAATTTGACATTCAATTCAAAGCTGTAAATGCAGTCCCACACCCCAATACCTAATGCATGGCTGACTAGTACCGTCCCATGCTACAATTTGTACTGTGGGTAGATTGAGGCCACTTTCCTGGTGTCAGTCCCTCATTTAATGTGTTTTGGCAACTTTTGCGCCCCTTTTGAATGTGTTATGCATGCGTTTTTTTTGCCTCCCATAGACTTGAATGGTGTTTGGTTATGTTCAGCGACTATTTGACAAATAAAATGATCGTAATCCAAATTGAACATTGAAATATTCACTTATCTCTACTTGTGATACTCATTATCTGTGCGCCCTATTGTGTCAGGCATAGAGTCCATTGGCGAAAATCTGGGCCAATGGCTAAATTTTTCTCTCCTGCCACTTGGATCCCAGGATATATTCTGGAATCTCGTGATTTTCTTGATTTAGGGTTGGGGCTAAAGTTAGGGTTGGGGCTAAAGTTAGGGTTAGGGTTGGGGCTAAAGTTAGGGTTAGGGTTATGGCTAAAGTTAGGGTAAGGGTTGGGGCTAAAGGTAGGGTTAGGGTTGGGGCTAAAGATAGGGTCACGGTTTGGATTAGGGTTAGGGTTGGGATTAGTGTTAGGGGTGTGTTGGGGTTAGGGTTAGAGGTAGAATTGGGGGGTTTCCACAGTTTAGGCACATCAGGGGCTCTCCAAACACGACATGGCATCCGATCTCAATTCCAGCCACCTTTGGGTCAGCAATAGCAATGCAGGCTCTTCTGCAGCAAAATGCTCCAGAGGTTTAAGTGCTCTCGTCAAGCTACTGGGCATGCTCACGAGACGATATCCTATTGGAGATCAGAGTCACGTGCTCAGGTCCTTCTCCTGATCTAATTGGTCCATCTCACAGATCTGGAAGGTCCCGGGAGCGCACAGCTATAAAAGGTCCGAATGGCCGCTCGGCCATGCGCTAGTATAGTCTCTAGTTGCTACTGTGTGAATGATGATGGATGCATGAACCTGCGAATGACTCATTAAGATCCCCTTCCTCTGATATTATGAGTGGTTATAGGGACTTAGCTTTAGAGTCTGCACCAGCCAGTGGCAAGCTACAGGCCACAACAGCATCCTCCACAGTGCTAGAGTCCGACAGTGCGCCTGCTATCGGGCATTGTCGATTAGCGGCAGTGTCTGTCGCTGCGCTGCAGTTTGCAGCTCCTCTTGGCATCCGCAGTTGTGATGCCGCACGCACGGTATGTCTAGACGGACTCTGACCCTCTGCCTAGGGCCCAGCTCCTGTGACCACATACCGTGCAAGCACTTCTCTGAGACCTGTGAGTCCAACAGGCTCAGCATTTATGTTGATACCTTAGGGGTCTCTGTGAAGCTAACAGAGTACGCCCAGCGCACACAGGGTGACGTCCAACCCGCGTGCAATAATGCTGCCATATTTAGTGTTCGCCATTATCTAGCAGCAGTGTTAACACCTTCTGCACAGTGGAACCCGGGTGGCGAATGCACTTTCCGTTATTTAATGTTTAGTGCGTTCCGCCGTTCCTAACAGTTACCATCCCAACATTTGAGGTCTCACCCCCGTCAATTAATCTTGAGGTGAATAAGGGGTCTAGCAAGCAGGCTACTGAGGGATTCCTGCCGAACCTCTTCCAATTATTCAGTGATGCCCTGAAAGTGGGGCTTGAATCTCAGACCAAGGCTCTACAAGAAACGTGTAGTAGCCTCACTCAAAAAGTTGAAAAGCATGAAAAAAGGATGGTACAGGTTGAGAGAGATGTCCTTTATCTTTCCAAAGAGAACTCACTCCTTAAAGCAGAGGTTATGTCCCTATAAAGCAAACTTACAGACCTTGAGGACCGTAGCAGAAGGAACAACCTAAAAATTAGGGGTATTCCAGAATCAATTACCCAAAATGAACTCTCAGACTACACCAAAAATTTGTTTAAAAAATTGTCCCCTAGTCTTTCAGACTTAGAACTAAACATCAACCGCATCCATCGCCTCCCACGCCCTAAGGGAATATCTCAAGAAAAACCCAGAGACACCATTTTGAGAGTTCACTTTCTTGAATCTAAAGAAAAAATATTGAAAAGTCTGAGAGAGAGGGGTTCCCCCCTAATCCGTATAAAGACATTAAAATCTTTTCAGATTTATCTAAAGAAACAATGGAGGCCAGGGTCCATTAGAGACGTCATCTTCAAACTCAGGGAGCTGAAGGTGCCGTACAGATGGGGCTTTCCTACTAAGCTTTTGACTTGATACAACAGCAAAAACTACACTATCAGCTCATCCCAAGAGGGCCAGAGGTTCATCAAATTCCTTATGGAGGAACCTGCTTTCAGAGACAGGGGCTGAAGGAAATTCCTAACTATAGATTGATGTTCTATGTTTTCATTATTTATGGTTCTTTGATGGTTACTAGCTACCATACCCCTATTCGAATATGATGTCTTTGTGGGATCTTTGCCGCAAATTTCTTCTTTTCCCCCCCAAGTATAGGTGAGACACCATTGGGTCTGGAGTCCTCCAGGAGAACTCCTCAGTGTTTAAATAAATTGTTTGGTATTAGGTTACTTGTTTTTCTCCTTTGAAATTGTTTTTTCATCTATTTGCCTTTTCTTTTTTTCCTTTCTCTACATTTCCATCCCTCTCTACTAATGAAAATCTTGTCATTCTTATCTCATTCAGTAGAGCATCCAATAAGCAAGTACAATATTACTACTGTTTTGTTTTATTGTTTCTAATTTCTGCTTATTCTCAGGGATTGTCTGAGGGTTCTCTAATTTTATTGTTCCCTTTACCTAATTAAGGTAGATTTGGGAATGTTTAGCCTGCAAAAGAGAAGACTAAGAGGAGACTTAATAACTGTCTACAAATATCTCAAGAGCTGTCATATGGCAGAAGGATCATCTTTATTCTCATTTGCACAAGGAAAGACTAGAAGCAATGGGATGAAACTGAATGGGAGGAGACACAGATTAGATATCAGAAAAAACTTTTTGACAGTTAGAGTGATCAATGAGTGGAACAGGCTGCCATGGGAGTTGGCGAGTTCTCCTGCAATAGAAGTCTTCAAACAGAGGCTGGACAGATATCTGTCTGGGATGATTTAGCGAATCCTGCTTTGAGCAGGGGGTTGGACCAGATGGCCCAGGAGGTCCCTTCCAACTCTACGATTCTATGATTCTATTCTATGATTCTACTTTATGTTTAGTAAAACATTTTTTTTTCTCCAGAACAGATTAAAAAAATACAGATTCCATAAAATCCTCCATGACCTCTGATGATTTTGAGTTGTTTCAAAAAGATCTCAATAAAAAGATCGAAGGTCTGGAGGAATCCATTATTCTAATTAAAAAGAAAAAAATCAATTGTGGTTCTGTGGACTACAACAGAAATCAAGTTTTTGAATGGGGACGTTGGGATTCATGTTAAAATCCATTTTAAAAACACGCCATGGACTTAAACAGGGTAGTTCCTATCGTAACCAGATCATTTTTTCTTCATCAAAGACAGATTCTTCTGATTTTCAAATGACCATTCAGATGGAGATAAGGATTCCATGAAACCGCAATCGGTTTCAACACTGGATGTCATCAACTTATCTATTCCCCTTACAAATGCTAAAACCAGTCTATTGTCGAGCGCTAAACTTTGTCCTCACTAATAATAAACTGGACATTTTCTCCACATTAAAGGACATTAACCAATTCGTAGGTGACCTCATGGGAAAAAAATATTTTTGGTCTGACAACGCTTTACCTACTTCAGATCCAACTGACTAAAAAAATGCCTTCAAGAGCTTACATTTCTCATAACAAACCAGTTTAGTTTGTCTTATGGATCTAAATCAAGAAGCAACACCCTCTCTAGATAAAGTCTATTTATACTTTAATCAACAGGAATCCACACTTTTACCCAGAATAGGCAAGAACGGATGCTATCAGGCTCAGACTTGCCCACAGGTGAGCAGGTGAATCTCACGGTGGTAAACAAAGGTGGCTTGGTCATGGTGTTAAATAGGGATGACTATACCACCTCAATTGAAAAAATATTGTCAGATACCACTATTTATAGCTCCCTTCCCAATGATCCCACATCTTTCTTTTTAGAAAATATAAAAACTGGTTCAGGTGGGTGTCTACATGGGCATTTTCTCTAAGAAAGAGTCAGAATTTCTAATTATTGATCACCATGTGAAACCCATTATGCATAGCTTACCAAAAACAAACAAGCTTGAGACCCCATTATCTATGCGCCATATTGTGTCGGGCATAGGGTCCATTGGCGAGCATCTTGGCCAATGGCTTGATCTTTCACTCCAGCCACTTGTACACCAGATCCCAGGATATATTCAGGACTCTCATGACTTTCTTGACATGTTAAAAAACATACAGTGGTCTAATACTTGGTCGTGGCTTTCCTACGATGTAGTGTCATTGTACACTAGCATTCCCACCACATAAACATCTCCGCTATCCTTCACCATCTAACTAAATCTAGCCCATACTCTCAAGATTTGCATACCCTTATTAAGTCTTTTTTTAGTTTTGTTTATTAACACATACTTATTTTATGTTTAATAAAAAGTTTTTTCTCCAGAACAGTGGGGTTTTAATGGGGGCTAAATTTCCCCTTCAGTCACTAATTGGTGATGCCTTGGTGGGAGGAATTTTTTGTGTTCAATGTCCGTAATCCTTTCAGAATCATTTATGCCAGATTTATTGACAATATATTGATTGTTTGAAGTGGACCAATATCTGACATCCCCTCCTTTTTCCAGTATCTCAGTAGCAATCAATTTCAATTCACCAGTTCTTTTGACAGTTAACACATTTCCTTTTTTGTCATTAAAATGTAATGCTTGAACAAGATTTACCCATTATAAGTACAACATTCCAGAAATCAACTTCTGGTAATACAATTTTACATGCACACAGTTTTCATATCCCATACACGATTAAAGCTATTGGAGAAATGACCACAGCAGAGAGAAACTGTAGTGATCAATGATCATATTTCCTTGCAAAAGGAATCCTTTAATTATAAATTCAAGACTTACATCTATATGCAAATTGCCTCTTCAGAGAGAAAGAGGGCTTGAACTCTATATCGCCACCTGTTGGTAATAGCGATCCTACAATTCACAAACAACCCTTTAACGAGTCTTGTAATATGAATAAGGATAAGAGCCAAATCAGAATCTCAATTTGCAGACACGGTGTTTCGGGCTATTGGCTCTCGTCAGAGCAAAGTATGAAAACTGATTTGGCTAGGTGAGAAGTTGTGGACTGAGGTTTAAGGGGTAAGGTTTCTCCTTGTGGAGAGTTGCATACCAGCTCTGGCTTGTCAAGGTAAGGAGGCTTATTCGCCGTGCAATGCTCCTCTGGGAAAATTAATATGCAAATTGCCTCTTCAGAGAGAAAGAGGACTTGAACTCTATAGTGCCACCTATACATCTAGAAATCATCCAGCTTGGTCTTTAAATAATGTGGCCAAAATTGTGGACACAAAGCCCAGAGAAAACCAAATTACAAATAAAATCAAACCAGAAATAAACTACAGTAGTACGATCCCCACTTAAGTTCTAACCTACGGTAGACAGCAATTTAGTAAAACATAATTTGAATATTCTAAGGAGAAATGAGAGAATATGTCAATGTTTGGTTTGGATTACGATAGCCGATTTTACAATATTCACCAATTTATTCTTCGAATTTTCGCCGAACACTATTGGAGTAAATGGGAGGCAAAAACAAACACATGCACAACAGTTTCAAACATTCTCAAAAGCTACCAAAACGCATCAAATTAGGGACAGGCACCAGGAAAGTGGCTTCAATCAACCCACAGTGCAAATTTTAGAATGGCATGGCAGCAATCAGACATGCATGAGATATCAGCATCTGGGCCAGCATTCATAACTTTGAATTGAACTTCAAATTAAGACGAAGTGGGTGAAGGATAGGTATAAGCCTGCTGTGCTGGGAGCCCTGATACCACATGCAACAGCTTAACCTGTTTTGATGCTCAGCCACACTCAAGTGACACAAATATCAGTTTCATAGACTACTAATGTCAGAAAAATATAAGGATAGTAAAACTGGTAGTTGACTCAAAGGATGTGGAGGCCTGCTGGTCTCAGAGGTCTACTGCTACAGGCAACACACATAAAGGAGACCCCACCATGCGTCTACACATTTCCAAAAATTAGTGGCAGACACCAGCAAAGTGACATCAATTTCACCAGAGTAGAAATAGTAGAATGAGGATCGACATATCCTCTACTACAGCCAGCCCTGCAGATGAAGACTCAACCAGGAGTGTTCACATTTCCAAAACTTTGTGGCAGACACCACAAGAGTGGCATCAATTTCACCAGAGTAGAAATATTATCATGGGGAGTGACATCTCTTCCACAACAGCCAACTCAACATATGGAAAGACCCAATCAGGACTGTCCACATTTCCAAAATATAGTGGTAGACACCACCAAAGTGGCATCAATTTCACAAGAGTAGAAATAGTATAATAGTGATTGACACGCCTTCCACTACAGCCCACCCAGCAGATGCTTACTGAATCAGGAGTCTTCAATTTTAAAATAATTAGAGGCAGACACCTCCAAGTGTCATCAATTTCATCAGAGCAGAAGCAGTATAATGGGGAACGAGATCTATTCCACTACAGCCAGCCCAGCAGATGGAGACCCAATCAGGAGTCTTCAAATTTAAAATAATTATGCGCAAGCACCACCAAAGTGGCATCAATTTCACCAGAGTAGAAATATTCTAATGGGGAGAGACATCTCTTCTACTACAGCCAACCCTACAGCTGTAGACCCAATCAGGAGTGTTCACATTTTTAGCAATTAGTGGCAGATACCAACAAAGTAGCATCAATTTCACCAGAGTAGAAACACTATAATGGGGAGTGACATCTCTTCCTCTACAGCCAACCAAGGATGGAGACCCAATCAGGGTTCTTCAAATTTACAATAATTTGGGGCAAACACCAAAAAAGTGGCATCGATTTCATTAGAGTAGAAATAGTATAATGGGGAGCAACATATCTTCCACTACAGCCAACCCAGCAGATGGAGAGACTCTCAGCATTTCCAAAAATTAGTGGCAAACACCACCAAAGTAATATCAATTTCACCAGAGTAGAAATATTAGAATCGTAGAGTTGAAAGGGACCTCCTTGGCCATCTAGTCCAACCCCCTGCCCAAAGCAGGATTCGCTAAATCATGCCAGTCAGATATCTATCCAGCCTCTGTTTGAAGACTTCTATTGAAGGAGAACTCACCACCTCTCATGGCAGCCTGTTACACTCATTGATCACTCTAACTGTCAAAAAGTTTTTTCTAATATCTAATCTGTGTCTCCTCCCATTCAGTTTCATCCCATTGCTTCTAGTCTTTCATTGTGCAAATGAGAATAAAGATGATCCTTCTACAATGTGACAGCCCTTGAGATATTTGTAGACAGTTATTAAGTCTCCTGTCAGTCTTATCTTTTGCAAACTAAACATTCCCAAATCCTGCAAACTTTCCTCATAAGACAGGGTTTGCAGACCTGTCACCATTCTGGTCACTCTATTCTGAACTTGCTCCAGTTTGTTGATGTCTTTTTTAAAATGTGGCGCCTATTTGAGAGCGACATCTCTTCCACTACAGCTAACCGAGTAGATAAAGACGCAATCAGGCGTCTTGAAACTTAAAAAAATTAGAGCGTGAAACAACTGAAGTGGCATCAATTTCACAAGAGTAGAAATAGTATAATAGGTACATGTCTTCCACTACAGCCAAACCAGCAAATGGAGACACAATGATACATCTTCAAATTTAAAATAATTAGTGGCAGAAACCACGAAAGTGGCATCAATTTCACCAGAGTAGAAATAGTAGAATGAGGAGTGACATCTTTTCACTACAGCCAACCCAGCAGATGGAGACCCAATCACGAGTCTTCAAATTTAAAAAAAATTAGGGCCTGACACCACTAAAGTGGCATCAATTTCACAAGAGTAGAAATAATATAATAGGGACCGACACGTCTTCCACTACAGCCAACACAGCAGATTGGGACCCAATCAGGAGTCTTCAAATTTAAAATAAGTAGGGCCTGACACCACCGAAGTGGCATCAGTTTCACCAGAGTAGAAACAGTATAATAGGGAGAGACATGTCTTCCACTACAGCCAACCCAGCAGATGGAGACCCAATCGCGAGTCTTCAAATTTCAAAAAATTATGGCCTTACACCACCAAACTTGCCTCAATTTTACGAGACTACAAATAGTATAAAAGGGACCGAAACGTCTTCCACTACAGCCAACCCAGCAGATGGAGACCCAATCAGGCGTCTTCAAATTTAAAACAAATAGGGGCATACACTACCAAAGTGGCATCAATTTCACCAGAGTATAAATAGTATAATGGAGAGCGACATCTCTTCCGCTATAGCCAACCAACCAGATACCAAAAATTAGTGGCAGACACCACCAAAGTGGTATCACTTTCGCCAGAGTAGAAATAGTATAATAGTGAGCGACATCTCTTCCACTACAACCAACCCAGCATATGTAGACCCAACCAGAGTGTACACATTTCCAGCAATTATTGGCAGACACCAACACAGTAGCATCAATTTTACGAGAGTAGAAATAGTATAATGGGGATCGACAAGTCTACCAATACAGCCAACACAGCAGATGGGGACCCAATGAGAAATCTTCAAATTTAACTGAAATGGCTTCAATTTCAACAAAGTAGAACTAGTAAAATGGGGAGAGACATCTCTTCCACTACAGCCAACCCAGCAAATGAAGATACCCAATTAGAACTCTCCACATTTTCAAAAATTAGTGGCAAACACCACCAAAGTGGCATCAATTTCACCAGAGTAGAAAAGTATAGTAGGGACCAACACATCTTCCACTACAGCCAACCCAGCATATGGAGACCCAACCAGAAGTATACATATTTAAAAAAAATGAGTGGCAGACACCAACAATGTGGCATCAATTTCACCAGAGTAGAAATGGTATAATGGGGAGCGACACGTATTCCGCCACAGCCAGCCCAGCAAATGGAGATCCAACCAGACCAGAACTATTCACATTTCCACATATTAATGTTAACATCTGTAGTGGCAGCAGCAACAGCAGACACAGATGTCCCACTAAAGATATCACAGACTGCAATTACGTGAGATTAATGTAGCACACTAAAAACTACAACATCGCATAGTCTGTACAGACTGTGATTGGGTTGCAAAAGTCCTTGGAGATCTATGACTTGTTAATCTTTATTATAGTTAGGCAGTCTACATTTTCAGGGGACAGCCGGCTTCGCTTATCCATCAGGACACCACCAGCAGCACTGAAGACACGTTCTGAGAGAACAATGGCTGCTGGGCATGAAAAAATCTTCAAGGCGTGAGAGGCGAGCTTAAACTACTCATCCATTTTGAAAGACCAAAATGTGAAAGGGTCCAAACTCTCCCTGAGCATATTGATATTGAGTTTTTGATACTCCTGAACCATCCTCTATAATCGTTCACCAAATGTCAGGCTGGTCTAAAAAGTGTGTCAAAGGACTCACAGAAATTGCTTCTGCCACTTACACTACTGCTGCAGCTAATGTTTTGGCAAATTGACGTGCCGGAGGTTGGAAGTCTTTAGCTGTGATGCACTCTGTGTCAATCACTGCTGCCTTGGGGAAAACCTCTCTTATGGTTGTGTAAAAGCGTGTTTTGATACTCCAGCATTCATGGTTCCCTTTCCATGGGAAGCATCTGGCAAAATTTTGTGTTTTAACTTGGATCTAACAGAGTTGCAACCCAGTAGTCAGCACTATTTCGAATCATATCTATATGTGGATCATGTTACAGATAATGCAGCAAGAATGCGCTCTTCCAAGAGGTCCAAGCCCATGTTGTGTTGGTGGCTCTCTCTCTCTCTCTCTCTCTCTCTCTCTCTCTCCTTCCCGGCCAGCGGTTCCTTTAAATTTCCTCATTTTCAGGATCCGTCTAAAAATGGATCCTGTGCCATCCGTTCACATCAGTTGAGAACGGATCCGCTTGTCTGCCTTTTTGGCGGATTTTAACTGATGCAAATAACTGAAGTGTGAAAGAGGCCTAACCCATCACCTCTTCTTCCTCCATTTGTTCCCTGGCTCTTACACCTTCACTAACAGTTTTCCTAGTATCATCAGCCCCCCTCGATCACAGTAATCCACCCTCGCTTGGCACCCGCCTGTGTGACAACTGGAACTTTGAGACAATGTTATCTCTTCCACATCCTCCGCTGCTTCCTCCTCTTCCTCTGGGACTACTACCTTCTCCCGCAGGCTATTCAAAGTCTGCTCCAGCATATAGATGACCGGAATAGTGATGTTGATAATGGTATTGTCAGCGCTAACCATCTTAGTAGCTATTTCTAAACTATGCAGAAGGGTGCAGAGGTCCTTAATCTGTGCCCACTCTGTAAACGTGATATGCGCCATGTCCGTACAGCATTGGCCCAGGCTATATGACATGACACATTGCGTCAGGGCTCGCTGCTGCTGCTCCTGTCGCTGCAACACGTGCAGATTGGAATTCCACCATGTTGGCACATTGCATATCTACCTGTTAACTGGCATGGACAAAGATCCCTGTATCGATGAAAGTCGATGACCTGGAGGATGTGAACGGCAGAAGTGAGTGCACAGCTTCCATGCTTTCTGCAGCGGCTCACCCAGGCCAGGATAGTGGCAGAGAAATCACAGTACCACCAGGTTGACGACTTGAGCCATGCAAGGCACATGTGTGAGATTGCCTTGGCATTAGGCCACCACCAGGCAGAAACACAAGCAAATTTTCATAAATTTGTGAAAAATCTGTAACATTCAGTAGAAAGCGCGGGAAAATATTTGCGTTGCCACTTAAGTATTTTGAGCACTTTGGCTATGATAATGGTGGTCTATGATGAACGTGGGGCATGCGTTTGATGAAGATAGAGGGTGGGGAGAGCTCAGAGGAGCGGCATAATTGTAAAAAAAAATGTCTCTAACATCATGTGTGCACATTGTGACTAGCCAATCAGGGCAAAGGAAACATCCACAATGTTCAGACACAAGGGCTTGTGCCATTGGATGCTGAAATTACATATCCATTTTGTCACTATAACAGTGCAGAGAGGCTGCTCCTGATGCTGGGCCTGGGTGCGGATAGATTTTAGCTAGTTAGCTAGGCGGTTGTTTCTATGTCAGATAGTTTAGATAGCTAGGCCCTGTGAGGCTGTGAAATTGATCTTCCAGCAGATTCTTTTTTGGTGCCATTAGTGAGTCACACAGACAAAGACAGCAGGGCACATTTCATAGAAGTGTGTTGTGCACTGCTTCTATTCTGCTCTACGCACGACTTACGTAGACCTTTCAAAATCTTATTTTTTCAGTTGTTAAACGTGATACAGCACACCACAGCCAACCTTGTCACTTAGTGGCACTGAAATAGTTCTGTGATTTCAGCTGTTGAACAGTAAAAAAAATATTTTTGCTGTTTCTAACGTGATTCAGGACGCCATATCTCACCTTGTGACTTAGTGGTGGTTAAATTGTTCTGTGATTTCAGCTGTTGCACAGCAAAAATAAATATTTTTTGCAGTGGCTAACGTGATTCAGCATGCCATATCTCACCTTGCCATTTAGTGGCAGTAAAATTCTTCTGTGATTTGAGCTGTTGCACAGTAAAAAAAAAATATATATTTTTTGCAAATGCTAACGTGATTCAGCATGCCATATCTCACCTTGTCATTTAGTGGCAGTGAAATAGTTCTGTGATTTGAGTTGTTGCACAATAAAAAAAAAACATTTTGCAATTGCTTAAAAAAACCTTATTTTTCCATTACAAACCTGATACAGCATGCAATATGATGAGTATAGAAGGGATTTTAAAATTGTTTTGAGCATGTGTTTTGTGTATTGTATACAGAAAATAAATACCAACACACAAGCCTGAGTAACACAGAAAAGCATTAAAGGGACACACGCTACAAGTTAATCTATAAAACCAATGTATGAAAACAAGTGCACAAAAAGGTCTCATAAAATATTCAATTTTATTAAATACGCTTAAACAAGTTTTTAAATCAAAAAGACAAAAATTTACAAAAACAGACGGTTCCTAAGAGTGGTACCAGTTAAATGTACAAGGTATGAAATACAGTGGGTACAGAAAGTATTCAGACGCCTTTAGATTTTTCACTCTTTGTTTCATTGCAGCCATTTGGTAAATTCAAAAAGTTCATTTTTTCTCATTAATGTACACTCTGCACCCCATCTTGATTGAAAAAACCAGAAACGTAGAAATGTTTGCAAATTTATTAAAAAAGAAAAACTGAAATATCACATGTTCATAAGTATTCAGACCCTTTTCTCAGTATTGAGTAGTAGCACCCTTTTGAACTAGTACAGCCATTAGTCTTCAACAAGTTTTTCACACCTGGATTTGGGGATCCTAGGACATTCTTCCTTGCAGATCCTCTCCAGTTCCATCAGGTTGGATGGTGAACGTTGGTGGACAGCCATTTTCAGGTCTCTCCAGAGATGCTCTATTGGGTTAAGTTCAGGGCTCTGGCTGGGCCAGTCAAGAATGGTCACAGAATTGTTCTGAAGCCATTCCATTGTTATTTTAGCTGTGTGCTTAGGGCCATTGTCTTTTGGATGGTGAACCTTCAGCCAAGTCTGAGGTCCAGAGCACTCTGGAAGAGGTTTTCATCCGGGATATCACTGTACTTGGCTGCATTCATGTTTCCTTCAATTGTAACCAGTCATCCTGTCCCTGCAGCTGAAAAACACCCCATAGCATGATGCTGCCACCACCATGTTTCACTGTTGGGATTGTATTGGGCAGGTGATGGGCAGTGCCTGTTTTTCTCCACACTTACCGCTTAGAATTATCACCGCTTAGAATTATCACCAAAAAGTTCTATCTTCGACTTATCAGACCAGAGGATCTTATTTCTCATAGTCTGGGAGTCCGTCATGTGTTTTTAGCAAACTCTATGCAGGCTTTCATATGTCTGGCACTGAGGAGAGGCTTCCATCTGGCCACTCTACCATAAAGGCCCAACTGGTTCAGGGCTGCAGTGATAGTTAACTTTGTGGAACTTTCTCCCATCTCCCTACTGCATCTGTGGAGCTCAGCCACAGTGATCTAGGGGTTCTCCTTTACCTCTCTCACCAAGGCTCTTCTCTCATGATTGCTCAGGAAGAAGCCTTAGCCACTCCTGGAGTGTCATTCATCGAATATGTTGTTCTCTTTGGTGACAAGATGAAGACCTCTGCGCTGTTGGTGCACGATAATATAATGCGAGTCCAAGCTGACCAGAAGCGATGGTACAACGAGAATGCTTGTGAGAAGACCTAGTCCTTGTCCCAAAGAAAGACAGGACAACCCGGTTCTGCATGGACTACAGGGGCTCAACGCTATCGTGGTCATCAGTGCATACCCAATGCCTCTCATCAATGACCAGCTTGACTAGTTGGCCAGGGCCAAGTACCTAAACATCATGGATCTGAGCAGGGGATATTGGCAGATTCCCCTGACCCATGAGGCATGGATATGCTCTGCCTTTATCACCCCATTTGGACTGTATGAGTCCACAGTGATGCTATTCTGCATGAAGAATGCCTCTGCCACTTTCAGTGAATGGTACCCAGGTGACACTGCCATCTTCAGTCCCACCTGTAGGATAATGAAATAACTTGGCACTCAAGTTATAGAATGGCCATTTTTGGGGATGAATTGGTTTATACTAATCCACTTTTCCAATTATACTTCCCCATATGGAAATTATACATTGACGATGTGTTCTGCATATGGACAGGTCCCACTGAGACCCTAACTAACTTTTTCAACACCCTTAACACATCCTGGACAGGTCTCTCCTTTACCATCACTAGCAGCGAACAGCGTGTTAGCTTTTTTGAAACGATGGTTTTAAAGGATGACATGGGCGTACTTAGTACTGACCTATATACCAAAACTACAGATCGTAATAGCCTCCTTCACTTTTCCAGCTTACATCCACCAGCTATTAAGAAGGTCATCCCAAAGTCACAATTCAAAAGAGTTCAAAGAATAGTTTCTGATCCCGGTCAACGTGAATTACGTCTCCAACAAATGCATTCTATAAGGATTCTACAAGTTGAGTGCCAAGTTACTTTATTATTTCACTTTGATCTGGGTCTTCTTATCCATCCTCCCGGTGAATGGCCATGGAACAAGGAGGTGGAATAAGATTCTGCAGGTGGAGATGGTGAATGCCTGAGCTCTGAGCTCTCCCTTTGCCACCTATTTGAAGCAACTTATTCAGTGACTAAGTTCTTCTATTATCAAGATTTTTTGAAGAATCATTCAGGAGGATACCCTGGACAACAGGCAAAAAATTTGGAAGCTTTGTTTTATCTGGATTGGAGTTATAACTGATTTGCTTTTCTGCTGACTCATCCAGCTTGCAAAGAGGCCAGTAGACTTGAAGCAGTGAGAGCTTGGAGTGGGATTGTTACATTGCATGGAGAAGCACCTGTATACAGAAGGAAGAATCCTGGACATATTCATCCTTCCTGAGATACTGTGAGACTGGAGAGCTCCGGGAGTTGAACCCTCAGGACCACGACGACGAACCTCCCTAGGGCGAGCTGACCAGGTGTACCACCACCTATACAGGTAGCATCAGGGGCAGACCCAGGGTAGACTATCGCCGCGGAAGCTGATACCTTGGGACAACCGGAGGGACACACAGGCAGGAGACGTGCAGGCGACCAGATGGGAGATGGGGACGACCACAGGGGAGACTGCTGTAGCCGCAAGGATGGTGGTGGATGGCCAGGGAGGTGGCAGGAACGGGTAGCGGGTGAAGCACAGGAACAGGCAGGCAAAGGCAGGAACGGACTCGACCTGGAAGGGAACACAAGAGGGTAACAAGAAGGGAAGCTAGCGGGAAACCAGGAAAGGTACAAAGCGTGGAGACAGAAGGAACGCAGGAGAGCGTGGACCCAATATCAGAACGTGAAACACAATTGATAGTCAGGCAACAAGCATAGTGAGAGGCTGCCTGATATAGGGCATGCTGTAGAACTTCCGGGTCAGGGTGTGGCAGAGTCATGGGGACAAGAGATAGGGCGCCTAGTCTAGGGGGGCGTGCACCTGCGTACCAGGGAGGGAGCAGAAGCCGGCCGCAGGATAGGAGGAGAAGCATTTGATGGACAGGTGCCAGCAGAGGGGGCGGGCCGAGAGGACCGGAGGTACCGGAGAGACCTGAGCAGCATGGAGGAACGGGAGGCAGCGGAGACCGCCGGTGCCATGACGGAGGGAGCCGCAGCAGTGGCGGGCAGAGCTGCGGTGACAGAAGCCGCAGCAGAGGCAGACAGAGTGGCGGTGACAGGAGCTGCAGCAGGAAGAGCTGCGGCGATCAGGGAAGTGAGCGTGACATTTCCTACACCTGGAGTAGAATCTTTTCTGCAGGGATTGGATCCTGGAGCTGCTGGGATACAGGCCAGGCATGGAACATATGCTGGCCTGCGGTAGGGACTTGATTTCATTTAAACTGACTGCGGTGGATTGCATGGGAAAGAGGGAATCACATCAGAATTAGTGCCTGTGCTACACACGAACACCAGGTGCCCCACAATCACACTAGGCAGCCCCCTCCACACACTGACTCTGGCCCCAAATAGCCAGCAATAATTCCTTGCAAACCAGGATTGTGCTTTCCTTTCCCTGGCCTATGCAGTACTGACAATGTGAATACCTAGACTGCCCCCTAGCGACAGGCAAGGGTAGATGATTGATTATAATTTTTGAAAATCGTATAGCCTTCTATATACAAATATGGGGAAATTTGGAGCTAAAATGCAACGTTCCACAGCCAAGCCCCTGAAATCCATTACACAAGCCGATGTGGATAAATTTTTGAAGAAGCAAACTGCTCTACCTGACCCTACTAGATCTCCAGGTCATACAGATCATTGTACAGATGATGATTCAGACTCTGATCTTGAAAGTGACACTGACACAGGTGGAGACTCAAGGGACAATTTGGTACCATGTTCCTTCATTAAACGGATCCTGTCCAGGGCCCTTAAACCTATTGGAAAAGAGCTTGCTGAAATTACGCATGACCTATCTCAACAATGACACAGGCTAGAGGACATGGAACGAAGCCAAATAGCTATGTCACAGCACACCAATGGTCTCCTTAACAGTTTAAAAGCCAATGAAAACCAGCTACATGATATCCAATCAACTCTGGAGGACCATAAGAACCGCGAGCGTAGAAACAACATTAGAATTAAAGGTCTCCCGGAATCTGTGGCATTTGATGCTCTGGCCAAGGCAGCCAAAGAGATTTTTGGGAAACTTCTGCTGGATGGGGACCCCACTGACATTGATCTTGTACGAGTACACAGGTCCTTGCGCCCTAAACCAAAACAGGGGGAACCCCCAAGAGATGCTCTATGCCGTTTCCTAGACTTCCGTACAAAAGAGCTGATTATGCGCAGATCTCGTGAGTCGGAGATTACCTATGAAGGCTCACACCTGAGACTGTTCCAGGATCTTTCAGCCACTACTCTCAGGAAGCGATGGCTTATTAAACCATTCACGGATGCCCTGATTCATAAAGGCTACCGCTTCCGCTGGCTTTACCCTTTTGGGGTCTCCATTTCCGCAGGTGAAAAAAGGTTTCTGGTCAGATCATCCGCCGACATCAGGAAAGTTTGCAAATCTCTAGATATTGGCCTGGAGACCTATCCTGACCTAGAGACTTTCCACACGGCTTCTCTTCTCCGGCCTCTACAACCACCTCCCCCTTGGATTACCGCGGGCTCTCCCAAAGCACAGAGACCGACAAGAAAGTCAACTAAGACACCATCATCTAAAGGGGACATTGAAGTAACATGAACATGTGACCTGTCTCCATCCAAATCCAAGAATTATTTCCTCTTTTTGTGCATTGCTCTTAGTGGTTATGTAATTATTGTATCTTTAGTCTCGTGATATTCTAAGTACTGTTTTCCCATAATCTTTTCCTTTACTAGCTTCCCTCCCATCCCATCCTTATCCCCCCCCTTACTCACTTCCCTAACCCCCACACCCCTTTCTACCACAGAGTACATGCTCACCAAGGCTATAGGCGAGGTATTTTTTCTTCTCTCCCTTGATTGCCGACAAACATGTTTGAAAGGTTATTTGACCTAATCTTTAGTAGTTCGTTAAGACTTGTTTCAAAGATGAAACTTATGTTTTCTTTTTCCTCCCTCTTCCTGTCTCTTCCCCTCTATACCCTTTATTCTCTATCCTTCATACCTATCTAATCCGGGCATCATGGTGCAACTGAGGCAACGGTGGACGTCTTCCCAACAGGCTTCTGCCAACTCCCCCCTTCATACTCATGGAAACTCGTGATAAGGTATTTACCTTTGCCACATTCAATGCACATGGCCTTAATTCACCAGTCACTAGGCGACACTGGCCCTTCTCAAGAAACAAAAAGCAGATGTTCTGCTAGTGCAAGAGACCCACTTTAAACCAAACAAAATCCCCAATTTTGAGCGAGCTCACTATTACACATGATTCCATGCTACCACCACTCAGGCGGGCTCGAGGGGTGTCTCAGTAGCGATAGCGAGGGGGCTGCCCTTTCAGATGCAAAAAATCTTGTCTGACCCTATGGGGAGATATCTACTGGTCAAGGGCCCATTGGCGGGGAATTTAGTTACGATCTGTAGTCTGTAAGCCCCTAACTCCTGGAATGGTTGTTAGCGACATGGAAAAAATAGACGATTGTAGAGAAGGTCTCCTTATTATAGTAGGTGATCTAAATGTTGCGCTCGAACCATTAATAGACACAACAAAAAAGAAAGCGCAATTTCCCTCAGAGATCTTAGTAGAATAAAACAACGGATCCACCCTTCACAAATAATAGACATTTGGAGGTCCCTACACCCAAATGACCGAGACGTTACTTTTTAGTCACACCCTCATGGGTCCTACCATAGACTAAACTATATCTTTATACCTAAAAACTACCTTCCTAATGCAAAAAGGTCCAATATATTACCTAATGTTTTCTCAGTTCACTCAATAGTAACTTTAGAAATGACATTGATCAAACCCTTTGCTCCCTGTAGATCTTGGTGACTTAACAAATCGGTTCTGAACACTCCCTCAAAGCGTGATCGTATAACCAAGACACTTAACCATTACTTTGACCAAAACGACAATGGGGAGGTGTCAGCCCCAATCCTATGGGAAGCCCACAAATCAGTTATGAGAGGATAATTGATATCAATTGCCTCCTACCTACACAAACAAAAACAACAACAGATAAACACTTTATATGCTGAAATAGCCAATCTTGAGGATCAACATAAAAAACAAACTGAATCTCAAACACTAGCCCAATTATCCCAGAAAAAAACACGCCTAAAAGATATCCTTAACTTACAGTCTGCAAAATGGTATTTCTCCTGGCAGACCAAAATGTTTGTACATGGGGACAAGGCATCTAAACTCATGCTCTCAAAAATACGACAGCGTCAAGCTCACATATATATTCACTCGATTAAAAATCCGAGAGGTACGCGCACCTTTGACTATGACCAGATAAAATCGGAATTTTTAAACTATTATAAGCAACTTTATAATTTGTGCCCACCTCAGTCCTCCCAGGAGTTGACCAGGAGGAGACAATCCATAGTGTCCTTCCTGACCTGTCTGGGATTACCAAAACTCTTGGATACACAGCAGCAGCGGTTAGTCGAACCTTTTCGGTTGGACTAGCTCCGGTCCACCCTGTCGAGATGCCTGTCTGGCAAGGCACCGGGCCCTGATGGCCTTTCCTCCTTTTATTACAAATCCTTCCCCTCGATCCTCCTACCACGACTGTTAAATGTGTGCAATTCTTTGCTAGGAGATAGCTTTTTCCCTACTCAGGCTCTGGAAGCCAGAATCTCATTAATACACAAGGAAGGTAAAGATGCTGAATTATGCAGCAGCTATCGACTGATTTCCTTGTTAAACGTTGACCTAAAGATGTTCGCTAGTATGATTACACAAAGAATCGCAAAATTCTTGCCAGATTTAATCTCGTTAAACCAAACAGGCTTTGTGGGGGGGAGAGAGGGAAGGGATAACACATACAAAATACTTAATCTCATGCATTTTGCAAAACAAAAAAATCTTCCCTTGGTGCTTCTTGGGACTGAGGCTGAAAAGGCGTTTGACAGGGTGGACTGGGCTTATCTGGGAGAGGCATTGACCTGCTTTGGCTTCCCCTTACCAATAGTTTTGGCCATTATGAAAATGTATAGAGACCCTACTGCACGTATTATAGTCAATGGTTCCCTGACAGACGCATTCACCATCCAAAACGGAACAAGACAAGGATGTCCTCTTTCTCCGATCCTTTTCATACTAGCGATGTAGCCACTGTTGTTTGCAATCCAGCAAAGTAAAGAGATTGAGGGCATCAAAATTGGTAATAATCACCATAAGTCTGCGCCATTTGCTGACGACTTGTTGGTTTTGATGACGAATCCGCTACGAGGGTTTCCTGCCTTACTGGGAATTCTTGAGGAATATGGCAACCTCACAAACTTTAAGGTGAATGCGTCAAAATCGGAAGCTCTAGACCTAACTGTGCCCGCCCACACGCTGGATAAGTTGAACGAGCTCTACCCTTTTGCCTGGCCTAGTAGATATATTACTTACCTAGGTATCAAATTAGCTAGATCTGATAAAGAACTTTTC
This sequence comes from Dendrobates tinctorius, assembly GCF_039654945.1. Lineage (NCBI taxonomy): Eukaryota > Metazoa > Chordata > Amphibia > Anura > Dendrobatidae > Dendrobates > Dendrobates tinctorius. The sequence goes on from NW_027361671.1 coordinate 80,227,243, forward strand.
CTGCTTATCTATTTTCCCTTACTGGACAGGGTGCAGTCCATTATTAAATCGTGGAGAGACCCTTTTCTGTCATGGATGGGAAGGAAGAATCTCCTAAAAAGCTTGATCCTTCACAAATTCACATACCAATTCTTAACTCTACCCATTCATGTATCAAACTATTTCCTTGCTAGAGTGAACACTTTATTTATCAATTACATCTGGAGGGGAGCAAGACCCCACATTAACTCGCACACACTATCATTGCAAAAACATAGAGGGGGAATGGGAGCCCCCGACATCAAAAGCTATTACTATGCGGCGGTGCTTTCTCGATCAGTGGACCTGATTAGGAATTCTAGTGACAAACATTGGGTCAACATAGAAAACATTCTATCTCCTATACCCCTTAGGTCTCTACTGTTGACATATACTAGGGGATGGAATCCCTTCCCCCCCAACAACCCCCTCTCTCTGGCTTTACTCTGGGTTTGGTCGAGCTTCCACACCCTCCTGGTACACTCCTCGTCCCCACTATTGAAACTATCCGACGCCTTGTCTCCATCTCTGGACGCATTAAGGGAGGGAGGTGATCTAGCCCAGAAATTGAGACTAATCTCCATTGATCAGATAATGGCGAATGGGGCACTCCTTCCGCTGACTAAATTGAGTGATCTCTTGGCCCCCTCGAGCTTCAGTTTTCTCCGCTATAATTCTTTGAGAGAGCTATTGAAACGTATACAATATTGCCTGGATAATCCACGTAAGCTTACACCATATGAAGTTCTCTGCTCCAGAGTATCAAGACCAACCAAGGTCCTCTCTACAATTTACCAGACACTCTTATCTAAGGACCTATCCCTGAAAAGAGCATACATTGCCCTCTGGGAAAAAGACCTAGGATATAAATTCACACAATCACAAATAGGCCATATCTATATGCATTCGCAAGGCCCAATGAGCTGCGTGAAAACCCAAGAAAACTCTTTTAAAATAGTTACACGATGGTACATTACACCGGCACAGACTTGTACCTGGCGGTCGGGAGCTCGGGCTAGGTGTTGGCGTTGCAAGGAAGAGGGGGGTGACTACCTTCGCATATGGTGGACTTGCCCTGTCCTCCGACCCTTTTGGGCAGCAACAGAGAAATTCATCAGAGATATCGCAGAGTCCCCAGTGTCGCTGACACCTGAGATGGCTCTGCTGAACCTTGCTATATACTTCAAACAAAAGAAGGCTTCCACCTTAGTCCACAATATTATAGCTGCAGCCAAACTCCTAATCCCGACTTACTAGGGTACAACCCAGATACCCACTTTTCATCAGCTGCTGATAAAAATTTACCAACTATATCGTAGGCTGAGATTGTTGCCTCGGTGAACCATTCACAGTTATCTTTTGAAGAGAGCTGGCGCTCCTGGATTAAGTATAGATCTACCCTCAAGCTTCTACAAGTATGAATATTTGATTAACTCGAAACTTGGTCTGTGATGTTTCGGAACACTTACCCTCTCTCTCCTCTGCTTTCCCTCCCCCCCGCATCTTTCTTTCCTCTCTTTCCCCCATTTTCTTTACGGTTCTCTTCCTCCATCATCTCTATTGTTAGTTCTACTCTTTCATAAATGAAAATATTTTGCATTTGCTAAATGTTTTACACCATTACAATCCATGTTACCTTAAATTGGTTATTTCTATGTGGTGCTATCATCTTTTGATTAATCAATAAAAAGATCATTGAAAAGGAAAGATTCTACAGGTGTACAACTGGCTACATCGATGGTGCCATTAGCAAGGATTTGGATTTCTGGATCATGGAGTGAATTACCTATATGATGGACTACTTGCTAGAGATGGGGTGCACCTTACGAAGACTTGAAAACATGTATTTTGAAGTCGCCTTGCTACACTCATCAGGAGAGCTTTAAACTAGAACAATGTGGGAAGGGAAGCAAAAGTCCAGAGAAAGCCATACACCTGACACTGACAAATACTACTGAGAACTCTGCTATTAGAAGTGGAAATGAAGAGCAAAGACAAAAAAATCTAAATAATAAAAAAATGGAGAAAGAGAAACCAATCACAAACTAAAATGTTTCTATACAAATTCACAAAGCATGGGCTGCAAACAAGGAGAATTGGAACTACTAATGCAGGAAAAGAAGATGTCACTGAAATCATTGAAACTTGGTGGGACAATACACATGACTGGAATACAAAGCTAGAAGGATACAACTTATTTGCGAGAAACAGACTTGATAAATGAGGAGGTGTCAGATTGTATGTTAGAAAAGCGTATATCTGCACAGAGATCCAAGCTTCAGAGACTGGGAGTTCTGTGTAAACTGTTTGGGTAAGAACACAAGGAGAGAACAATGGAAAGGACACCATTGTAGGCATTTACTACAGGCCGCCAGTGCAAACTGAAGATATGGATGAACTCTTTATGCATCAAATGGCCAAGTTCTCCAAAAATAATGACATTTTGGTCATGGGAGATTTCAACTATCGAGACATTTGTTGGCATTCTCTCTCAGGCAAAACTAACAGGTCAAGCAAATTCTTATCTTCTCTTTCTGGCAAAGTATCTCACACCATCCTTATTGAAAAAATGACTAAGTATGGAATGGACAAGGCAACAGTTAGGTGTATTCATAACTGGCTTAGTGATCGGACCCAAAGAGTGGCCGTAAATGGCTGCACACCCAGTTGGAAGAATGTCTCAAGTGGGGTACCACAGGGCTCTGTTCTGGGCCCTGTTTTGTTCAACATCTTTATCAATGATTTAGATGAAGGAATTGAGGGTACACTGATTAAATTTGCTAATGACACAAAATTAGGAGGAATAGCTAATACTAGAGAGAGGATTCAAAAAGATATAAATAAACTGGAGCAGTGGGCAGCAACTAGCAGAATGGTTTTTAACAGGGAAAAATGCAAAGTACTACATCTAGGCAATAAAAATGAAAAAAGCGCATACAGAATGCAAGGAATAGGGTTAAGCAACGGCACATGTGAAAAAGACTTGGGAAAACTAATAGATAATAAACTAAACATGAGTCAACAGTGTGATGCAGCAGTAAAAAAGGCAAATACAATTCTGGGATGTATTAGCAGAAGCATACAGTCTAGATCACGTGAAGTCATTATCCCCATCTACTCCTCTTTGGTCAGACCTCATCTGGAATATTGTGTCCAGTTTTGGGTACCACATTTTAAAAAAGACTTCAACAAACTGGAGACGGTTCAGAGAAGAGCGACCAAAATGGTGGCCCATCTGCAAACCATGTCCTATGAGGAACGGTTACAGGATTTGGGAATGTTTAGCCTGTAAAAAAGAAGACTGAGAGATTTAATAGCTGTCTGCAAATATCTCAAGGGCTGTCACATTATAGAAGGATCATCTTTATTCTCATTTGCACAAGGAAAGACTAGAAGCAATGGGATGAAACTGAATGGGAGGCGACACATTAGATATTAGGAAAAACTTTTTGACAGTGAGGGTGATCAATGAGTGGAACAGGCTGCCACGAGAGGTGGTGAGTTCTCCTTCTGTCTGGGATGATTTAGTGAATCCTGCTTTGAGCAGGAGGTTAGACCAGATGACCCAGGAGGTCCCTTCCAACTCTACCATTCTATGATTCTATGACTCTATAAGACAAAAATGGGACAACTTTACTCTCCAAAAACCCCAGCAATTGGTCCACTTCCCATACTTTTATATACTTTTATAAAAATAAAAGGTAATATTACACAATAGTAGATATGGCCTGGCTCATGTGTTTTTCTAATTTTCTAAGTAAGTTGCTTTTTTTTTTTTAACCTCTTCCCGACCGCCCACAGTAGATAAACGTTGGCGCTTGCTGGGCTTTGTGCAGCGCCGACGTTTATCTACTGTCGGCGGTTTTGTGCCCCCCGGGACCCCCTCATACCTTATAACGTGGGGATCCCGGTGCACAATGCATGCTGGGACCCCCGACGTCATCGAGACCTGATTGGTTCAGGTCCTGATGACGTCGCGTCACAGCAGCCAATGAGAGAGCTCGCTGGGAAAGCTGCTTGTTTCCCGGCGATCTCCCTCATTATAACGCGACTTCTCCTCTGAGCTCATGCTGACAGATGAGCAGAGGTGAAGCAGCGTTACAGTGTGACTAGATCGCTGCCTGGCACAGCTGATCGCTGCCTGGCACAGCTGTGTCAGGCAGCGATCTTGTCACACAGTAGCGCTGCTTCTCCTCTGATCATCTGTCAGTGTGAGATCAGAGGAGAAGTGGCGTTACTATGTGCCGGGCAGCGATCTTGTCACATAGTAACGCTGCTTCTCCTCTGATCATCTGCCAGTGTGAGATCAGAGGAGAAGTGGCGTTACTATGAGTCAAAAATACAAAAAATAAAAAACACAAAAATAAAAAAAAAGTAAAGAAAAAAAAGCAGGTAGGCAGGCTAGGGCTATGGCTAGGGTTAGGGCTAGGGTTAGGGCTAGGGTTAGGGCTAGGGTTAGGGCTAGGGTTAGGGTTAGGGTTAGGGTTAGGGCTAGGGTTAGGGCTAGGGTTAGGGTTAGGGTTAGGGTTAGGGCTAGGGTTAGGGCTAGGGTTAGGGCTAGGGTTAGGGGTGTGTTGGGGTTAGGGTTGGAATTCGAATTGGGGGTTTCCACTGTTTAAGTACATCAGGGGCTCTGTAAATGCAATATGACGCCCGCAGACCATTCCATCAAAGTCTGCATTCCAGAACGTCACTACTTCCCTTCCGAGCCCCACCGTGTGCCCAAACAGTGGTCCCCCCCACATGTGGGGTACCAGCGTACTCAGGACAAATTGGACAACAACTCTTAGGGTCCAATTTCTCCTGTTACCCTTGTGAAAATAAAAATTGGGAGCTAAAAGATCATTTTTGTGGAAAAAAAATGATTTTTTTATTTTCACGGCTCTACATTATAAACTTTAGTGAAACACTTGGGGGTTCAAAGTGCTCACCACACATCTAGATAAGTTCCTTGGGGGGGTCTAGTTTCCAAAAAGGGGTCACTTGTGGAGGATTTCCACTGTTTAGGCACATCAGGGGCTCTGCAAACACGACATGACACCCGCAGACCATTCCATCAAAGTCTGCATTCCAAAACGTCACTACTTCCCTTCCGATCCCCACCGTGTGCCCAAACAGTAGTTTTCTTCCACATATGGGGTACCAGTGTACTCAGGACAAATTGGACAACAACTTTTGGGGTCCAATTTCTCCTGTTACCCTTGTGAAAATAAAAAATTGGGGGCTAAAAGATCATGTTTGTGGAACAAAAATGATTTTTTATTTTCATGGCTCTACGTTATAAACTTCTGTGAAGCACTTGGGGGTTCAAAGTGCTCACGACACATCTAGATAAGTTCTTTAAGGGGTCTAGTTTCCAAAATGGGGTCACTTGTGGGGGTTTCCACTGTTTAGGCACATTAGGGGCTCTCCAAATGCGACATGGCGTCCTATCTCAATTCCAGCCAATTCTGCATTGAAAAAGTCAAACGGCACTCCTTCCTTTCTGAGCTCTGCCGTGTGCTCAAACAGTGGTTTAGCCCCACATACGGGGTATCGGCGTATTTGGGAGAAATTGCACAAAAAATGTTGTGGTTCATTTTCTGTTTTTACACTTGTGAAAATAAAAAAAATGGTTCTGAAGTAAAATGTTTGTGAAAAAAAGTTAAATGTTTATTTTTTCCTTCCACATTCCATTCATTCATGTGAAGCACCTGAAGGGTTAATAAACTTCTTGAATGTGGTTTTGGGTACATTGAGAGGTGCAGTTTTTAGAATGGTGTCACTTTTGGGTATTTTCTGTCATATTGACCCCCCAAACTCACTTCAAATGTGAGGTGGTCCCTAAAAAAAATGGTGTTGTAAATTTTGTTGTAAAAATGAGAAATCGCTGGTCAACTTTTAACCCTTATAACTTCCAAAAAAAAAAAAATTATGTTTCCAAAATTGTGCAGATGTAAAGTAGACATGTGGGAAATGTTATTTATTAACTATTTTGTGCGATATCACTCTCTGATTTAAGGGCATAAAAATTAAGTTTGAAAATTGCAAAATTTTCAAAATTTTTGCCAAATTTCGATTTTTTTAACATATAAGCGCAGTTCATATCTAAGAAATTTTACCACTATCCTGAAGTACAATATGTCATGAGAAAACAATGTCAGAATCAGCAGGATCCGTTGAAGCGTTCTAGAGCTATGGCCTCATAAAGTGACACTGGTCAGAATTGAAAAAATTGGCCTGGTCACGAAGGCAAAAACAGGCTCAGGCGCGAAAGGGTTAATGAAATGGAAAATGTCTGACTTTCCTCTTCTGATCTGTGTTCTATATTTTGCTGTGAATAAAATATGACAAGAGATTTCCAAATCATTGCATTCTTGTTTTGTTTGCATTTTTCACAGCACCCCAACATTTTTGGAACTGGGGTTGTATAAATCTGGCATAGCTGTAATCATATTGACCAGAGAAATAAAGCTTAATGACACCACATAGTGAATAGCATAAAAAAAGTAAAATGAATCCTTGAACTCATGTTGACTTGTTCATTCTGGATTCTATAATTCACAATAAGAGTAGGTTTACATTTATCCTGTGCTCTACACTGATAACTTACATTGGAGTTTCCATCTACATCTTCAAAAAGCAGAATTCAGACAAAATTTCCGACAAAACCATTCACAAAATCGACCTCTTTGTCATGTTTTTAGGCCAGCACAAAGTAGATTCTACCACATTTTGTGCACCTTTAATAATACTGGAACAGAGGCTATATAGAATCCAAAGTGATTTAATCTCCCACATTATATTGTATGGTTCAGTCAGGAGTTCTGTCTAAATCACATGTTAAAAGTAAACTTAGCTTTACTGTAAAACTGATTCAAACTGTTCTTTACTTCAAAATGGTACCAATAAAAACTTCAGTTCAACATACAAAAGAAACACCCAAACTTAGCTCTATCATCTGTCAATGGGGAGCACAACACCTTTTGAAAAGCAGCTTCCCCCCCCCCAAAAAAAAAAAATGAAGATCCCATGCCTGCCTCCCCCTGATGTTTTTATACTGTGGTTAGGGTTCACATATTTGGCATTAGTGTAGATGGGAGAGCCCACTTACCAAGCTAGGGAGAGCATTTCTACAGAAGAACACATTGGGCACAATGTATTGGTCATCAAGCTAACATATTTTCAATTTTCACTACAGCACCAAATGTGTACCGTATATACTCGAGTATAAGCCAAGATTTTCATCCAATTTTTAAGGCTGAAAGTGCCCCTATTGGCTTACACTCAAGTCATATACCAGGGGGTTGGCGGGGGAGCGTGGGTGTCAGATCATACTCACCCCCTCCTGGCACGGTCTCCGGCGCCTGTGTTCAGCGGTCACATGGTACCGATCATTAAAGTCATGAATATACGCATATTCATGACTTTAATGAGCGATACCATGTGACCACTGAACACTGGAAGATCTGCGGTGCCTGAGACCATGGGAGAAGCAGGGGCTGCAGAGATGTGCCAGGAGAGGGTGAGTATGACGGGGGAGCCATGCGATATTCACCTGTCCACGTTCCACTGCTGCGTGCCGCTCTGTCCTCCGTGTCCTCTGGCTGTAACGTTCAGGTCAGAGGGCGCTATGATGTAATTAGTGTGCGCCCTATGCCTGAACAGTCACTGACAGAGGAGCCGGAAGACAGTGCGGCGTGTGGTGGTGGAACGGGGACAGGTGAATATCACAGGTGTCAGGGCCCTGAGCCAGCGGTGACACCAGGCCCCCAGCGAGGAGAGGTGAGTATGTCATTTTTCTATCCACAGCAGCATATTGGGCCTATTCTATGGAGCATCTTATGGGTCCATAACCTTTATGGAGTAGCACATGGGGCCATAACCTTTATGGATTAGCATATGGGGCCATAACCTTTATGGAGCAGCATATGGGGCCATAACCTTTATGGAGCAGCACATGGGGCCATAACCTTTATGGAGCATCTTATGGGGCCATAACTTTTATGGAGCAGCAAATGGGGCCATAACCTTTATGGAGCAGCATATGGGGCCATAACCTTTATGGAGCAGGATATGGGGCCATAACCTTTATGGAGCAGCATATGGGGCCATAACCTTTATGGAGCAGCATATGGGGCATATTCTATGGAGCATCTTATGGGGCCATAACCTTTATGGAGTACCATATGAGGCATATTATTCTATGGAGCATTTTATGGGGCCATAACCTTTATTGAGCAGGATATGGGGCATATTATTCTATTGAGCATCTTATGGGGCCATAACCTTTTTGGAGCAGCATATGGGGCATATTATTATATGGCGCATCTTATGGGGCCATTATTAACCTTTGTGCAGCATTATATGGGGCGTATTTTGAATGGAGTATCTTATGGGGCCATCATGGGGTTCCTGATTCAATATGGATATTCAAAAACATTTAACCTACTGATGTCTCAATTAATTTTACTTTTATTGGTACCTATTTTTATTTTTGAAATTTACCAGTAACTGCTGCTTTTTCCACCCTAGGCTTATACTCGAGTCAATAAGTTTTCACAGTTTTTGTGGCAAAATTAGGGGCCTCGGCTTATACTCTGGCCGACTTATACTCGAGTATATACAGTACTTATTTCTGAAAAACACCTTTGTTGTCAAACAGTCACTACATAGGAGATGATTTCCTAGCGGTTTTAACATTCCAAAACAGGCTCACTTTAGGGGGGCTTCTGCTGTTCTGGCACCTTAGGGGCTCTGCAAACAGCAACTGTAAACTATTCCAAATTCAAATAGCACTCCTTCTCTTCCAAGCTCTTTCATGTTAAACTTTTCTCTCATAATCACACAAAACTCTGCCGTGAGATCAGAGCTAAAACAGTACAACATAAGTGAACTTTGACTCATTACAAACAGATTTGCACTGCAGGTGGGTAGTACAGCAGAGCTGACCACACTGTAAATATATTTGCAATGAGACAAGGTTCAATCCTGCTGTACTGTGTTGGATATAAGCAGTGTGGTAGATAGGCTCACTTGGCTGCACATGGAGGTAGTCATTGGAACACTGCGCTTTTAAGGATGCACTTGGTTATTTAGTACAAATACAATAGTGTGGGTAAAGGGGAAAAGGAAAATAGTCATCTAACCAGTCTTCTGCAGGTTACTCTGAGCACGCATGGAGTCACCTTGATCAGAGGCGTGATTCACAATAGGAAATGGGAGAGGAAAAATATCTCCAGTCCAATAAAATCGATTCTTTTATTCAAGATATGTTAAAATGTATGTATCAAAAATGCACAAATAGACAAAGGAAAGGAAGGATGGGGTCCCTGTGACCACCACCGCGTTTCAACCTCTTGCGGTCTTAGTCATGCTATGAAATGAGATTTACAAATTACAATATGTGGGTTGTACAATCGTCCCTTTTAAAAATAGATTTAGAAAACATCTTTCGGAAGCCACAAGCCCCAGCACCTATAATATTTCGGCGGTATCTTACCATTGCAAAATGGTTCAAGCGGGTAGCACTAACACTATTGTGGCTATGGGTATTGAAAAGGTTAATAAGCCCACGAGAGGAGGTGATTATAGACACAGAGTCCTCAACCTTGAATCCTTTTGGATTTATAAATTAAATACAAGAATGCCCTATGGTTTAAATAAACAACAGGACCTTATTTTGCAATATGATTGAATGATAAATGTTTTTCATGCTCTTTGATCATTACAAGTTGTTCATTAATCCACACTTAAAAAGGCTTTTTTATAAGTGTGCTTTTTTGAGTTGTCATAATTAGTGTTGAGCGATACCATCCGATGCCATAAAATATCGGATCGGATTGGATCGGACCGATACCCAAAAAGTATTGGGTATCGTCGATTCCGATACCAGAAACCAATGCAAGTCAAAGGGACAGAAATATCGGAATTAAAATAAACCCTTTCTTTCCTTGTAGGTTAATTCTACATGAAGAAAAACAACTAATAATAATGTAGAATGTATTGGGGGAGGTGGAGGAGACATTAAAGGCATAGAGGTTTAGCCCAATCAAATGGAATAGTAGGAATAAAAAAAAAAAATTTAAAGACGTTCGGAGTTACAAAGATATTGACTGTTAACCTTTTTTATATTTTGTCAGATATGTATGTTTCACTACTTCCATGCTTTTCACCTTCTTTTTTACTTCTCATACACTTTCTCCTTCATGATCCTCAGTCAGCAGCAGCAGCAGCATCTTTTTCATCAACTTCATCTTCACCTTATTCATCTTCTTCTTCACCTTCTTCCTATTATTCTTTTTTTTTACGTTCTTCATATTCTTATTATTCAACTATTATTTTTCTTCATATTCTACTTCTTCATCTTCTTCCTATTCTTCTTCATCATATTCTTATTTGTGACAGTCATTCCTGTAGTTGTTATCTATAAAAGTTTGAAGATTACCCCTTCCGTTCTGCCTGTCACAAAAGATTTACAACAGGATTTGTCCGGGTTCAGTTTGGCCTGCAGCAGCAGGCATTTTCCAGGGGCACCACGAGGAGGAACGGACTCACCCCCATACACTGCTTAGTCTTCTTCTGATTATAATTTAGATAATATCTTTTGCTCTGATTTTTAGTCTTATGCTTAATGTTCTTCTGCTTTTTGTTCTTCTGCTTCTTGGTCTTCTGCTTCATGGTCTTCTGTCTCTTGTTGTTCTGTCTCTTGGTGGTTGTCTTCATGTTCTTTGTCCTCTTGGTCATCTTCTTCAGGGTCACCTTTTTGGTCTTCTTCGGGGTGGTCTTCTGGGTCGTCGTCTTCAGGGTCATCGTTTTCGTGGTCGTCGTCTTCTTCGGGGTGGTCTTCAGGGTCGTCGTCTTCAGGGTCGTCTTCAGGGAGATCCAGAGTGATAACCAAAAACCATTTCCAAAAGCTTGAACTTGGAAATGTAGCAGAAGGTACAAGAAGGCTGAGGAACTGCCGAGAACCAGCTGACGGTACAGGAACCTGGATGGGTAGCAGAAGGAACAAGAGCCAATGACACTACCGAGGACCAGCTGATGGTACTGGAACCCGGTTACTAAGCAGGAGGTACCTGTGCTAGAAAGCACTACCAAGGACCAGCAGACATTGCTGGAACTCGGATACCGAGAAGGAGGCACCTAAGCCAAAGGCACTGCTGAAAACCAGCTAACGGTGCTGGAATCCAGATGGGTAGCAGAAGCTACAAGAGTCAATGGAACTACCAAGGACCAGCTGAACATGCTGGAACCCAGAGGGGCAGCAGAAGAAACAAGAGCCAATGGCACTACCGAGAACCAGCTGACGGTGCTGGAACATGGTTATTAAGCAGGAGGTACCTGAGCTAGAAAGCACTACCAAGGACCAGCAGACGTTGCTGGAACTCGGATACCAAGAAAGAGGCACCTAAGCCAAAGGCAATGCCGAGAACCAGCTGACGGTGCTGGAACCCGGATGGGTAGCAGAAGCTACAAGAGTCAATGGAACTACCGAGGACCAGCTGACGGTGCTGGAACCCGGAGGGGCAGCAGAAAGAACAAGAGCCAATGGCACTTCTGAGGACCAGCTGACGGTGCTGGAACCCGGTTACTAAGCAGAAGGTACTTGTGCTAGAAAGCACTACCAAGGACCAGCAGACGTTGCTGGAACTCGGATACCGAGAAGGAGGCACCTAAGCCAAAGGCACTGCCGAGAACCAGCTGACGGTGCTGGAACCCGGATGGGTAGCAGAAGCTACAAGAGTCAATGGAACTACCGAGGACCAGCTGACGGTGCTGGAACCCGGAGGGGCAGCAGAAGGAACAAGAGCCAATGGCACTACTGAAGACCAGCTGACGGTGCTGGAACCTGGTTACTAAGCAGGAGGTACCTGTGCTAGAAAGCACTACCAAGGACCAGCAGACATTGCTGGAACTCGGATACCGAGAAGGAGGCACCTAAGCCAAAGGCACTGCCGAGAACCAGCTGATGGTACTGGAACCCAGATGGGTAGCAGAAGGTACCCATGAAAAACAAAGTTGCAAGGCCGCGAGCCGGCCGCAGTTACCGAAACCCACAGTCCTACAGGGGGTGCTTGTCCGATTGGCACTACAGAACCAGCCTTTGTTGCCAGATCCCGCAGCCCACATAGGAAGCCCATAAACTGCAGGCACCATAGACTCAGCTAACCCGACCGCAACACGACAGGACAACGTATTGGTGGCAAAGTGACGTTAACACTACCCGGAAACAGCAAGCGTGCTGGATCCAGGCTGGGCAGGAGGGAGTACCCATGCCAAAGACACTGCCGAGAACCAGCTGACGGTGCTGGAACCCGGATGGGTAGCAGAAGCTACAAGAGTCAATGGAACTACCGAGGACCAGCTGACAGTGCTGGAACCCAGAGGGGCAGCAGAAGGAACAAGAGCCAATGACACTACCGAGGACCAGCTGACGGTGCTGGAACCCGGTTACTAAGCAGGAGGTACCTATGCTAGAAAGCATTACCAAGGACCAGCAGACGTTGCTGGAACTCGGATACCGAAAAGGAGGCACCTAAGCTAAAACCACTGCCGAGAACCAGCTGACGGTACTGGAACCCGGATGGGTAGCAGAAGGTACCCATGAAAAACAAAGTTGCAAGGCTGTGAGCCAGCCGCAGTTACCGAAACCCACAGTCCTACAGGGGGTGCTTGTGCTATTGGCACTATGGAACCAGCCTTTGTTGCCAGATCCCGCAGCCCACATAGGAAGCCCATAAACTGCAGGCACCATAGACTCGGCTAACCCGACCGCAACACAACAGGACAACGTATTGGTGGCAAAGTGACATTGACACTACCCAGAAACAGCAGGCGTGCTGGAACCAGGCTGGACAGAAGGGAGTACCTGTGCCTAAGACAATGCCGGGAAACAGCTGGCGGTGCTGGAACCCAAAGAAAAGACTACAAACAGAGTGGAGACAGAGGCCTAATTGGAGCAAGTTTAAAATCTGTAGTTGTGTGAGTGTGGACAGAGCAGGAGAAATTGCCGGACACACAGCTGGGGATCAGATGACATTTCTGAACCCCAATAACACTGGAGCATATGTTGACTGTGCAGATGGCACTTCTGAGCAGCAACTGGCGATGTTGGAGCCCAGGGTCAATCAGGGTGTAGGCTGAGGCCTAATTTCATCAAGTTTAATATCTGTTGTAGACTTCTACTGATTTTAAACGTGCTCCAATAAGGCCTCTGGCTCCACTCTGTCTCTAGTATTCACCCAGGCCTCCAGCACCGCCAGTTGCTGCTCAGAAGTGCCGTCTGCACAATCAACACTTGTTCCTGTGTTACTGGGGTTCAGTAATGTCAGCTGATCCCCTGATCTGTGTCCGGCAATGTGTCATGCTCTGTCCACATTCCCACTACTGGGAATGTGGACAGAGCAGGAGACATTGCCAGACACAGATCAGGGGATCAGCTGACATTACTGAATCTCAGTAACACAGGAACAAGTGTTGATTGTGCAGAAGACACTTCTGAGCAGCAACTGGTGGTGTTGGAGGCTAGGGTAAATACTAGAGACAAAGTGGAGCCAGAGGACGAATTGGAGCAAGTTTAATATCTGATGTTGGGATGAATGTGGAGGGAGCAGGAGATATTGCCGGACACACAGCAGGGGAGCAGCTGGCATTACTGAACCTCACTAACACTGGAGAATGTGTCTTTCTCTGTGCAGACGGCACTTCTGAGCAACAACTGGCGTTGTTGGAGCCCAGGGTCAATCAGGGTTTAGGCTGAGGCCTAATTGGAGCAAGTTTTATATCTGATGTAGTTTGAAAGTGGAGGGAGCAGGAGACTTTGCCTGACACACAGCAGGGGAGCAGCTGGTGTTACTGAACCCCACTAACACTGGAGCATGTGTTTTTCTGTGTGCAGACGGCACTTCCGAGCAACAACTGGCGTTGTTGGAGCCCAGGTTCAATCAGGGTTTAGGCTGAGGCCTAATTGGAACAAGTTTTATATCTTATGTAGTTTGAATGTGGAGGCAGCAGGAGACTTTGCCGGACACACAGCAGGGGAGCAGCTGGCGTTACTGAACCAGACTAACACTGGAGCATGTGTTTTTCACTGTGCAGATGGAACTTCTGAGCAGCAACTAGCAGTGTTGGAGCCCAGGGTCAAACATGGAGTAGGCTGAGGCCTACTTGGAGCAAGTTTTATATCTGATGTAGTTTGAATGTGGAGGCAGCAGGAGACTTTGCCGGAACACAGCAGGGGAGCAGCTGGTGTTACTGAACCACACTAACATTGGAGCATGTGTTTTTCTCTGTGCAGACGGCACTTCCGAGCAGCAACTGGCGTTGTTGGAGCCCAGGTTCAATCAGGGTTTAGGCTGAGGCCTAATTGGAGCAAGTTTTATATCTGATGTAGTTTGAATGTGGTGGCAGCAGGAGACTTTGCCGGACACACAGCAGGGGAGCAGCTGGCATTACTGAACCCCACCTGTTATGAATGGGTCACCGAGGAGGAAAAAACAAAACAAGCTAAGTCCCAGAAAAACCAGAGCTTGGTAGAGCTATGCAGATTGCAGATCCCTGATCCTAACCACACAACTAGCAGCAGCCGTGGAGCGTTCCTACGATGATCTTAGATGCCTCATCACTGCCGGAGGACTAAATAAGCCTAAAGCAAGAAAGGGGAAAACTAACTGCCCCAGAGCAGACCCCAAAGGAAAGGCAGCCCCCACACATGTATTGACGGGGAAACAAGATGAAAACACAAAAACAGGCAGGAAAATAGGCTGAGCAAATGATGGGGCCCAAACTAACTAGAAAGGACAGGAAAGGAAAGACACTGTCTGCAATCTGCCAATAACCCTACAAAAATAATGTCCAACACTTCTGATAACAAAATTAACCCTGAAGTCACTAGACTTCTCCCACTATATCAGCACTCTGAAATATTCTGAGACAGAGCAAAAAAAGGCCAATCTAATAGGGGACAAAAAGCAAACTGGCAAAACACTGATAAATAAGAGGGGAAATTCAGCACAGCCCCAACCGGGGCTTGCTGACCACACAAAAAACTGAATAGACCAACAAAATCAAGTGTGAACATTAGCAGAAAAACTTAGCTTGAAATGACTGGAAAAGAGCTGAAAACCAAGCGCTGAAAAGCCAGAAGGAATCACCAGCACCAGAATAGGGTGTCGGCCGACTTAAATCCAGTCTGAATTCCTGAGGTCCAATCGTCATCCTCATTATCAGGTGGCAGACCTCTACTGATTAAATCAGCCTCACTAACTCCTGTCACCACCAGAGGGAGCCTGGAAGGAGAACTCACAACTGGTAGACCAGAAAATGAACTCACAACAGTACCCCCCCTTGAGGAGGGGTCACCGAACCCTCATCCACGCCACCAGGCCGATCAGGTTGGGCCCGGTGAAAAGCATGAACCAATCTATTGGCATGAATATCAGAGGCAGAGACCCAAGAATTATCCTCCTGGCCATAACCCTTCCATTTCACCAAATACTGGAGTCTCCATCTAACCAAACGAGAATTCAATATTTTCTCTACCTCATATTCCACATTGCTTTCAACCAACACAGGGTCAGGAGGTGCTGCCATAGGAATCACTGGCTCAACAAACCTCTTCAACAGAGATTTGTGAAATACATTATGGATCTTGAACGTAACTGGAAGAGCCAATCGAAAAGAAACAGGATTAAGAATCTCCAAAATCTTATAAGGTCCAATAAATCTTGGCTTAAATTTTGGAGATGCAACCTTCATAGGAATATTCTTAGACGGCATCCAAACCATATCACCCACTTTAAACCGGGGACCAATAGTCCTATGCCAGTTGGAAAATTGCTGGGCCTTTTCCAGAGAGAGTGATAACTTATCCACCACTTGGTCCCATATCTGCTGCATTCTCTCAACCACAGTGTCCACACCTGGGCAGGACGAAGATTCCACTTGCCCTGAAGAGAATCGAGGATGAAACCCAAAATTACAGAAAAAGGGTGACATCAAAGTGGCAGAACTAGCTCTATTGTTCAACTCGAATTCGGCCAAGGGCAAAAATGAGACCCAATCATTCTGATCAGCAGATATAAAACATCTTAAATAAGACTCCAAGGTCTGGTTTGTTCTCTCAGTCTGTACATTGGTCTGGGGATGAAACACAGAGGAGAAGGATAACTGAATTCCCAGATTGGAACAATAGGCTTTCCAGAATCTGGAAACAAACAGGACTCCTCTGTCGGGCACAATGTTCTCAGGAATCCCAGAATCCCATGTAACCGAACCACCTGTTGTAAAAACAAGGACACCAACTCAGCGGAAGATGGCAACTTTGGGAGTGGTACAAGATGGACCATCTTCGAAAATCTATCACAAATCACCCAGATAACAGTCATTCTCTGAGAGACAGGAAGATCAGAAATAAAATCCATTGAGATATGGGTCCATGGCCTCTTGGGCACCGGCAGGGGCATCAGCAACCCACTAGAACGAGAACAAGGTTTAGACCGAGAACAAGTCACACAGGACTGTACAAATTTCCTGACATCACGAGATAAGGCAGGCCACCAAAATGACCGACTCACCAAATCTCTGGTACCAAAAATACCTGGATGAACCAGCCAATGCGGAGCATTGAATTTCAGACATCACTGTTATGAATGAGTCACCGAGGAGGAAAAAACAAAAAGCAAGCTAAGCTCAGAAAACCGGAGAGGTTGGTAACTAGTGGATTGCAGACCCCTGATCCTATCCATCCAACTAGCAGTAGCCGTGGAGCGTGCCTACGGTGGTCCTAGACGCCTCGTCACAGCTGGAGAACTAAATAAGCCTAAAGAAAGAAAGGGAAAATCTAAACTGCCCCAGAGCAGACCCCAAAGCAATAGACAGCCCCCAACATGTATTGTCAGTGAAACAAGATGAAACCACAAACACAGATAGAAAGATAGGCTGAGCAAACAATGGGGCCCTCGCTAACTAGAAAGGACAGGAAAGAAAAGCTGCTGTCTGCAATCACGCAAAAAACCCTGCCAAAAAATGTCCAACACGTCTGATAGAAAAAGGCTCTGAAGTCGCTAGACTTCAATTCCTTATATCAGCACTCAGGTATATTCTAAAGACAGAGCAAAAGAGATCAACTGATCAGAGACAAAATGGGGATTCAGCCCAGTCCCAGCCAGGGCTGGCTGAACACAAAAACTAAGTAACCCAGACAAAAACTCATATGAACAATAGCAGAGAAAACTTAGCTTTAAGAAGGCAGGAACCAAACTGGAAACCAGAAGCCACAGTCAGGAGAAATCACCAGCAAGAAACTAGGGATTCGGCTGCCTTAAATCCAATCAGAAACTCCTGATGTCGAATCGCAGTCCTCTTCCTCAGGTGGCCGGTCTCTGCCATTTAGATCAGCTTCATTACCTCCCTTCACCAACAGAGGGAGTCCAGATAGAGAACTCACTACTCCTCTGTCAGCACAGCCAGCTCCATAACCCTCTCCAGAAGCCAGAGGCAAACCCGAAAATGAGCTCACAACACATCACTCTCTTTCTCCACTGGTCAGGAACATACAATTTTCCCATAGGGCAACGCTCAGGTTTATCCTCCTGAAATTCCTCCAGGGCGCGTCTCAAAGTCTCAAATCAGGCGAAATGGCAGAAAGAACTACCCCCTCACCTAGGATGGTATTAGGCTCGGTCACATTAAGAGAATCGGCAAAGAAACTCCTAGAAAGGGCGTCTGCCTTAACATTCTTAGTGCCCGGAAGAAAAGAGACCACAAAATTATAACACATGAAAAACAAGGCCCATCTAGCCTGTCTAGGATTCAAGCGTTTGGCCGACTCCAGATAAATCAAATTTTTGTGAACGGTGAGGACCACAACTTGATGTCTAGCTCCCTCCAACCAATGTCTCCACTCCTCAAATGCCCAATTCATGGTCAACAATTCCCGATTCCCCACGTCATAGTTGCGTTCAGATGGGGAGAACTTTCGAGAAAAGAAGGCACAGGGATTCATCTTAGAAGTCACAGGGTCCTTTTGGGACAAAACAGCTCCTGCACCAATCTCAGAAGCATCTACCTCCACCTGAAATGGAAGTGAGACATCAGGTTGCCACTAGAGTTGAGCGATACCGTCCGATACTTCAAAGTATCGTATCGGATGGTATCGGCCGATCTTTAAAAAAAGTATCGGTATCGCCGATTCCGATACCGGAAGTCCCATTCAAGTCTATGGGACTTCCGGTATCGGAATAAGAAAAACCCTTTCCTGCCCTTGTACAGCCTCTCTGGGGTCTGTACGGGCCTTTCGGGGGGCTGTGCCGGCCTGCCAGGGGGTCTGTGCAGGCTCCGGTGGTCTGTGCCGGCCTGCCGGGGGGCTGTGCCGGCCTGCCGGGGGGCTGTGCCGGCCTGCCGGGGGGCTGTGCCGGCCTGCCGGGGGGCTGTGCAGGCTCCGGGGGTCTGTGCAGGCATCGTCCGATGGGACTACAAGTCCCATCTGGCGATGCCTGCTACCATGACAGTGATTGACACATTAGCCAATGATGGGACAGTAGTAGTCCCATCATCCGGCTAATGTGTTAAATGTAAAAAAAAAAAAAAAAAATTACATGCTACATACATACAACATGCATACTACATACATGCTACATTCATACTACATACTACATACATGCTACATTCATACTACATGCAACATACATACTACATATATACTACATGCATGCTACATACATACTGCATGCTACATACATACTACATATATACTACATACATACTACATGCATCATACATAACACATATATACTACATGCATGCTACATACATACTACATGCTACATACTACATATATACTACATGCATGCTACATACTACATGCTACATACATACTACATATATACTACATGCATGCTACATACATACTGCATGCTACATGCATGCTACATACATACTACATACATACTACATGCTACATACATACTACATATATACTACATACATACTACATGCATGCTACATACATGCTACATACATACCACATACATAACACATATATACTACATGCATGCTACATACATTCTACATACATACCATATACATACTACATGCATGCTACATACATACTACATGCATGCTACATATATACTACATGCATGCTACATACATACTACATGCTACATACATACTACATATATACTACATGCATGCTACATACATACTACATGCTACATACATACTACATATATACTACATGCATGCTACATACATACTACATATATACTACATGCATGCTACATGCATGCTACATACATACCACATATATACTACATACATACAATACATTCATACAATACATACATAGACATACAGTACATATAACATAGAGTAACATACTTACCAATACTTGTCACATTGTTCCCCGAAGCCATTGTCTTTCCGGAATAAATATTAACATAACAAACCACAAAAATACTCACCCACGATCCGAAGCAGTCCACGAGTGTGTCCCACGACGATCTTGGGTAGAGAACTGCAGCATCAGCTGTTGCTGCCGTTCTCTACTGGCTGCAGGAATCCAATGACGGAAGGTAGGTATCCTTCCGCACTGTATTCCTCCGCCACTTAAAAAAAAAAAAAGTCCCTAGTCTCACTTTATGCCATTGCTGTGTGGGAAATTCCCACGCAGCAATGGCATAAAGTGAGACTAGGGACTTTTTTTTTTTTAAGTGGCGGAGGAATACAGTGCGGAAGGATACCTACCTTCCGTCATTGGATTCCTGCAGCCCGTAGAGAACGGCAGCATCATCTGATGCTGCAGTTCTCTACCCAAGATCGTCGTGGGACACACTCGTGGACTGCTTCGGATCGTGGGTGAGTATTTTTGTGGTTTGTTATGTTAATATTTATTCCGGAAAGACAATGGCTTCGGGGAACAATGTGACAAGTATTGGTAAGTATGTTACTCTATGTTATATGTACTGTATGTCTATGTATGTATTGTATGTATGTAGTATATATGTGGTATGTATGTAGTATGTATGTAGCATGCATGTAGTATATATGTAGTATGTATGTAGCATGCATGTAGTATATATGTAGCATGTATGTAGTATGTATGTGGTATGTATGTAGTATGTATGTAGCATGCATGTAGTATGTATGTGGTATGTATGTAGCATGTAGTATGTATGTAGCATGCATGTAGTATGTATGTAGTATGTATGTAGTATGTATGTAGCATGCAGTATGTATGTAGCATGTATGTAGTATGTATGTAGTATGTATGTAGCATGCATGTAGTATGTATGTAGCATGTAGTATGTATGTAGCATGCATGTAGTATGTATGTAGCATGCATGTAGTATGTATGTAGCATGCATGTAGTATGTATGTAGTATGTATGTAGTATGTATGTAGCATGCATGTAGTATGTATGTAGCATGTAGTATGTATGTAGCATGCATGTAGTATGTATGTAGTATATATGTAGTATGTATGTAGTATTTTTTTTTTTTTTTTTTAACATTTAACACATTAGCCGGATGATGGGACTACTACTGTCCCATCATTGGCTAATGTGTCAATCACTGTCATGGTAGCAGGCATCGCCCGATGGGACTTGTAGTCCCATCGGACGATGCTTGCACAGACCCCCGGACATCAGCACAGCCCCCCGGCAGGCCGGCACAGCCCCCCGGCAGGCCGGTACAGACCCCCACAGGGTGCACAGCCCCCCGGCAGGCCGGCACAGCCCCCCGGCAGGCCGGCAGAGACCCCGGGCAGTCCACACAGCCCCCCGGCAGGCCGGCACAGCCCCCCGGCAGGCCGGCAGAGACCCCCGGAAGGCCCGAAATGACGGCGCATCATGATGCGCACACACCGCGCATCATGATGACGTCAGGCCGTCAATCAACTGAACTTCCGATTCCGATGCCGAATTCCGATATTGAAAAAATATCGGAAGTCGGTATCGGAATTCCGATACAGCAAGTATCGGCCGATACCCGATACTTGCGGTATCGGAATGCTCAACACTAGTTGCCACAAAACTGGAGCTGAAGTAAATCTCTGCTTAAGCTCCTGAAATGCTGAGACAGCCTCAGGAGACCAATTCAGCACATCAGCGCCCTACTTGGTCAGATCAGTCAGTAGTTTTACAATACCAGAAAAATTACCTATAAATTTACGATAGAAATTAGCAAAACCCAAAAACTTCTGGAGGGCCTTCAAAGAAGTAGGCTGAACCCAATCATAGATGGCCTGTACCTTGGCCGGGTCCATTTCAATAGTCGACGGAGACAAGATAAATCCCAAAAATGAAATCCTCTGTACACCAAAGAGGCATTTCAATCCCTTAACAAACAGGGAATTCTCCCTCAAAATCCAGAACACAGTCCGGACGTGTTCCACATGAGAATCCCAATCACTAGAAAAGATCAAAATTTCATCCAGATAGATGATCAAAAGCTTGTCCACAAAATCACAGAAAATATCATTCATAAAGGACTGGAAGACAGAAGGGGCATTAGTGAGCCCAAAAGGCATCACCAGGTACTCAAAATGTCCCTCCGGAGTATTAAACGCCATCTTCCATTCATCCCCGTGCTTGATGTGAATAAGATTATACGCCCCCTGAGGTCAAGCTTAGTAAACCAGCAGGCACTCTTAACTCTGGAGAATAAATCAGACATCAGAGGTAACGGGTACTGATTAGAGTTGAGAGAAACGGGTCGAAAAAATTGAAAAGTCGCCGACTTTCGCCAAAGTCGGGTTTCATGAAGCGAAACCCGACCTTAGCGTGAGGTCGGCCATGAGGTCGGCGACTTTAGCGCCAAAGTCGCGTTTCAAAAGATGCTTGAGCGCCGTTTTTGCAGCCAATCAGGAAGAACGGACAGCAAGGGCAGCACGGTGGCTCAGTGGTTAGCGCTGCAGCCTTGCAGCGCTGGGGTCCTGGGTTTGAATCCCACCAAGGACAACATCTGCAAGGAGTTTGTATGTTCTCCCCGTGTTTGCGTGGGTTTCCTCCGGGTACTCCGGTTTCCTCCCACACTCCAAAGACATACTGATAGAGAATTTAGATTGTGAGCCCCATCGGGGACAGTGATGAAAAATGTGTGCAAACTGTAAAGCGCTGCGGAATATGTTAGCGCTATATAAAAAATAAAGATTATTATTATTATTATAACGGACACTGTGGGCAACGTGATGACATAGGCAGCGGTCACCACCATCTTGGAGAAGGGCATGCAAGTGATTGGCTTGCTTTGTGGGGCGTCACAGGGGGTATAAAAGGGCGAGGACGCCGACCGCCATGTTACTCATGCTGATCTCAGAATAGGGAGAGCTGCTGCCGATTCTGTAGGGAGAGTGTTAGGCAGGGAAGAAGATGCCAAAAACTGATTCTGCTGCTAGCGATTTTGCCTGTACAACACACCAGTCACTGTGCAGTGCAAGGGGAGGCTATATTTTAGTGCATCAGATCTGTTGGTTATTAGGCTGCCTTTTAAGGCTACCTGGTAGCTGCATTGCTGTGTGCCCACTGCTGAGCAAACTGCTTTATTCAAAGCAATCCAGATTTTATTGTTTTGTCCTTGTGAGTTACTGAGCGTTCATTTTTCACACACCGTACAGCGGTGTACGCTCCTCTCTCAGTACCGTGTAACGGCTGTTATCACGGCCACAGTGAAGCTACCTGTGTGTGACTCTGTAAGGATAAGTCAAGGAGTTGTTTCGTTCTTACAGACCTCCACCTTATAGTTTTGTCTGGTTTTCAAACAGTTTAGTATATTTGCTGTTTGATTACATTCAAAACTATAGAGAGACAGCAAGTGTCAGTCCGTATACTAAAACACGGAGCTTGACAATTTTACATACACTGGACAGCGGTGTACATGCACGCTCCTCTCTCAGTGCCGTGTAACAGCTGTTATCACGGCCACAGTGAAGCTATCTGTGTGTGACTCTGTAAGGATAAGTCGAGGAGTTGTTCCATTCTTACAGACCTCCACCTTATAGTTTTGTCTGGTTTTCAAACAGTTTAGTATATTTGCTGTTTGATTACTGTTGTGAGTTCATTTTTCCCTTCACCAGTGAGGTCTGATGAACTCCCTCTTCTGGCGAAGGAAGGTAGTGAGGCTGATTACCAAACAGCTGAGCAGGTAGATGATGACTGGGTCACAGGAACTGATGACTGGATATAAGGCAGCCGACGCCCTGCTGCCTTGACGGTGATTTTCCTGCTGGATTCTTGGAGACCAATCTGATTTCTGCTTCTCAAAGCTAAGTTTTGCTCTGCCTTTTGTACACTTTAGTTCTGGTTTTGTTTGCCTTGTTTTTTAGAGTTCAGCCATCCCCGGCCGGGGGTGAGCTGAATTCCATTTTTGTCTCTGATCTGTTGATCTCTGGCTCTGTCTTCAGAATATACCTGAGTGCTGACATAGTCTTTTTGAAGCCTAGCGACTTCAGGGCCTGTTTTTCCTATTAATCTGTTGGTTCATTTTTGGATAGGGTTTTTGTGGATTGCAGACAGCAGCTTTTCTATCCTGTCCTGTTTAGTTAGCTTGGGCCCCATCATTTGCTCAACCTATCTTTCTATCTGTGTTAGTGTTTTTCATCTTGCTTCACAGTCATTATATGTTGGGGGCTGCCTATTGCTTTGGGGTCTGCTCTGGGGCAGTTTAGATTTCCCCTTTCTGTCTTTAGGCTAATTTAGTTCTCCGGCTGTGATCGAGGGGTCTAGGGCACCGTAGGAACCCCCCACGGCTACTGCTAGTTTTTGTGGATAGGTTCAGGGGTCTGCAATCCGATAGCTTCCAACTTCTCTGGCTTTCTGGACTTAGCTATTATTTTTGTTTTTCCTCCTTCGGTGACTCATCCATAACAGAATCACCGGCCATACCGCAGATCCTAGGGTACTCAATAGCAGGAAAGAATTGTAAGAAGAAAAAAAAAAGGTGTCAGAATTTCTTTGTGTATATTTTTTCCTCTATATCTCTGAGGCCGTAGGGGGAATTTTTTTTTCTCTCAATGGAGATGAAGCAATTGTCTGATCGTGTGGAGCAGCTCGCTGCGGAAGTGCGCGGAATTTCCGCCTATCTTACTCATTTACATGCTGCTGAACCAAAGATCCGTACTCCTGATGTGTTTTTTGGGGATGGGTCTAAATTTTGAATTTCAAGAATAATTGTAGGTTATTTTTTGCCTTGAAGCCTAACTCGTCGGGAAGCTCCGCGCAGCGGGATAAAATTGTCATCTCTTTGCTGCGCGGCGATCCCCAGGATTGGGCATTTTCTTTGAAACCTGATGATCCTATTCTAAATAATGTGGATGCATTTTTTCATGCCTTGGCGTTGTTGTATGATGAACCTAATGCTATTGATCAGGCTGAAAAGGCCCTGTTGGCATTGATCCAGGGTCGGGATTCTGCAGAGTTGTACTGTCAAAAATTCCAAAAGTGGGAGGTCATTACTACCTGGAATGATGATGCCTTGGCAGCTCTCTTTCATAAAGGTTTGTCAGAAACTGTAAAAGATACTATGGTGGGATTTCCTGTTCCCTCTGGTCTTGACGATTCTATGTCATTAGCCATTCAGGTTGATCAGCGTTTGCGTGAATGCAAGACCGCACGAGAGGTGTTGCCACCTGTTGAACAAATGTCGAACCTATGCAATGTGATAGAGTTTTGTCCAGGGCGCAACTCAGGAGTTCAGAAGGCATAATAAGCTGTGGATTTTTTGTGGAGATGCCTCGCATATTATTTCTGTCTGCCCTAAACAAGAGAAACGTTGTGCTCACACGTTTTCTGTGGGTGGTGTTCAACCTAAGTTTCTTCTGGCAATTACTCTGATCTGCTCCCTGTCCACTTTTTCTGCCAAGGCTTTTGTGGATTTGGGAGCAGCTATGAACCTGATGGACTTGGATTTTGCTAAACATTGTGGATTTCCTATGACGCCTTTGTGGATGCCTATCCCTTTGAGGGGTATTGATGTGACTCCTTTGGCGAAAAATAAACCTCAGTTTTTGACCCAGGTGGTAATGCGGGTCGCCCCAGACCATCAAGAAAATTGCAGATTTTTGATGTTGCATAATTTGCATGATACCATTGTTCTGGGGTTTCCCTGGTTGCAAATCCATAATCCAGTTTTGGATTTGAAGTCTGTGTCTGTGGTGAGTTGGGGTTGTCGGTGTGAACTTAGTGATGCTCCTGTTTTCTCCACCTCTCCCCAGTCGCATGATGTTCCTGACTATTTGGCTGACTTTTATGATGTATTTAGTGAGAATGAGTCTGCGTCTTTGCCTCCTCATAGGAGTTATGACTGTGCAATTGAGCTGAGCCCGGGGAGTAAATTTCCCAAGGGTGGGCTTTTCAATTTATCTGTACCCGAGCACAGCTATGCGATCCTATATTAAGGAGTCGTTGGAGAAGGGTCATATTAGACCATCCTCTTCACCCTTAGGTGCTGGGTATTTTTTTCGTGGCTAAAAAAGATGGTTCATTAAGGCCTTGTATTGACTATCGTACCCTCAACAAAATTACTGTTAAATATCAGTATCCGTTCCCCCTGATTTCTGATCTATTCTCCAGAGTTAAAGGTGCTTGCTGGTTTACCAAGCTTGACCTCAGGGGGGCGTATATTCTTATTCGCATTAAGCATGGGGATGAATGGAAGACGGCGTTTAATACTCCGGATGGACATTTTGAGTACCTGGTGATGCCTTTTGGGCTCACTAATGCCCCTTCTGTCTTCCAATCCTTCATGAACGATATTTTTCGAGACTTTGTGGATAAATTTTTGATTATCTATCTAGATGATATTTTGATCTTTTCCAAGGATTGGGACTCTCATGTGGAACATGTTCGGACTGTGTTCCGGATTTTGAGGGAGAATTCCCTGTATGTCAAGTAGAGTTGAGCGATACCAGCCGATACTTGAAAATATCGGATCGGAATGGATCGGCCGATCTTTAAAAAAAGTATCGGTATCGCCGATTCCGATACCGGGAACCAATGCAAGTCAATGGGGCCAAAATATCGGAATTAAAAAAAACCCTTTCTTTCCTTGTAGGTTAATTCTACATGAAGAAAAACAACTAAGAATAATGTAGAATGTATTGTGGGAGGTGGAGGAGACATTAAAGCCATAGAGGTTTAGCCCAATCAAATGGAATAGCAGGAATTAAACTTTTTTTTTAAAGATGTTAGGAGTTACAAAGATATTGACTATGTTAGCCTCATTTATATTTTGCCAGACATGTATGTCTTCTTCTTCTACTTCCTTTTTTTACATTCTTCTTCTTCTTCTTCTACTTCCTTTTTTTACATTCTTCTTCTTCTTCTTCTACTTCCTTTTTTTACATTCTTCTTCTTATTCCTTTTTTTACATTCTTCTTCTTCTTCTTCTACTTCCTTTTTTTACATTCTTCTTCTTCTTCTTCTTCTTCTTCTTCTTCTTCTTCTTCTTCTTCTTCCTTTTCTTACATTCTTCATATTCTTCTTATTCAACAATTATTATTCTACATATTCAGCTTATTCATCTTCTTCCTATTCTTCTTCATCATATTCTTGTTTGTGTCAGGCATTCCTGTAGTTGTTATCTAGAAAAGTTAGAAGTTTACACCTTCCGTTCTGCCTGTCACAAAAGATTTACAACAGGATTTGTCCGCGTTCAGTTTGGCCTGCAGCAGCAGGCCTTTTCCAGGGGCACCACGAGGAGGAACGGACTCACCCCCATACACTGCTTAGTCTTCTTCTGCTTATAAATAAGATAATATCATTTGCTCAGAGTATTAGTCTTATGCTTAATGTTCTTCTGCTTTGTTTTTTTTATGCTTCTTTGTCTTCTCTCTCTTGTTGTTCTGCATCTTGGTGGTTGTCTTCCTGTTCTTTGTCCTCTTGAACCAGCTGACGGTACTGGCACCCGGAGGGGCAGCAGAAGGAACAAGAGCCAATGGCACTACCGAGGACCAGCTGACGGTGCTGGAACCCGGTTACTAAGCAGGAGGTACCTGTGCTACAAAGCACTACCAAGGACCAGCAGACGTTGCCGGAACTCGGATACCGAGATGGAGGCACCTAGGCCAAAGGCTCTGACGAGAACCAGCTGACGGTGCTGGAACCCGGAGGGGTAGCATAAGCTGCAAGAGCAAATGGAAATAGCGAGGACCAGCTGACAGTGCTGGCACCCGGAGGGGCAGCAGAAGGAATAAGAGCCAATGGCACAACCGAGGACCAGCTGACGGTGCTGGAACCCGGTTACTAAGCAGGAGGTACCTGTGCTACAAAGCACTACCAAGGACCAGCAGACGTTGCTGGAACTCGGATACCGAGATGGAGGCACCTAGGCCAAAGGCTCTGATGAGAACCAGCTGACGGTGCTGGAACCCGGAGGGGTATCAGAAGTTACCCCTGAAAAGCAAAGTTGGCATGCCGCAAGCTGGCCGCAGTTATCGAATCACACAGTCCTACAGGGGGTGCTTGTCCTACTGGCACTATGGAACAAACCTTTCTTACCAGAACCCGCAGTCCACATAGGAAGCACCTAAACTGCTGGCACCCTAGCCTCGGCTAACCCAACCGCAACACCACATGGCAACTTGGGGTGGCAAACTGACATTGACACTTCCCGGAAACAGCAGGCAGGGCTGGAACCAAGCTGGGCAGGAGGGAGTACCCGTGCCAAAGTCAGTTATGAGCAGCAACTGGCGATGTTGGAGCCCAGGACAAGCACTTAGCAGGCTGAGGCCTGATGTGCTGTCAATTGGGAGGCAGCAGGACAGATTGCCATCAAAACAGCAGGGGAACAGCTGACGTTACTGAACCCCACAAACACAGGAGCTAGTGTTTTACTCTGTGAAGACGGCACTTCCGAGCAACAACTGGCTGTGTTGAAGCCCAGGGACAAGCACGGAGCAGGCTTAGGCTGCATTGAAGAAATTTTAAGATCGGTTGTAGACTACTAATTTGAACCAAGCTCCACTTAGGCCTGTGGCTTCACTGATTTTCGTATTTCCCCTGTCCTCCAACCCCGCCAGTTACAGCTCCGAAGTGGCGTCTGCACAATCCACACTTGTTCCTGTGTTACAGGTGTTCAGTCCGGTCAGTTAATCCCCTGATGTGTGTCCGGCAATGTCGCCTGCTCTGTCCACATTCCCATAATGGGAATGTGGACAGAGCAGGCGACATTGCCGGACACACATCAGGGGATTAACTGACCGGACTGAACACCTGTAACACAGGAACAAGTGTGGATTGTGCAGACGCCACTTCGGAGCTGTAACTGGCAGGGTTGGAGGACAGGGGAAATACGAGAGACAGTGGAGCCACAGGCCTAATTGGAGCACGGTTAAAAATCAGTAGTGGTACGACTGTGTAGGCAGCAGGAGACTTTGCCATCCACACAGCAGGGGATCAGCTGACATTACTGAACCCCACTGAGACACGGGAGCAAGTATCTCTTTCCGTGTGGACGGCACTTCCGAACTACAACTGGCTGTGTTGAAGCCCAGGAAATAGGAGGGTGTAGGCAGAGGCCTACTGTATTTTGATTGAGGTGACAGCAGGAGAGACTGCCATCCACACAGCAGGGGATCAGCTGACGTTACTGAACCCCACTGAGACACGGGAGCAAGTATCTCTTTCCGTGTGGACGGCACTTCCGAACTACAACTGGCTGTGTTGAAGCCCAGGAAATAGGAGGGTGTAGGCAGAGGCCTACTGTATTTTGAATGAGTTTACAGCAGGAGAGACTGCCATCCACACAGCAGGGGATCAGCTGACGTTACTGAACCCCACTGAGACACGGGAGCAAGTATCTCTTTCCGTGTGGACGGCACTTCCGAACTACAACTGGCTGTGTTGAAGCCCAGGAAATAGGAGGGTGTAGGCAGAGGCCTAGTGTATTTTGATTGAGGTGACAGCAGGAGAGACTGTCATCCACACAGCAGGGGATCAGCTGACGTTACTGAACCCCACTGAGACACGGGAGCAAGTATCTCTTTCCGTGTGGACGGCACTTCCGAACTACAACTGGCTGTGTTGAAGCCCAGGAAATAGGAGGGTGTAGGCAGAGGCCTACTGTATTTTGAATGAGTTTACAGCAGGAGAGACTGCCATCCACACAGCAGGGGATCAGCTGACGTTACTGAACCCCACTGAGACACGGGAGCAAGTATCTCTTTCCGTGTGGACGGCACTTCCGAACTACAACTGGCTGTGTTGAAGCCCAGGAAATAGGAGGGTGTAGGCAGAGGCCTAGTGTATTTTGATTGAGGTGACAGCAGGAGAGACTGCCATCCACACAGCAGGGGATCAGCTGACGTTACTGAACCCCACTGAGACACGGGAGCAAGTATCTCTTTCCGTGTGGACGGCACTTCCGAACTACAACTGGCTGTGTTGAAGCCCAGGAAATAGGAGGGTGTAGGCAGAGGCCTACTGTATTTTGAATGAGTTTACAGCAGGAGAGACTGCCATCCACACAGCAGGGGATCAGCTGACGTTACTGAACCCCACTGAGACACGGGAGCAAGTATCTCTTTCCGTGTGGACGGCACTTCCGAACTACAACTGGCTGTGTTGAAGCCCAGGAAATAGGAGGGTGTAGGCAGAGGCCTACTGTATTTTGATTGAGGTGACAGCAGGAGAGACTGCCATCCACACAGCAGGGGATCAGCTGACGTTACTGAACCCCACTGAGACACGGGAGCAAGTATCTCTTTCCGTGTGGACGGCACTTCCGAACTACAACTGGCTGTGTTGAAGCCCAGGAAATAGGAGGGTGTAGGCAGAGGCCTACTGTATTTTGAATGAGTTTACAGCAGGAGAGACTGCCATCCACACAGCAGGGGATCAGCTGACGTTACTGAACCCCACTGAGACACGGGAGCAAGTATCTCTTTCCGTGTGGACGGCACTTCCGAACTACAACTGGCTGTGTTGAAGCCCAGGAAATAGGAGGGTGTAGGCAGAGACCTACTGTATTTTGAATGAGTTTACAGCAGGAGAGACTGCCATCCACACAGCAGGGGATCAGCTGACGTTACTGAACCCCACTGAGACACGGGAGCAAGTATCTCTTTCCGTGTGGACGGCACTTCCGAACTACAACTGGCTGTGTTGAAGCCCAGGAAATAGGAGGGTGTAGGCAGAGGCCTACTGTATTTTGATTGAGGTGACAGCAGGAGAGACTGCCATCCACACAGCAGGGGATCAGCTGACGTTACTGAACCCCACTGAGACACGGGAGCAAGTATCTCTTTCCGTGTGGACGGCACTTCCGAACTACAACTGGCTGTGTTGAAGCCCAGGAAATAGGAGGGTGTAGGCAGAGGCCTACTGTATTTTGATTGAGGTGACAGCAGGAGAGACTTCCATCCAGACAGCAGGGGATCAGCTGACGTTACTGAACCCCACTGAGACACGGGAGCAAGTATCTCTTTCCGTGTGGACGGCACTTCCGAACTACAACTGGCTGTGTTGAAGCCCAGGAAATAGGAGGGTGTAGGCAGAGGCCTACTGTATTTTGAATGAGTTTACAGCAGGAGAGACTGCCATCCACACAGCAGGGGATCAGCTGACGTTACTGAACCCCACTGAGACACGGGAGCAAGTATCTCTTTCCGTGTGGACGGCACTTCCGAACTACAACTGGCTGTGTTGAAGCCCAGGAAATAGGAGGGTGTAGGCAGAGGCCTACTGTATTTTGAATGAGTTTACAGCAGGAGAGACTGCCATCCACACAGCAGGGGATCAGCTGACGTTACTGAACCCCACTGAGACACGGGAGCAAGTATCTCTTTCCGTGTGGACGGCACTTCCGAACTACAACTGGCTGTGTTGAAGCCCAGGAAATAGGAGGGTGTAGGCAGAGGCCTAGTGTATTTTGATTGAGGTGACAGCAGGAGAGACTGCCATCCACACAGCAGGGGATCAGCTGACGTTACTGAACCCCACTGAGACACGGGAGCAAGTATCTCTTTCCGTGTGGACGGCACTTCCGAACTACAACTGGCTGTGTTGAAGCCCAGGAAATAGGAGGGTGTAGGCAGAGGCCTACTGTATTTTGAATGAGGTGACAGCAGGAGAGACTGCCATCCACACAGCAGGGGATCAGCTGACGTTACTGAACCCCACTGAGACACGGGAGCAAGTGTCTCTTTCCGTGTGGACGGCACTTCCGAACTACAACTGGCTGTGTTGAAGCCCAGGAAATAGGAGGGTGTAGGCAGAGGCCTACTGTCTTTGTAATGCGGAGACAGCAGGAGAGACTGCCATCTCCACAGCAGGGGATCAGCTGGCAATGATGAACCCCACTAACACTTGAACGAATGTGTTTGGCTCTGTGGAGACGACACTTCTGAACACCAACTGACGCTGTTGGAGCCCAGGATTAGGCGAGGAGCAGGCTGTGGCCTACTGGATTTTGGCAGGTGAAGGCAGCAGGAGACTTGCCATCTCCACAGCAGGGGAACAGCTGGCAGTGCTGAACCCCACTAACACTCTAACGAAGGTGTTTGGCTCTGTGGAGACGACACTTCTGAACACCAACTGACGCTGTTGGAGCCCAGGATTAGGCGAGGAGCAGGCTGTGGCCTACTGGATTTTGGCAGGTGAAGGCAGCAGGAGACTTGCCATCTCCACAGCAGGGGAACAGCTGGCAGTGCTGAACCCCACTAACACTCTAACGAAGGTGTTTGGCTCTGTGGAGACGACACTTCTGAACACCAACTGACGCTGTTGGAGCCCAGGATTAGGCGAGGAGCAGGCTGGGGCCTACTGGATTTTGGCAGGTGAAGGCAGCAGGAGACTTGCCATCTCCACAGCAGGGGAACAGCTGGCAGTGCTGAACCCCACTAACACTCTAACGAAGGTGTTTGGCTCTGTGGAGACGACACTTCTGAACACCAACTGACGCTGTTGGAGCCCAGGATTAGGCGAGGAGCAGGCTGGGGCCTACTGGATTTTGGCAGGTGAAGGCAGCAGGAGACTTGCCATCTCCACAGCAGGGGAACAGCTGGCAGTGCTGAACCCCACTAACACTCTAACGAAGGTGTTTGGCTCTGTGGAGACGACACTTCTGAACACCAACTGACGCTGTTGGAGCCCAGGATTAGGCGAGGAGCAGGCTGGGGCCTACTGGATTTTGGCAGGTGAAGGCAGCAGGAGACTTGGCATCTCCACAGCAGGGGAACAGCTGGCAGTGCTGAACCCCACTAACACTCTAACGAAGGTGTTTGGCTCTGTGGAGACGACACTTCTGAACACCAACTGATGCTGTTGGAGCCCAGGATTAGGCGAGGAGCAGGCTGGGGCCTACTGGATTTTGGCAGGTGAAGGCAGCAGGAGACTTGCCATCTCCACAGCAGGGGAACAGCTGGCAGTGCTGAACCCCACTAACACTCTAACGAAGGTGTTTGGCTCTGTGGAGACGACACTTCTGAACACCAACTGACGCTGTTGGAGCCCAGGATTAGGCGAGGAGCAGGCTGGGGCCTACTGGATTTTGGCAGGTGAAGGCAGCAGGAGACTTGCCATCTCCACAGCAGGGGAACAGCTGGCAGTGCTGAACCCCACTAACACTCTAACGAAGGTGTTTGGCTCTGTGGAGACGACACTTCTGAACACCAACTGACGCTGTTGGAGCCCAGGATTAGGCGAGGAGCAGGCTGGGGCCTACTGGATTTTGGCAGGTGAAGGCAGCAGGAGACTTGCCATCTCCACAGCAGGGGAACAGCTGGCAGTGCTGAACCCCACTAACACTCTAACGAAGGTGTTTGGCTCTGTGGAGACGACACTTCTGAACACCAACTGAAGCTGTTGGAGCCCAGGATTACGCATGCCGCATGCAGAGGCCAATGGGCAGCGGTTTTTATGGAGGTTGTGGACTACTACTGATTCTAACCATGCTCCACTTAGGCCTCTGGCTCCACTGTCTCTACTATTTACCCTGGCCTCCAACCCCGCCAGCTACATCTCTGAAGTGGCGTCAGCACAATCTACACTTGTTCCTGTGTTACTGGTGCTCAGTCCCGTCAGTTGATCCCCTGATGTTTGTCCGGCAAGTTCGCCAGCTCTGTCCTCATTCCCACTACTGGTTATGGGAATGTGGACAGAGCAGGAGACCTTGCCGGACACACATCAGGGGATAAACTGATGGGACTGAGCCACAGGAACACAGGAACAAGTGTAGATTGTGCTGACGCCACTTCAGAGATGTAGATGGCGGGGTTGGAGGTCAGGGGAAATAGTAGAGACAGTGGAGCCAGAGACCTAAGTTGGGCACGGTTAAAAATCAGTAGTGGTTTGAATGTTGATGGAGCTGGTGACTTTGCCGTCCACACAGCAGGGGATCAGCTGGCATTACTGAACCCCACTAACACAGGAGCTAGTGTGTTTCTCTGTGCAGACGACACATCTGAGCGACAACTGGCTGTGTTGAAGCAAAGGGATTATAGTTCAGGTGGTAGAAAAATGAACACACCAGCAGACCTGGATACAGTTGCCAACCACTAATTTAGTCTGTAAGAGGAATGGCAAAGTCTTTGGAGATCCAGGCCTTGTTCATTTTCAGAAAAGTCAGCCGGTCAACATTATCGGAAGATAGTCGCGTGCGACGGTCTGTTAGTACACCACCTGCGGCACTAAAGACACGTTCCGATAATACACTGGCAGCAGGGCAAGCCAGCACCTCCAATGCATACTGGCTAAGCTCTGGCCATGTATCCAGCTTAGAGACCCAAAACTTGAAGGGGGAAGAGCCATCTGGGAGTACAGCGACAGGGCAAGACATGTAGTCTGACACCATCTGACGGAAGCGTTGCCTCCTGCTGACTCGAGGCGTCGCTGATGGTGTAGACAATTGTGGTGGACACACAAAACTTTGCCACATTTGGGCCACAGTGGTCTTGCCTTGTGCTGCGGCGCTGCCTCTGCTCCCTCTTTGTGCAGAGTTTCCTCCACTGCCTCGACGCACAGAGCTGCTTTGTAAAGCACTAGCAACAATGCTGTCGGGTGGAATGGAAAACATTATGGACTGCACCAGTGACTCTTCGTACTCCCGCATTTTACGCTCCCGCTTCAACGTTGGTATGAGCCTTTGTACGCTGTCCCGGTAGCGAGGATCTAGGAGGGTGTACACCCAATAATCAGCCGAGACGAGAATGTGGGCGATGCGGCGGTCGTTTCTCAGGCACTGCAGCATGAAATCAACCATGTGCTGCAGACTCCCAACTGCCAAAGAACCGCTGTCCCCTGTTTGAGGTGTGACCTCGGCCTGCTCTGCATCACCCCACCCTCGCTGTACATACTGAGTAGAGGTTTGTGTACCTCCCTCCTCTGGAGAGATGTCTTCCTCCTCCATCGACTCCTCCTCATCCTCCTCACAAAGTGTCCCCTGCCTAGGCCTTTGTGAGGAAACACGTAGCGCAGACTGTCCAGAAGCAGATGGCATTTGGGACTCCTCATCCTCCACCTCTTCTGAAACCTCATCCCTTAGTGCTTGCAGTGTTTGTTGAAGCAGGCAGATAAGGGGGACAGTCATGCTGACTAGTGCATCATCTGCACTCGCCATCCGCGTGGATTCATCGAAGGCACGCAAAACGAGGCAGATGTCCTTCATAGAGGGCCACTCAATGGTGCTGAAGTGTGAACGGCGCACAGTGCGACTTGTTTGCGCCTGATGCAGCTGGTACTCCATGACTGCTGCCTGCTGCTCACACAACCGCTCCAACATATGTAACGTTGAATTCCACCGGGTGGGTAGGTCACATATGATGCGATGTTCCGGAATGCCAAATCGTCGCTGCAGAGCAGCGAGGCGCGATCTTGCCGTGCTGGAACGTCGCAAGTGAGCGCACTCTATGCGGACCTTGTGCAACAGTGCAGCAAGATCCGGATAGTCCCTCAGAAAGCTCTGCACGACCAAGTTAAGAACACGTGCCAGACATGGGATGTGTGTGAGGTTGCCTAGGCCAAGAGCTGCCACCAGATTTCGGCCATTGTCACACACTACCAAGCCCGGCTGGAGATTCGCTGGCCCAAACCACACATCGCTCTCCAGCTTGATAGCATTCCAGAGCTCCTGCGCTGTGTGGCTTCGATTCCCCAAAGAAATTAATTTGAGTACAGCCTGTTGACGTTTGGCCACGGCTGTGCTCATATCGGTCGTAACAGGCTCCTGCTCTGCTGTTTCTGAGGAACTTGAGTAGGAGGAGGAGTCTATGTGTACAGACTGGAGTCCTGCAATCCGTGGCGTTGGAAGAACACGTACAGCTCCACTCTCCAGATCCGTACCCGGCTCCACAACATTGACCCAGTGGGCAGTGAGGGAAAGGTATCGTCCCTGTCCATGGTTACTGGTCCACGCATCGGTGGTCAGGTGGACCTTGCTACTAACGGCGTTTAGTAGCGCATGTTTTATTTTGCCCTCAACATGTTTCTGCAGGGCAGGGACGGCTCGCCTGCTGAAATAAAAGCGGCTGGGCACGTTGTATTGGGGGACTGCCAATGCCATTAAGTCCCGGAAGGTGTCAGTGTCCACCAGCCTGAATGACAGCATTTCAACTGCCAGAAGTTTGGCAATGCCAGCATTCAGAGACTGTGCTCGGGGATGGTTTGCCGAGTAAGGGCGCCTTTTATCCCATGCCTGTGCTACCGATGGCTGTGATGGATGGGAACGTGCTGCTATGGGTGGAATCTGACAGGGTCTCCGGACAACAGTGGCAGAGGTTCTTCCTTGGCGATCCTGTGAGGAAGCCGAAACAGCAGTGTGTGAGCTGGAGGAAGAGGGCCCAACACGAACTGAAGAGGTGGTAGGTGGTGCTGTACGTTGGCCTACGTCTTCAGGGTGTCTCTGCAACTCCAACTCGTGCTTGGTGCGCACATGTTTCCACATATTTGTGGTATTGAGGTTGCTGACATTTCTCCCTCTTTTGACTCTCTGATGACACAGCTTGCATTTGACAAAGCAAATGTCATCTGCAACTGTGTCAAAAAAGGACCACGCACTGCAACTCTTGTGAGCGCCCGGTTTGCCTTTGGAAGGAGGAATGCTCCTAACGGGTGCCGAAGTGGAGGGTACAGGCAACCAAGTCTTCCCCCTCCCTCTGCCTCCTGTTTTGGCCGGTAGGGGAATCTCTTCCTCCGAGCTGCTCCCACCACCTTCCTGTTGCTCACGCCATGATGGGTCAAGGACCTCATCATCTTCCCTCCCCTCTTCAAACAGCTGCTTCTCCGGGGTTGTCTCGCCAGCACCGTACGCACCAGAAAGTGGCAACTGAGTCTCGTCATCATCTGATGCGTACTGAGGTGTGCTGACCATAGGCACTGGCCCACTCGCCTCTTCAGATTCAGAGGGACAAAGAAGTTGCGCATCACTGCATACTCCCTCTTCTTCACATTCAGGAATGCTGCTTGGCTGGCCCCCTCTTTCCAAGCCAACAGATTCCGAGAACAGAAGTAGAGACTGTGATGGCTCCTGTCCATGTCTCTCTGACTGCCTGGGCACTTTGGCAGGTGGTGAAGAGACAGATGGTTGCTCTTCGGTGCTCTGACCCTGAGAGGATGCGGAAGTAATTGAAGTCGATGCGTTAGCTGCCATCCATCCGACAACGGCTTCAATTTGTTCCTCCCGCAGCAGTGGGGTACGTTGAGGTCCTACAAAGCTGGGCATAAAGGACTGTTGCCTGCTAAAACTGGGGGATGCTGATCCACTGGTGCCCGCAGCAGGCCCAGAATCCCCACGTCCTCTACCTGTAGAATCCCCACGTCCTCTCCCAGCAGAATCCCCACGTCCTCTCCCTGCTGAAACTCCACGCCCACGCCCACGCCCACGCGCCTTACTCCCTGCCTTCTTCATCTTGCAAGACTGCTTAAGATAGGCAAAAAAGTACAAAGGGGGGCCTTAGTGTGCTTATTCCTGAACAGCTGGTTACAGGTACAAGAAACACTAATTTTATGAAGTGTGTGTGTGTGGACTAGACTTTAATAGGAGCTGATGTGGCCTACACAAGTTCAAAATGTAGTGTTTGGTGAACTTTTTTTGTGGTTTCTTTGTTGGAAACAAACTCAAAGTATGTGAACAAAGAATTGAAACTGATAGTATCACCAACTTTTTGGAGCTATTACAATGCAGGCAGGTAACCTACAATGCAAAAGATGAGGCTCCAAAAAAATTGGGTAATACTAATCTGGCGCAGCCAGATTAGTATTACCCAATTTTTTTGGAGCCTCATCTTTTGCATTGTAGGTTACCTGCCTGCATTGTAATAGCTCCAAAAAGTTGGTGATACTATCAGTTTCAATTCTTTGTTCACATACTTTGAGTTTGTTTCCAACAAAGAAACCACAAAAAAAGTTCACCAAACACTACATTTTGAACTTGTGTAGGCCACATCAGCTCCTATTAAAGTGCCGGCAGGGCACAAGCCAGAAAAAAAGGCTCCTCTATCTACTCCTATATAGTGTTTGCAACCAACCAATGTTGATGGATACGGATGGATGCACCCTAATAGGAGAAGAAAAAATGAGCTGCACTCAAAGACAAATATGTGTGAGGCAGTGACGCACGTTGAGCGTCCTACAACCAGACGTAGCTGCAGGACACTCTACTCAGCGTGAGCTGCACTCACACACAGTCAGAGGCCTCTCAGACAGCCGTCAACAGTGCAGCTAAGTGGGCACTGGCACTGACAGGCTGCAGAAAGGCTCCGCTGTGTACTCCTTTATAGTGTTTGCAACCACCGTAGATGGAGACGGATGGATGCACACTAATAGAAGAAAAAATGAGCTGCACTCAAATAAAAATATGTGTGAGGCACTGACGCACGCTGAGCGTCCTACAGCCAGACGTAGCTGCAGGACACACTACTCAGCGTGAGCTGCACTCACACACAGTCAGAGACCTCTCAGACAGCCGTGAACAGTGCAGCAAAGTGGACACTAGCACTGAAAGGCTGCAGAAAGGCTCCGCTGTCTACTACTAGTGTTTGCAACCAACGTATATGGATACGGATGGAAGCACACTAGATTGAAATTATGTAAAAAATGCAGCTCAAAAAATAAAAGATGTATGAGGCAGCAGTGATCACACTGGGTGGCCTACAGCCTGACGTGGCTGCAGGACCCACTCCACAGCGTGAGCTGCACTCACACAGCCCTTGCAGACAGCTGTGAACACTGCTGCTAGGGCAAAGAAGGCTACAGTGGTGGTTTATGTAGCCTGGGTAAAGCACTAGATGTTTGGTGGAATCGCTATTTCTAACTGTCCCTCACAGTCTTCTACAGCAGCCTGTCCCTAACTGAATTCACAGCAGAGTGACCAGAAATGGCGGCTGCGGTGGCTTTTATAGTGCATCATGACATCATTTCGGCAGCCAATCACAGCCATGCCAATAGTTAACATGCCTACATGCCTAACGGGATGTGCCCACACTTCGGAGGATTCCCATTGGCTTAATCAAAGCAAGCAGGCTCATAGCATGATGGGAACTTCCTATTCCGATTCCGATTCCGGAATCCGATATGACAAAAGTATCGGAATTAAGTATCGGAATTCCGATACCGCTAATATCGGCCGATACCCGATACTTGCGGTATCGGAATGCTCAACACTAATGTCAAGGGATCGAAATGCCTTTTTGGGGTACAGAGGATTTCATTTTTGGGATTCATTTTGTCTCTGTCAACTATTGTAATGGACCCGGCCAAGGTACAGGCCATTTATGATTGGGTTCAGCCCACTTCTTTGAAGGCTCTCCAGAAGTTTTTGGGTTTTGCTAATTTTTATCAGAAATTTATAGCTAATTTTTCTAGTATTGCCAAGCCATTGACTGATTTGACTTAGAAGGGTGCTGATGTGCTGAATTAGTCTCCGGAGGCTGTTTCTTCCTTTCAGGAGCTGAAGCGAAGATTCACTTCTGCTCTGGTTCTGCGGCAACCTGATGTCTCACTCCCGTTTCAGGTAGAGATGGACGCCTCTGAGATTGGTGCAGGAGCTGTTTTGTCCCAAAAAGATTCTGTGACATCTAAAATGAATCCCTGTGCTTTCTTTTCCCGAAAGTTCTTCCCATCCGAACGTAACTATGATGTGGGGAATCGGTAACTGTTGGCCATGAAATGGGCATTTGAGGAGTGGAGACATTGGTTGGAGGGAGCTAAACACCAGGTTGTGGTCCTTACTGACCACAAGAATTTGATTTACCTGGAGTCGGCCAAACGCTTGAATCCTAGACAGGCTAGGTGGGCCTTGTTTTTCACACGTTTTGATTTTGTGGTCTCTTTTCTTCCTGGCACTAAGAATGTCAAGGCAGACGTCCTCTCTAGGAGTTTATTTGCTGATTCTCCTGTTGTGACCAAGCCTGCTACCATCTTAGGCGAGGGGGCAGTTCTTTCTGCCATCTCGCCTGATTTGAGACGTGCTCTGGAAGGGTTTCAGGAGGACAAACATGAGCGTTGTCCCAGTGGAAAGTTGTATGCTCCTGACCAGTGGAGGAAGAGAGTGATGTCTGAAGTTCATTGCTCTGCATTGGCTGGTCATCCAGGTATTTTTGGTACTAGAGATCTGGTGAGTCGGTCTTTTTGGTGGCCCGCCTTGTCTCATGATGTCAGGAATTTTGTGCAGTCCTGTGGGACTTGCTCCCGGTCTAAACCTTGTTCTCGCTCTAGTGGGTTGTTGATGCCTTTGCCGGTGCCCAAGAGGCCATGGACCCATATTTCAATGGATTTTGTCTCTGATATGCCTGTCTCTCAGAGAATGACCGTTATTTGGGTGATTTGTGATAGATTCTCTAAGATGGTCCATCTTGTACCACTCCCTAAGTTGCCATCTTCCTCTGAGTTGGTGCCATTGTTTTTGCAACAGGTAGTTCGCTTGCACGAGATTCCTGAGAACATTGTGTCTGACAGAGGAGTTCAGTTTGTGTCTAGATTTGGAGGACTTTCTGTTCCAAGCTGGGAATTCAGTTGTTCTTCTCCTCTGCGTTTCACCCTCAGACCAACGGGCAGACGGAGAGAACAAACCAGACTTTGGAGTCGTATTTGAGATGTTTTATTTCGGCTGATCAGGATGATTGGACTTCATTTTTGCCCTTGGCCGAATTTGCTTTAAATAATAGAGCTAGTTCTGCCACTTTGATGTCACCTTTTTTTTGTAACTTTGGGTTTCATCCTCGATTTTCTTCAGGGCAGGTGGAGCCTTCTGCCTGCCCAGGTGTTGACACTGTGGTGGAGAGAATGCACCAGATCTGGGACCAAGTGGTGGATAAGTTGTCTCTTTCCCAGGAAAAGGCCCAGCGGTTTTCCAACCGGCATAGGACCATTGGTCCCCAGTTTAAGGTGGGTGATATGGTTTGGTTGTCATCAAAAAATATCGCTATGAAGGTGGCTTCTCCTAAGTTTAAGCCTAGATTTATTGGACCTTACAAGATTTTGGAGATTATTAATCCGGACTCTTTTCGGTTGGGTCTTCCTGTCACGTTTAAGATTCATAATGTGTTTCATAAGTCCTTGTTGAAGAGGTTTGTGGAACCAGTAGTTCCTGGGGTGGCACCTCCTGACCCTGTATTGCTTGAAGGTAACATGGAGTATGAGGTAGAGAAGATACTGGATTCCCGTTTGGCTAGACGGAGACTCCAGTATTTGGTTAAGTGGAAGGGTTATGGTCAGGAGGATAATTCCTGGGTCTCTGCCTCTGATAGTCATGCCAAAAGATTGGTGCGTGCATTTCATCGGGCTCACCCTGATCACCCTGGTGGCATGGATGAGGGTTCGGTGACCCCTCATCAAGGGGGAGGTACTGTTGTGAGTTCATTTTTCCCTGCACCAGTGAGGTCTGATGAACTCCCTCTTCTGGCGAAGGAAGGTAGTGAGGCTGATTACCAAACAGCTGAGCAGGTAGATGATGACTGGGTCACAGGAACTGATGACTGGATATAAGGCAGCCGACGCCCTGCTGCCTTGACGGTGATTTTCCTGCTGGATTCTTGGAGACCAGTCTGATTTCTGCTTCTCAAAGCTAAGTTTTGCTCTGCCTTTTGTACACTTTAGTTCTGGTTTTGTTTGCCTTGTTTTTTGGAGTTCAGCCATCCCCGGCCGGGGGTGAGCTGAATTCCATTTTTGTCTCTGATCTGTTGATCTCTGGCTCTGTCTTCAGAATATACCTGAGTGCTGATATAGTCTTTTTGAAGCCTAGCGACTTCAGGGCCTGTTTTTCCTATCAGTCTGTTGGTTCATTTTTGGATAGGGTTTTGCGCATTGCAGACAGCAGCTTTTCTATCCTGTCCTGTTTAGTTAGCTTGGGCCCCATCATTTGCTGAACCTATCTTTCTATCTGTGTTAGTGTTTTTCATCTTGCTTCACAGTCATTATATGTTGAGGGCTGCCTATTGCTTTGGGGTCTGCTCTGGGGCAGTTTAGATTTCCCCTTTCTGTCTTTAGGCTAATTTAGTTCTCCGGCTGTGATCGAGGGGTCTAGTGCTAGTTGTTGTGGATAGGTTCAGGGGTCTGCAATCCGATAGCTTCCAACTTCTCTGGTTTTCTGGACTTAGCTATTATTTTTGTTTTTTCCTCCTTCGGTGACTCATCCATAACAGATTACATTCAAAACTATAGAGAGACAGCGTGTGTCAGTCCGTATACTAAAACACGGAGCTTGACAATTTTACATACACTGGACAGCGGTGTACGTGCACGCTCCTCTCTCAGTACCGTGTAACGGCTGTTATCACAGCTACAGTGAAGCTATCTGTGTGTGACTCTGTAAGGATAAGTCGAGGAGTTGTTCCGTTCTTACAGACCTCCACCTTATAGTTTTGTCTGGTTTTCAAACAGTTTAGTATATTTGCTGTTTGATTACATTCAAAACTATAGAGAGACAGCGTGTGTCAGTCTGTATACTAAAACACGGAGCTTGACAATTTTACATGCACTGGACAGCGGTGTACGTGCATGCTCCTCTCTCAGTACCGTGTAACGGCTGTTATCATGGCCACAGTGAAGCTGTGTGTGACTCTGTAAGGATAAGTCGAGCAGTTGTTCTGTTCTTACAGACCTACACTGTAGGGAGATTCCAGTTCTGCCCAATTCTATATACACCTTGTAGTTTGTCATACACTAGGCAATTTCTATACACCCTTCTAACAGCATAGAGAATCTGCGGTGTTAAATAAACAGGGCCTGACTGAATCCCACAGTGTCCTGAAGTGTAGAGACATTCCAATTCTCCACAGTCCTCTATACACCCTTCTAACAGCATAGAGAATCTGCCTGTCATATTGCGGTGTTAAATAAACAGGGCCTGACTGAATCCCAGTGTCCTGAAGTTTAGAGACATTCCAATTCTCCCCAGTACTATATACACCTTGTACTTTGTTTTACAGTACCAGAGAGTTGGTGTAAATTTGGGTAAATTTTTTCAAAAAATGAAGAAGTGTGGTGGAAGAGTCTGTGGAAGTGAGTGGGGGTTGGCAGCTGGTAATGATGGTGTTGGTGGTGGATCTGCTGGTAGTGGCAAAAGCAAAATAGCACCTAATACTGGAGGTGTTGAGGCTGCGTCATCGTCTGGCTCCACAAGGCCACGAAGGCTCCCTTTTCTGGGAGTAGGTAAACCGTTTCTAAAGCTGGAGCTTCAAGAACAAGTTTTGGCTTACATTACTGACTCAGCCTCCAGCTCTATCGCCTCCTCTTCTGAAGTTTTAAAAAATAAAAGCACTGAGTCGTTATTGGAGGCTCATGGTCATGAACCACACCTTTACTTGAGTCCTTCACCCCTACCAAAATTGAAGGATGCGGTAGGCCACACTACAGATTACTCCATGGAGCTGTTTTCCACATACCATGCCTGGGTTATCAAGTCAAATCGTGAATTACCCATGCCAAGATGAATCTGACATGGGGTGCACTGATGTACAGCCACTGCTAGATTTATCTGCTGGTACATTCACTCAGAGCACTACATTGTTCTCGCAGTGTACTGAGCCAGAATCTGACCCTGATGAAACTCAGTTGCCCCCTCCCGCATACTATACCACCATACACGGTGACACAGAGGAAACTCATGCAAAACTTTGACGCATATTAAGGAGCAGGCGTCTGCAGCCAAGGTTGATGAGGAGGAAGAGGAGGAGGGAAGCCTTGATGACAGTCAGCCATTGTCTGGTCAGGGAACTGTTGTAGCCTAGGTGGAGGAAGAAGAGGAAGAGGAGGAGGATGATGATGGGGATGATTCTTTAGGGGAGGAAGATGCTTCTCGTGGGGCAAGAGAAAATGTTGGCTTAGCAAGGTCTGGTTCAGGGTTTGTGCGTGACTGGAGGGATGTGGATTTGCCAGAAAGTGCTCCTCCAACCAGCTGTCATGGTCCAGTCCGGAGTTTATCTT
Source organism: Dendrobates tinctorius (assembly GCF_039654945.1). Taxonomy (NCBI): domain Eukaryota; kingdom Metazoa; phylum Chordata; class Amphibia; order Anura; family Dendrobatidae; genus Dendrobates; species Dendrobates tinctorius. The sequence continues at coordinate 80,270,597 of NW_027361671.1, forward strand.
CTGCTGTCTTCACTCTGGATTGGTCATGCGGGGGTTAATCTCCTCAGCCTCGTTCTGGAGCTAGCTGGGCTATTTCAATCCCTCACAGCCTGGTGACCAGGGTTAGTGATAATGTAGTGAAACCTCCACCAGGGGGAGCTGGTGAGGGAAGAGAGGTTATACACTAAGAGCAGCAACCCTGAGCAACAGCACAGGTGCCACAGGTAATGAGAGAGAATAGTCAGACGAACCGAGTCAGAAACTAGCAGGAGCAGACGTACCAGAAGGAGCAGCAATATACGTAGTCAAAATACCAAAGCCGAGAGTCAGAAAGCCAGAACATGAGCACGGGGTCAAAAACGTGAGACGAAATACGTGGTCGGGGTACAAGCCAGGGAGTCAGATGCCAGAGAGGGAATGTAACAGCAGAGACGAATACCAAGAGACGGGGTCAGAAATCAGTCCGGGTCATACACGTGAATATCAGTCAAAGGCAGGAGGATCACCAGGGTACAAGGATCAGCGGCTCTAAACTGCAAGCTTGAGCTATCACTAACACTGGTCAGCAGGCTGTGAGGGATTGAAATAGCCCAGCTAGCTCCAGAACGAGGCTGAGAAGATTAACCCCCGCATGACCAGTCCGGAGTGAAGACAGCAGAAGATAAACTCCGGACTGGACCATGACACCAGCACTCGCAGTTCATCATTGACACCGGGAACATTGGCCCACATGTCAGATTATGCCTTGCAGATCCTAAAAAGGGAACCAAGCATTGCCAAAATGATGAACGATGATGACAACTGGTTGGCCAGCATCCTGGATCCACGCTATAAAGGCAAATTCCAAAACATCATGCCACAGGAGAACCTTGACCTAATATTGGTTAACAGACAAGCTACTCTGGTAAACCGGTTGGTTGAGGCATTCCCAGCACACAGCAGCGGTGATGGTTCTCACATGAGCCGTAGGGGCCAGGGGCAACTTGGAAGCGGTGTTTGTGGTGGACACATCAGAAGTGGCGTTGGAGACAGGGGTTTCATGACCATGTTGTGGACTGATTTTTCAAGACCCGCTCACACGACTGGTAATACTGCATCGACTGAAAGTGACAGGAGACAGCACTTTTCAAGTATGGTTACAAACTACTTTTCCTCCCATATCGATGTTCTCCCTCACAGGTCATTCCCATTTGACTATTGGGCAGCTAAACTTGACACCTGGCCTGAATTGGCACAATATGCCTTACAGGAGCTTGCATGCCCAGCTGCAAGTGTGCTATCGGAAAGAGTCTTCAGTGCTGCTGGATCAATACTGACAGAAAAAAGGACCTGTCTGTCGACCCAAAATGTGGATGATCTAACCTTCATTAAAATGAACCATGCATGGGTTTCCAAGGATTTTGTCCCACCTTACCCTGATGACACATAGGTTGCCAGAAAAAATTGTTTTCTTTGGTCCGCCTGTTCCTGGAACTTGACCAATTTCGCCTTTAGCAGCAGGTGAATGTCTCACATCAACATATGCCATTTTGTAAACCTCCCTAACTGGGTAGCCTCCTCCCCCAATGGCCGGGGTCACCACCGAGCGCACGCAACCGTGCGAGTGCCATTGCCCTGGACAGGTGGGTGGGCCGACTCGTGGGCGCAGGCACTGGCACAGGGTCCCTCATAGTGCAATCAAGTGTCTCTGACGGTGGTGGTGCACACCCGCCGTCAGACACACCGCCGTACTATGAGGGGCCCAGTGCCAGTGCCGACTCCCACGAGTGGGCCCCCCTTGCTTGGGCAGGGCCCCAGCATTTGCAATGTTTACCTCTCCTTGCTCCTCCGCTGTGTAGTCTGGGCTGTCAAATCCATCACTGGGACTGGCACTTCAAATTTGGTGAACTGATAGAAGATGATGGTTAAGACGATGCTATGCCCTGTCCCGCTGGCCGGGATCCAGCTTCAGATGATAAATGGCTTCCATTTCTTATGGACGTCGACGCACAATGAGATGCAGTGGTGGTTTCTCATCAGCTTTAACAGTTTTCCTACCCACAGTCGTGTGACATTCCAGCGCACATTTTTAAATGTGCCCTCCCTCTCATGCCAATCCAATTGAATAGCCTACGGCCTGTGGCTTCTGTGTTTTGAACTCCAAAGTTACGTGACAGATCATGATAGGCAGTGAGCACCATGTTTACATCTCTCCCTGTGATCAAAATTGGATGGATATGAGTAACGGTGATGGGATCAACGGTACTGCGATGCAGCAACACTTTCTTCTCAAAGAAAGGTTTTTGCTGTCTCCACACACTAATTAATTGAGGGTCAGCATCGCCTCTGAGAATTGTGACGGAAGTTGTTCCCGTGAATAGTAATTCGTAGATTTCTGCAATCACTAGACTTTAGGTAAATAATTGTATGCATCTAATTTGCTATTGCAGAGAGTCTGGGCTGTCTTACTGAGACAGAAATATAAATGAAGATTTAAAAATACCACTAAAAGTGTATCATGGTGTACGCTTGAAATACATTTCCTTTTTTCTAGTTTTTAGATTGTTGTGTAATCCATGCAGAGAACACGGAGATTTTAAATGTTTAAACTATGCTCTATATACCTGATATCCACTGATAATGTACCCTATCTCAGCTTTGTACAATCTGGTCTAATCCATACTGGGCCTGAGACCGTGTGAGCCTGCCTCCTGATCGATACACATAGGTTTTTAATGTGTAAACTATGCAACATATATACGTGCTATCCGGTGAAAATGTACCCTTTATCAACTTTCTCGAATCTTGTAGAATCCACACTGGGCCTGAGAACGGCTGCAGAGCTGTTAAGCAAGCTACAGCATCTGTGGTTTGGACACGTAATGTTTTGCATTTTTTCTGGAATGGCGGTTAGGCCGAAATCAGGAATTGCTGTTGACCTGCACTTACTGGGAAATCGTTCACAGCGAATTATTGGAATCCCAGATCCCCATCACTAACGGTGTTCAGCGGGTTATCTGCACCTGTAAGCGACAAAAGATGGTCCTTTCAGTGTAGCGCACATGTAGCCCCGGACATGGAAGGCCATGATAGCCGTTATTGCTCGATCGCGCATGCCAGAGCCTCGCGTATCCCTCTAGTAAGCTTTACGCGTACCGCAGGGGCATGCCGGAGTCTCGTTCGTTAACAGAATAAAGCTGACAAATCGCTATCACAACTACAAACGGACATACCACACCACACACACACAATCGACAAAGCTTTCAATGTGTGCATCTTTTTTTGAGGTGGCATGGTTGTGGTTTCCCGGGTGGAGTCCAATTAAGCCGCAGGCTCCACTCCTGGTGGTGCCCTTTTGGACATTCCTTTAAGGTTCAGCTTTGCAATCATACTGCCCCCGGAAAGCAAACACTTTGGCTTCATGGACGCTGTTTGGAGGTTCATGGGAATAACGCCACCCGATCGCCAGTTGCCATAATTTATTGGTGGGAAGTACGACGGTATATGATCGTGTTCATTTTCAGATTTTTTTTTGGGGTTTGGTTTTTACATTTTTAGTCCAGACTTTCTTGACTTCTTAAGGGCATGACAAGCCTAGATCTGTGTCTCCTCCACCTCCTCCTTTTACTCCTCTACCTCTTTTGTAAATGTAGTTGCCTTTTTCCATATGTTATTTTAGGCTTCAGAGCATTTTGTCGGCTTTGGGACAACTTTTAAGGTGTTTTGTAATTGTTTTCTATGTGTTAGTATGTGTTTGTGTTTGCCTGCCATTGTTTTCAGTGTGGTTCGACGAACATTCGACGAACTTGTCTCCTGTGCGATGAACCAAAACACTAGCGGGTGGCTCAACACTACTCATGATATATAGACGTACATTGTTAATGTTTAAACTATGCTATATATACCTACTATCTGATGATACTGTACACTTTGTCTACTTTTTATGTTCTTGTCTAATCCATACTGAGCCTGGGAGTGTCTCTGTGTGACTGATGGAATATATATGGAGATTGACAATTATCCTTTGACTGAATAGAGCTGTACGCATCTGATATAGTACCATATATGTGATGTTATTTTGTGTCTATTTTGTGCTAAATTTGGAAGTTTGGTGGAAGAGGCCGCGGACGTGGGGGGACCAGCTGGTGCTGATGGTGGTGGTGCATCTGCTGGTAGTGGCAAAAACACAATAGCAGCTAAGGCAGGAGGTGTTGAGCCTGCGTCATGGTCTGTCTACTGAACGCCTGGAAGGCTACCTTTTCTGGGAGTAGGTTAACTGTTTTTAAAGCCGGAGCATGAGGATCTGGTTTGGGCTTACATTGCCGAAACAGACTCCAGCAAATATGCCCTCCTCTTCTGAAGTTTCAAAAAATGCAAGCACTGAGTCGTCAAATGCTGGCTCAGGAAGAACCCCTTTCCTTGTCTCCTGCACCCCCACCCAAAGTGAATGATGCAGCAGGCCACACTTCACATTAGTCCATGTAGCTCTTTCTATCATACCATGCATGGGTTATCAAGTCAAATCGTGAATTCCCCAGTCCAAGATGAATCTGACATGGAGTGTGGGTGGCCAGGCAGGGCAGTGGGTTTAATCGGTACCGGGACGGTGTCTCCCTGAGATCTGTCACAGTGGTGGTGATCAGTTCCGTGGCCCTGGGCGTCCATGCAAAGGGGTGAATTACGTTTATAGGTGAATGATACATGATGCCACCTGTGGTTTCTGAGTAGATTGACCAGCGCTGCAGTGGCGCTTCTCTGAGACAGAAGTTGTGGTGCAGATAAGATGTAGAAGCCCTGCACAGGTATGGCCATTGTCGCAGGGCACATGAAAAAGTTGGTAGATGGTGTGCAGTGCAGGATGTAGCAGAGCCGTGCGCCAGGCGCAGGAGAAAGAGGACAGACACAGTCGCGCAGTTCCTTTACCTGTACTTGATAAGTGCCGTCCAGGACCCAGAGTACAGATGGAGAAGGAGTTGGTCAGCCTGGAAGCCAATTTGGAATTCTCTCTCTGCAGATAGGTGGTGTGTCCTCCGTTCTAGCGCTTATCTGAGGTACTCGCAGTGCTGAGTTCAATGAAGTTCCCCCTGTTGACTCTCTCTTGGAACTTTCTCATATGGCAGGCAGCCGTAGCCTTTTCCTTCTGGCTCCCACACGTTGCTGCTGGGGCCTCCGAGCCTTAGTTGGGTACAGAGCATTTACAGCTGCTACTTCCTCCGGTTTCTGCTGCAGGAACGTCAGTGTCCCTACAAACTCGGAGACCGGAATACGGACCATGCGCTCAAGCAAGGAGTGAGTCTTAACTCTGCTCAACCTCCAGCTCCCCTTCTCACATCCACACACTTCCCCTTCCCTTCACAGACTGCCCTAACTTACCTCCTCCCGACCACAGACAGCAGCTCCTCAGCAGTCAGGTTCAGAGGTCTCCCTGCTGGCCTGGAGTGGGAAATGTGTTGTGTGTTGGTTTAACTGCTAGAGAGATCCTTCATTGCTCCCAAGCATGACATCACACTCCCTAGGAGGAAGGTAATGCCACTGTGGTGACCATACTCCTGGGGGCGCCACAAGTGCACTGAGGCCCAGCCACTGCTAGATGATTCTTCTGGTACATTGACCCAGACCACTACATTCCCCTCGCACTCTACACAGCCTGAATGTGACCCAGATGAAACTCAGGTTACCCTTCCCATATACTGTACCACCTTACACTGTGACAAAAAGGAAGGTGCAGCTGAAAGTGCAGGTTCGGCCCACCCGCCGTCAGACACACCGCCGTACTATGAGGGGCCCTGTGCCAGTGCCGTCGCCAACGAGTGGGCCCCCCCTGCTTGCTCTGGATCACAGCACTTGCAAAGTTGAAATACTTACCTCTCCCTGCTCCACCGCCAGGACGTCTTCCGCGTTTCCTGACAGTGATATTCTGATCAGAGAGCGCAATTACATCACGTCTGTACGCCCAGACTAGTACAGGGATTCCCTAGCGAGGAGAATTATTTGAGGAGACTTATTTAATTGTTTTCAATGTTGGGACAGCAATTTTTGGGGAGCACTATACTCTGGAGAATGATACATGGAGCCCACCATACAGTGGAGCATTCCAAAGGTGGACATCAGACACTGGAGCAGCATTTACAGGGCCCATTATACACTAGAGCATTAGAAATGGGGCCCATTATATATAGAGCATTATTTGGGCCCATAAGACAGTGCAGCTTCATCCATGGGGACCAACATATACTGTAGCATTATGTGGAGCTCATCATATACTGTTTCAAACATTATATGGTACCAATGATTCTGTATGGTGAAATATATGGGCCTCATTACTCTGTATAGCGCACTATGCGGTGGCCATAATACTGTATGGAGTAAGATATTGTCCGTTTTTGGAGCTATTGGAGAATTTAAAATGGATATCAGTCATGAGAAGTAAAAAGTGAAGTATTTTTCATTGCGCTATACCGCTATTTCTCTGCCGTATCGGAGCATCATGAGTTGTGGTATGTGTTAAAGGGGCGCTCTTTGGCCCAAGGCACATGAAAACCTGGAGCCAGCCCTACCCCCCCACAAATTTAGCCAAATAACCCCCAATTTTCAGTGCGTAAATAGTATTATGAAGTAAATTAAGGTTGAAAAGCTTCAGTAATAAGATTTGATGTTTTTGGCATTCAAAAGGGCACTGTTGGTGTGTTTCCTGGCCTCCACTCCACTTTGCTTCCCCTTTGACTTGCATTGGGTTTCGTGTTTCAGTCGGCCTTCGAATTTTCACAAAAATCTGCCGATTTCGTTCGACCCTACTTTTGCGAAAGTCGGGTTTCATGAAACCCGACTCGACCCAAAAAAAGGCAAAGTCGCTCAACTCTAGTACTGATATTTAACAGTCATCTTGTTAAGGGAACGATAATCAATACACGGTCTTAATGAACCATCTTTCTTGGCCACAAAAAAAACCCCAGCATCTAAAGGTGACGAGGATGGTCTAATATGACCCTTCTCCAACGACTCCTTAATATAGGATCGCATAGCATCATGTTCGGGTACTGATAAGTTGAAAAGCCGACCCTTGGGAAATTTACACCCAGGCATCAACTCAATTGCACAGTCATAACTCCTATGAGGAGGCAAAGATGCAGACTTACTCTCACTAAATACATCAGAAAAATCGACCAGATAATCAGGAATATCATGAGACTGAGGAGAGGTGGAGAAAACAGGAGCGTCCCTAAGAACACACTGACAACCCCAACTCACCACAGACCCAGATTTCCAATCCAAAACTGGATTATGAGTTTGCAACCAGGGAAAACCCAGAAGAATAGTATCATGCAAATTATGCAGCACCAAAAATTTACAATTTTCTTGGTGGTCTGGGGTAACTCACATTATCACCTGGGTCCAAAACTGGGGTTTATTCTCCGCCAAAGGAGTGGCATCAATACCCCTCAAAGGAATAGGTGTCCGCAGAGGCATCATGGAAAAACCACAACATTTAGCAAAGTCCAAATCCATCAGATTCAACGCTGCTCCTAAATCCACAAAAGCCTTAGTGGAAAATGTGAATAACGAGCAGATCAGAGTAATTGCCAAAAGGAATTTAGGTTGTACACTGTCCACAGAGAAATGTGTGTGCATAGCGTTTCTCTCGTTTAGGGCAGACAGAAATAGTATGAGAGGTGTCTCCACAGAAAAAACACAGCTTATTACGCCTTCTAAACTCCTGACGTTGCACCCTAGACAAAACCCCATCACATTGCATAGGTTCAGACGTTTGTTCAAAAGGTGGCAGCACCTGCCGTGTAGTTTTACGTTCACGTAAGCGTCGATCAACTTGAATGGCTAATGACATAGAATCATCCAGACCAGAGGGAACAGGAAATCCCACCATAACATTTTTTACAGTCTCTGATAAACCCTTCCGAAAGAGAGCTGCCAATGCACTCTCATTCCATGTAGTAAGGACCGCCCACTTTTGGAATTTTTGACAGTATAACTCTGCAGAATCCTGACCCTGGTTTAATGCCAACAGAGTTCTCTCAGCTTGATCAACAGCACATTAAGTTCATCATACAACAACCCCGAGGCTTGAAAAAATGCATCCACATTAGTCAGAATAGGATTTTCAGGTGTCAGAGAAAAAGCCCAATCCTGGGGATCACCGCGCAGCAAGGAGATGACAATTTTAACCTGATGCGCTGAGCTCCCCGATGAGTTAGGCTTCAAGGCAAGAAATAATTTACAATTATTCTTAAAATTCAGAAATTTAGACCGATTCCCAGAAAACAGATCAGGAGTAGGGATCTTAGGTTCAGCAGCATGTGACTGAATGAGGTAGGTGGAAATTCCCTGCACTTCAGCAGCAAGTTGCTCCACACGATCAGACAATTGCTTAATCTCCATTAGGGAAAAAAAATCCTCCTACGGCCCCCCAGAGAAAAAGGAAAAAATACATTAAAAAAAAAAATTCTGTCATTTTTTTTTTTTAACAACCTTTTCCTGCTTTTGAGTACCCTAGAATCTGCGGTATGGCTGGTGATTCTGTTATGAATGGGTCACCGAGGAGGAAAAAACAAAACAAGCTAAGTCCCAGAAAAACCAGAGAGGTTGGTAACTATGCAGATTGCAGATCCCTGATCCTAACCACACAAGTAGCAGCAGCCATGGAGCGTTCCTACGATGATCCTAGACGCCTCGTCTGTTGTGAGTTCATTTTCCCCTTCACTACTGAGGCCCGAGGAACTCCCTCTTCTGGTGAAGAAAGGTAGTGAGCTTGATTGTCAAACACCTGGGACTGATGATGATGACTGGCTGAGTGGAGTTAATGACTGGATATAAGGCTGCCGACGCCCTTCTGGCCTGCGGGTGATTTCTCTGTGGACTTCTAGGAAACCAGTCTGATTCCTGCTCATCTAAAGCTAAGATTTCTGCTTTGCCTTTTTGCATTAGTGTTTTGTTTTTCCTTGCTTTTCTGGATTCTGCCATTCCCTGCTGGGGTGAGCTGAATCTCCTTTTGCCTGTTGCTCTGTCTTCAGAATATTCCTGAGTACTGACATAGCTTTTTTGAAGCCTAGCGTCTTTAGGGCCTTTTTTACTGTCAGTTTGTTGGCTCTTATTTTCTTAGGGTTTTTCACGGATTGCAGACAGCAGCCTTCCTGTCCTTTCCTATCTAAAGCTAGCGTGGGCCCCATCTTTGCTCAGTCTATCTTTCTGTCTGTGTTTTGTTCTTTCTTCTTGCTTCACCGTCATTATATGTGGGAGGCTGCCTTTTGCTTTGGGGTCTGCTCTGGGGCAGTTTAGATTTCCCTTTCTGTCTTTAGGCTATGTAGTCCTCCGGCTGTGATCGAGGGGCCTAGGGCATCGTAGGAGCCCCCCACGGCTACTGCTAGTTGTGTTGATAGGTTCAGGGGTCTGCAATCCGATAGCTGCCAACTTCTCTGGTTTTCTGGACTTAGCTAGCATTTCTATTTTTGCCTCCTACGGTGACTCAATCATAACACTCGTCACCGCCGGAGGACTAAGTAAGCCTAAAGCTAGAAAGGGAAAAGCTAACTGCCCCAGAGCAGACCCCAAAGGAAAGGCAGCCCCCACACATGTATTGATGGTGAAACAAGATGAGAACACAAACACAGGCAGGAAAATAGGCTGAGCAAATGATGGGGCCCAAACTAACTAGAAAGGACAGGAAGGGAAAGACACTGTCTGCAATTTGCCAAAAACCCTACAAAAATAATGTCCAACACTTCTGATAACAAAATTAACCCTGAAGTCACTAGACTTCTCCCACTATATCAGCACTCTGAAATATTCTGAGACAGAGCAAAAAAGGCCAATCTAATAGGGGACAAAAAGCAAATTGGCAAATACAGATAAATAAGAGTGGAAATTCAGCACAGCCCCCAGCCTGGGCTGTCTGACTACACAAAAAACTGAATAGACCAACAAAATCAAGTGTGAACAGTAGCAGGAAAACTTAGCTTGAAATGACTGGAAAAGAGCTGAAAACCAAGAGCTGAAAAGCCAGAAGGAATCACCAGCACCAGAATGAGGCATCGGCCGACTTAAATCCAGTCTGAAATTCCTGAGGTCCAATCGTCATCCTCATTATCAGGTGGCAGACCTCTACTGATTAAATCAGCCTCACTACCTCCTGTCATCACCAGAGGGAGCCTGGAAGGAGAACTCACAACTGGTAGACCAGAAAATGAACTCACAACACCCACCAACACAAGAGCGAGTGCTTTTCTCTGTGCAGACGGCACTTCTGAGCAACAACTGGCAGTGTTGGAGCCCAGGGTCAATCATGGAGTAGTCTGAGGCCTACGTGGAGCAAGTGTAAAATATGATGTAGTTTGAATGTGGAGGGAGCAGGAGATATTGCCGGACACACAGCAGGGGAGCAGCTGGCGTTACTGAACCCCACTAACACTGGAGCATGTGTTTTTCTCTGTGCAGACAGCACTTCTTAGCAACAACTGGTGTTGTTGGAGCCCAGGTTCCATCAGGGTTTAGGCTGAGGCCTAATTGGAGCAAGTTTTATATCCTATGTAGTTTGAATGTGGAGGGAGCAGAAGACTTTGCTGGACACACAGCAGGGGAGCAGCTGGCGTTACTGAACCCCACTAACACTGGAGCATGTGTTTTTTTCTGTGCAGACAGCACTTCTGAGCAGCAACTGGCAGTGTTGGAGCCCAGGGTCAAACATGGAGTAGGCTGAGGCCTACTTGGAGCAAGTGTAAAATCTGATGTAGTTTGAATGTGGAGGGAGCAGAAGACTTTGCCGGGCACACAGCAGGGGAGCAGCTGGCGTTACTGAACCCCACTAACACAGGAGCTAGTGTTTTTCTTTGTGCAGATGGCACTTCTGAGCAACAACTGGCGGTGTTGGAGCCCAGGGATTACAGTTCATGTGGTAGAAACATGAACACAACAGGAGACCTGGATACTGTTGCCAACAAATTATTTATTCTGGAAGAGGACTGGCAAATTCCGGCAAGATCCAGGCCTTGTTCATTTTCAGAAAAGTAAGCCGGTCAACGTTATCGGAGGATAGTCGCGTGCGAAGGTCTGTTAGTACACCACCTGCGGCACTAAAGACGCGTTCCGATAATACACTAGCAGCAGGGCAAGCCAGCACCTCCAATGCATACTGGCTAAGCTCTGGCCATGTATCCAGCTTAGAGACCCAAAACTTGAAGGGGGAAGAGCCGTCTGGGAGTACACTGACAGGGCAAGACATGTAGTCTGTCACCATCTGACGGAAACGTTGCCCCCTGCTGACTGGAGCTGTCTGTGATGGTGCAGACATTTGTGGCAGGCACACAAAACTTTGCCACATTTGGGCCATACTGGTCTTGCCTTGTGCTGAGGCGCTGCCTCTGCTCCCTCTTTGTGCAGAGCTTCGTCCACTGCCTTGACGCACAGAGCTGCTTTGTAAAGCACTAGCAGCACTGCTCTCGGGTGGAATGGAGAACATGATGGAATGCATCAGTGTGTCTTGGTACTCCCGCATTTTACGCTCCCGGTTCAACGGTGTTATGAGGCTTTGTACGTTGTCCCGGTAGCGAGGATATAGGAGGGTGTACACCCAATAATCAGCCGTGTTGAGAATGTGGGCGATGCGGCGGTCGTTTCTCAGACACTGCAGCATGAAATCAAAAATGTGCTGCAGACTCCCAACTGCCCAAGAAACGCTGTCCCCTGCTTGAGGCGTCATCTCTGCTTGCTCTGCATCACCCCACACTCGCTCTACATACTGACTACTAGAGCATTGTGTACCTCCCTCCTGTGGAGAGATGTCTTCCTCCTCCATCGACTCCTCCTCATCCTCCTCACAAAGTGTCCCCTGCCTAGGCCTTTGTGAGGAAGCACGTAGCGCAGACTGTCCAGAAGCAGATGGCATTTGGGACTACTCATCCTCCACCTCTTCCAAAACCTCATCCCTTAATGCTTGCAGTGCTTTTTGAAGCATGCAGATAAGGGGGACAGTCATGCTGACTAGTGCATCATCTGCACTCGCGTGGAATCATCGAAGGCATGCAAAACGAAGCAGATGTCCTTCATAGAGGCCCACTCAGTGGTGCTGAAGTGTGACCGGCGCACAGTGCGACTTGTTTGCGCCTGATTTAGCTGGTACTCCATTACTGCTGCCTGCTGCTCACACAACCGCTCCAACATATGTAACGTTGAATTCCACCTGGTGGGTAGGTCACATATGATGCGATGTTCCGGAAGGCGGAATCGGCGCTGCAGAGCTGCAATGTGCGATCTTGCCATGCTGGAACGCCGCAAGTGAGTGCACTCTATGCGGACCTTGTGCAGCAGTGCATCAAGATCCGGATAGTCCCTCAGAAAGCTCTGCACGACCAAGTTGACCACATGTCCCAGATATGGGATGTGAGTGAGGTTGCCTAGGCCAAGAGCTGCCACCAGATTTCGGCCATTGTCACACACTACCAAACCTGGCTGGAGATTCGCTGGCACAAACCACACGTCGCTCTCCTGCTTAATGGCATGCCAGAGCTCCTGCGCTGTGTGGCTTCCATTCCCCAAAGAAATTAATTTCAGTATGGCCTGTTGACGTTTGGCCACAGCTGTGCTCATATCGGTCGTAACAGTCTCCTGCAGCGCTGATTCAGAGGAACTGGAGTATGAGGAGGAGTCAATGTGTACAGACTGGATTCCTGCAATCCTTGGAGTTGGCAGAACACGTACAGCGCCACTCTCAAGATCTGTACCCGGCTCCACAACATTGAGCCGATGGGCAGTGAGGGAAAGGTATCATCCCTGTCCATGGCTACTGGTCCACACATTGGTGGTCAGGTGGACCTTGCTACTGACGGCGTTTAGTAGCGCATGTTTAATTTTTCCCTCCACATGCTTTTGCAGGGCAGGGACGGCTTGCCTGCTGAAATAAAAGCGGCTGGGCACGGTGTATTGTGGGACTGCCAATGCCATGAAGTTACGGAAGGTGTCAGTCTCCACCAGCCTGAATGAGAGCATTTCAAGGGCCAGTAGTTTTGCAATGCCAGCATTCAGAGCCTGTGCTCAGGGATGGTTTGCCGAGTATGGCCGCCTTTTCTCCCATGCCTGTGCTACCGATGGCTGTAGAGTGGCCTGGGAGTGTGAGGATGACAGGGAACGTGGTGCTGTGGGTGGAATGTCACTGGGTCTCTGGACAACAGTGCCAGAGATTCTTCCATGGTGATCCTGTGAGGAAGCCGAACCAGCTGTGTGTGAGCTGGAGGAAAAGGCTACTACACGAGCTGAAGAGGTGGTAGGTGGTGCTGTAGGTTGGCCTACGTCTTCAGTGTGTCTTTGTAACTCCACCACGTGCTTGGTCCGCACGTTTTCACATATTTGTGGTATTCAGGTTGCTGACACTTTTCCCTCTTTTGACTCTCTGATTACACAGCTTGCATTTGACAAAGCAAATGTCATCTGCAACTGTGTCAAAAAAGGACCACGCACTGCAAGTCCTGGCAGCGCCCGTTTGGGGATTTGGAAGAGGAATGCTCCTAACGGATGCCGAAGTGGAGGCTACAGGCAACGAAGTCTGCCCCCTCCCTCTCCCTCCTGTTTTGGCCGTTCGGGGAATCTCTTCCTCAGAGCTGCTCCCACCACCTTCCTGTTCCTCACGCCATGATGGGTCAAAGACCTCATCATCTACACTCCCCTCTTCAAACACCTGCTTCTCCTGGGTAGTCTCGCCAGCACAGTATGCACCAGAAAGTGGCACCTGAGTCTCATCATCTGATGCATACTGAGGTGTGCTGACCATAGGCACTGGTCAACCCGCCTCTTCAGATTCAGAGGGACAAAGCAGTTGCGCATCACTGCATACTCCCTCTTCTTCACATTCTAGAATGCTGCTTGGCTGGCCCCCTGTTTTCAAGCCAAGAGATTCAGAGAACAGAAGTAGAGATGGCTCCTGTCCAGGGCTCTCTGACTGCCTGGGCAATTTGGCAGGTGGTGAAGAGACAGATGGTTGCTCTTCAGTGCTCTGGCCCTGAGGATGTGGAAATAATTGAAGTCGATGCGTTAGCTGCCATCCATCTGACAACAGCTTCAATTTGTTCATCCCACAGCAGTGGGGTACGGCGAGGTCCTACAAAGCTGCGCATAAAGGACTGTTGCCTGGTCAAACTGGGGGATGCTGAGTCACTGGTGTCCGCAGCGGGCATAGAATCCCCACATCCTCTCCCTGCTGAAACTCCACGACCACGTGCCTTACTCCCTGCCTTCTTCATCTTGGTAGACTGATAAAAGTACAAAGGGGGGCTTAGTGTGCTTATTCCTGAACAGCTGCTAACAGGTATAAAAAAACTAATTTTATAAAGTGTGTGGACTACTGTACACTTTAATATGAGCTAATATGGCCTACACAACTGTCAAATGGAGTGTTTGGTGATCTTTATTTACGTGTTTTTTTTTTCAAAAAAACAAAAAGGATGTGAACAAAGATGTGAAAGCGATAGTATCACAAACTTTTTGGAGCTATTACAATGCAGGAAGGTAACCTACAATGCAATAGATGAGGCTCCAAAAAATAGGCTAATACTAATCTGGCTGCGGCTGCAGGGCACAAGCCAGAAAAAAGGCTTCTCTATCTACTCCTATATAGTGTTTGCAACCAACCAATGTAGATGGATACGGATGGAAGCACACTAATAGGAGAAAAAAATCAGTAAAAATGAGCTGCAATAAAACAAAAAAAGGAATATGTATGAGGCAGTGAGGCACGCTGAGCGGACTACAACAAGAGGTGGCTGCAGAACACACTACAACATGAGCTGCACTCACACACAGAGACCTCACAGACAGCCATGAACAGTGCAGAGAACTGGGCACTAGCACTGAAAGGCTGCAGAAAGGCTCCGCTGTCTACTCCTAGAGTGTTTGCAACCAATGTAGATGGATACGGATGGATGCACACCAATAGGATAATTAATGAAAAATGAGCAATAAAGCAAAAATAAATATTTATGAGGCAGTGAAGCACGCTGAGCGGCCTACAACCAGAGGTGACTGCAGGACACACTACAGCGTGAGCTGCAGTCACACAGACCTTGCAAACAGCTGTGAACAGTGCTGCAAGGCAAAAGAAAGCTACAGTGATTGATAATGTAGCCTGGGTAAAGCACAATATTATATAGCAAATCGCTATCTCTAACTGTCCCTCAGAGTCATGAACAGCAGCCTGTCCCTAACTGAATTCACAGCAGAGTGAACCCTAAATGGCGGCGGCTTTTATAGTGCATCATGACATCATTTCAGCAGCCAATCACAGCCATGCCATTAGTTAACATGCCTACATGCCTAACAGGAAGTACCCACACTTCTTAGGATTCCTCATTGGCTGAATCAAATCAAACTGGCTCATAGCATTAGGGGAACTTCTGATTCCGGTATTCGATATGCAAAAAGTATCGGAACTCAGTATCGGAATTCCAATACCGTGAATATCGGCCGATACCCGATATTTGCAGTATTGGAATGCTCAACACTAGACATAATATGATTCCAATGAATGTATTTCATTATATGTTATAGATTCCCTATGCTATGCATTTTTGTCATTTCCTAGTCCAAGCGGATTTGACTGTGTGTCCTTAAGATTTTCAATTATCGCACCTGATTTGTCATGTGCAGTTAATTATTTAAGGTTTGGACAAGGGATCGCATTTCACACCATGACTAAAGGTCCCGTTACATTTAGCGATGCACCAGCGATCCCGACACCGATACGACCCGGTCAGGATCGCTGATGCATCGCTAAATGGTCGCTAGTGAGCTGCCAAACAGGCAGATCTCACCAGCGATGCAGCAGCGGTCGGTGGTCATCACTTACCTGTCACATTCAGCGAGGGTGACGTCTTCCGCCCGCGTCCATGGAGTCGCTCGTCGGCGCCAGCAGGAAGCTGACGTCAAGAAATGGACCATCCTGGTCTCTCGCGATCAGCGATATCCAGCGGGGAGCCGGGTCGGAGGTAAGTGTCACATGTAGCGAGATCGCTACCGATATCGCTGTTGCGTCACAAAATCGGTGGCGCTTTAGTTTAGTTATAGTTTAGTTTAGCTATTTGTGATGGGGGCTTAAGACTGCAAGAGGTTGAAACGCGTTGGTTGTCACGGTGACTCCATCCTTCCTTTCCTTTGTCTATTTGTGTATTTTTGATACATACATTTTAGCATGTCGTGAATAAAAAAATCGATTTTATTGGACTACGCACTGGAGATATTTTTCCTCTATTTCCTATGGTTAATTAGTACAGCATAAACCAAGGTCTTAAGCACAAAAATAAATACGGCCCATTGAGCAAAACAAAACAAAATGGTAGCACTTCGTCCAGTCCTTACCCTAGTGGGGGGTCAGCCCACTGAGGGCTAACAATGTCCTTACACAAACACTTTGTGCACAAACACTCTCCTGAAGCCTTCCTCTCCAGGCCCTCAACAGCCCAGACTAACCCTGGAGCTCAGCTACTTAAACCCAGACCTTGTGACTCTCCATCATGTGACTCTGTCACAACAGGTAGAACTCTGCAGCAGAGCTGACAGCACTACAAGAATACAACTGTATATGCAGATGTGTTTGTAATGAGAGAAAGTTAATTTCTGCTCTACTGTGTTAGCTCTGCTATACTGTGTCAGATCTGATCTCACTGCAGAGCTGTGTCTCATTATGAGATCAAGTCATTACTTGTTTCACCCTGGGAACACCCTCTGTCATTTAAAATAAGCACTGGAGGCAGATTCTAAGGGATTGCAGATAGTCATTAATGATTAGTTGCAGCGATCACATATAGGATAGACTGGATGTCATCACTGCAAGACTGGTGAGGTCCACCAAGGTCCAATCAAGGGCTAAGTATTAGTTATTTTATAGTTATTACTTTTTTGGGAGCCCAAATTCTGTGAACCAATCAACCAGTAGCAAGGTGACTTCTTCAAATAGAACTACACACTAAACTAACTTACTTCTCTCGGGCCAACTCACTAAAGTTAATACAATACAGATAGGATTCAGCTTTTTTCTGATAGCCCTAAATGTGCCAAACGGCTTTTGAAGTTTAGGAAAAATACACGAGACGATTAGCACAAAATTTGGCCAAATAATGTGAACCCCTCATCCATCATCAAGGTAATCTCATGAATCGAATAGGTCCCTAACCTAACTGCCCAGTGTGAACATTTACCTATGGCTAATCTCTTGGTAAAGTGTTGTGAGTTCATTTTCCCCTTCACCGTCGATGTCTGATGAACTCCCTCTTCTGGTGAAGGAAGGTAGTGAGGCTGATTACCAAACAGCTGATCTGGTAGATGATGACTGGGTAGCAGGAAATTCTGACTGGATATAAGGCAGCCGACGCCCTTCTGAGTCACTGGTGATTTCTCTGCTGGATTCTTGGAGACCAATCTGATTCCTGCTTCCCAAAGATAAGGTTTTGCTCTTATTAGTTTTGTTTTGTTTACCTTGTTTACCTTGTTTTTTGGAGTTCAGCCATCCCCGGTCGGGGGTGTGCTGAGTTCCATTTTTGTCTCTGATCTGTTTGTCTCTTTGCTCTGTCTTCAGAATTTACCTGAGTGCTGATATAGTCTTTTTGAAGTCCTAGCGACTTCAGGGCCTGTTTTTCCTATCAGTTGGTTGGGACATTTTTTGGTAGGGTTTTTTTACGGATTGCAGACAGCAGCTTTTCTATCCTGTCCTTTTTAGTTAGCTTGGGCCCCATCGTTTGCTCAACCTATCTTTCTATCTGTTTTAGTGTTCTCATCTTGCTTCACCGTCATTATATGTTGGGGGCTGCCTATTGCTTTGGGGTCTGCTCTGGGGCAGTTTAGATTTCCCCTTTCTTTCTTTAGGCCTATTTAGTTCTCCGGCTGTGATTGAGGGGTCTAGGGCATCGTAGGAACCCCCCACGGCTACTGCTAGTTGTTGTTGGATAGGATCAGGGGTCTGCAATCCGATAGCTACCAACCTCTCCGGTTTTCTGGACTTAGCTTGTATTTTTGTTTTTTCCTCCTTCGGTGACTCATTCATAACAGAATCACCAGCCATACCGCAGATCCTAGGGTACTCAATAGCAGGAAAGAATTGTAAAAAAAAAAAAAAAAGAGTTTGTCAGAATTTTTTTTTTGTGTATATTTTTTCCTCTATGTCTCTGAGGCCGTAGGGGGAATTTTTTTTTCTTTCTCAATGGAGATGAAGCAATTGTTTGATCGTGTGGAGCAGCTCACTGCTGAAGTGCGGGGAATTTCCACCTATCTTGCTCATTCACATGCTGCTGAACCAAAGATCCCTACTCCTGATGTGTTTTTTGGGGATCGGTCTAAATTTTTGAATTTTAAGAATAATTGTAAATTATTTTTTGCCTTGAAGCCTAACTCGTCGGGGAGCTCCGCACAGCAGGTTAAAATTGTCATCTCTTTGCTGTGCGGCGATCCCCAGGATTGGGCGTTTTCTTTGAAACCTGATGATCCTATTCTTACTAATGTGAACGCATTTTTTCAAGCCTTGGGGTTGTTGTATGATGAACCTAATGCTATTGATCAGGCTGAAAAGGCCCTGTTGGCATTGAGGCAGGGTCGGGATTCTGCAGAGTTGTACTGTCAAAAGTTCCGAAAGTGGGCGGTCCTTACTACCTGGAATGATGGTGCCTTGGCAGCTCTCTTTCGGAAGGGTTTGTCAGAAACTGTAAAAGATACTGTGGTGGGATTTCCTGTTCCCTCTGGTCTTGACGATTCTATGTCATCAGCCATTCAGGTTGATCGGCGTTTGCGTGAACGCAAAACCGCACGAGGTGTTGCCACCTGTTGAACAAATGTCTGAACCTATGCAATGTGATAGAGTTTTGTCTAGGGCGCAAGATCAGGAGTTCAGAAGGCGTAATAAGCTGTGTTTCTTCTGTGGTGATGCCTCGCATATTATTTCTGTCTGCCCTAAATGAGAGAAACGTTTTGCACACACATTTGCTGTGGGTGGTGTTCAACCTAAGTTTCTTTTGGCAATTACTCTGATCTGCTCCCTGTCCACATTTTCTGCTAAGGCTTTTGTGGATTCGGGAGCAGCTCTGAACCTGATGGACTTGGATTTTGCTAAACGTTGTGGATTTCCTATGACACCTCTGCGGATGCCTATCCCTTTGAGGGGTATTGATGCTACTCCTTTGGCGAAGAATAAACCTCAGTTTTGGACCCAGGTGGTAATGCGGGTCGCCCCAGACCATCAAGAGAATTGCAGATTTTTGGTGTTGCATAATTTGCATGATACCATTGTTCTGGGGTTTACCTGGTTGCAAATCCATAATCCAGTTTTGGATTGGAAATCTGTGTCTGTGGTGAGTTGGGGTTGTCGGTGTGCTCTTGGTGACGCTCCTGTTTTCTCCACCTCTCCCCAGTCGCATGATGTTCCTGACTATTTGGCTGATTATTATGATGTATTTAGTGAGAATGAGTCTGCGTCTTTGCCTCCTCATAGGAGTTATGACTGTGCAATTGAGCTGAGCCCTGGGTGTAAATTTCCCAAGGGTCGACTTTTCAATTTATCTGTACCCGAGCACGAGGCTATGCGATCCTATATTAAGGAGTCGTTGGAGAAGGGTCATATTAGACCATCCTCTTCACCCTTAGGTGCTGGGTTTTTTTTCGTGGCTAAGAAAGATGGGTCATTAAGGCCTTGTATTGACTATCGTTCCCTCATCAAAATTACTGTTAAATATCAGTATCTGTTACCCCTGATTTCTGATCTATTCTCCAGAGTTAAAGGTGCTTGCTGGTTTACAAAGCTTGACCTCAGGGGGGCGTATAATCTTATTCGCATTAAGCATGGGGATGAATGGAAGATGGCGTTTAATACTCCGGAGGGACATTTTGAGTACCTGGTGATGCCTTTTGGGCTCACTAATGCCCCTTCTGTCTTCCAGTGCTTCATGAATGATATTTTCCGAGACTTGGTGGATAAATTTTTGATCATCTATCTAGATGATATTTTGATCATTTCCAAGGATTGGGACTCTCATGTGGAACATGTTCGGACTGTGTTCCGGATTTTGAGGGAGAATTCCCTGTATGTCAAGGGATCGAAATGCCTTTTTGGTGTACAAAGGATTTCATTTTTGGGATTTATTTTGTCTCCGTCAACTATTGAAATGGACCCGGCCAAGGTACAGGCCATTTATGATTGGGTTCAGCCCATTTCTTTGAAGGCCCTCCAGAAATTTTTGGGTTTTGCTAATTTTTATCTTAAATTTATAGCTAATTTTTCTGGTATTGCCAAACCATTGACTGATTTGACTAAGATGTGCTGATGTGCTGAATTGGTCTCCGGAGGCTGTTTCTTCCTTTCAGGAGCTGAAGCGAAGGTTCACTTCTGCTCCGGTTTTGCGGCAACCTGATGTCTCACTCCCGTTTCAGGTAGAGGTGGACGCTTCTGAGATTGGTGCAGGAGCTGTTTTGTCCAAAAAAGATCCTGTAACATCTAAAATGAATCCCTGTGCTTTCTTTTCCCGAAAGTTCTCCCCATCCGAACTATGATGTGGGGAATCGGGAACTGTTAGCCATGAAATGGGCATTTGAGGAGTGGAGACATTGGTTGGAGGGAGCTAAACATCAAGTCGTGGTCCTTACTGACCACAAGAATTTGATTTACCTGGAGTCGGCCAAACGCTTGAATCCTAGACAGGCTAGGTGGGCCTTGTTTTTCACACGTTTTGATTTTGATTTTGTGGTCTCTTTTCTTCCGGGCACTAAGAATGTCAAGGCAGACGCCCTCTCTAGGAGTTTCTTTGCTGATTCTCCTGTTGTGACCAAGCCTGCTACCATCTTAGGTGAGGGGGTAGTTCTTTCTGCCATCTCGCCCGATTTGAGACGTGCTCTGGAAGAGTTTCAGGAGGACAAACCTGAGCGTTGTCCCATTGAAAAATTGTATGTTCCTGACCAGTGGAGGAAGAGAGTGATGTCTGAAGTTCATTGATCTGCATTGGCTGGTCATCCTGGTATTTTTGGTACTAGAGATTTGGTGAGTCGGTCTTTTTGGTGGCCCGCCTTGTCTCGTGATGTCAGGAATTTTGTGCAGTCCTGTGGGACTTGCTCTCGGTCTAAGCCTTGTTCTCGCTCTAGTGGGTTGTTGATGCCTTTGCCGGTGCCCAGGAGGCCATGGACCCATATTTCAATAAATTTTATCTCTGATATGCCTGTCTCTCAGAGAATGACTGTTATTTGGGTGATTTGTGATAGATTCTCTAAGATGGTCCATCTTGTACCACTCCCTAAGTTGCCATCTTCCTCAGAGTTGGTGCCCTTGTTTTTGCAACAGGTGGTTCGCTTGCACGGGATTCCTGAGAACATTGTATCTGACAGAGGAGTTCAGTTTGTGTCTAGATTTTGGAGGACTTTCTGTTCCAAGCTGGGAATTCAGTTGTCCTTCTCCTCTGCGTTTCACCCTCAGACCAATGGGCAGATGGAGAGAACAAACCAGACTTTGGAGTCGTATTTGAGATGTTTTATTTCTGCTGATCAGGATGATTGGGTTTCATTTTTGCCCTTGGCCAAATTTGCTTTAAATAATAGAGCTAGTTCTGCCACTTTGATGTCACCTTTTTATTGTAACTTTGGGTTTCATCCTCGATTCTCTTCAGGGCAGGTGGAGCCTTCTGCCTGCCCAGGTATTGACACTGTGGTGGAGAGAATGCACCAGATCTGGGACCAAGTGGTGGATAAGTTGTCTCTCTTCCAGGAAAAGGCCCAGCGGTTTTCCAACCGGTATAGAACCATTGGTCCCCAGTTTAAGGTGGGTGATATGGTTTGGTTGTCATCAAAGAATACCGCTATGAAGGTGGCTTCTCCAAAGTTTAAACCTAGATTTATTGGACCTTACAAGATTTTGGAGATTCTTAATCCATTCTCTTTTCGATTGGCTCTTCCTGTTACATTTAAGGTCCATAACATGTTTCATAAGTCTCTGTTAAAGAGGTTTGTTGAGCCAGTAGTTCCTGTGGTGGCACCTCCTGACCCGGTATTGGTTGAAGGTAATGTGGAATATGAGGTTGAGAAGATACTGGATTCTCACCTGGCTAGACGGAGACTCCAGTATTTGGTTAAATGGAAGGGTTATGGCCAGGAGGATAATTCTTGGGTCCCTTCATCCGATATTCATGCCGAAAGATTGGTTCGTGCCTTTCATCGGACCCATCCTGATCGCCCTGGTGGCGTGGATGAGGGTTCGGTGACCCCCTCCTCAAGGGGGAGGTACTGCTGTGAGTTCATTTTCCCCTTCACCGTCGATGTCTGATGAACTCCCTCTTCTGGTGAAGGAAGGTAGTGAGGCTGATTACCAAACAGCTGATCTGGTAGATGATGACTGGGTAACAGGAAATTCTGACTGGATATAAGGCAGCCGACGCCCTTCTGAGTCGCTGGTGATTTCTCTGCTGGATTCTTGGAGACCAGTCTGATTCCTGCTTCCCAAAGATAAGTTTTTGCTCTGCTATTGAACTTATTAGTTTTGTTTTGTTTACCTTGTTTTTTGGAGTTCAGCCATCCCCGGTCGGGGGTGTGCTGAGTTCCATTTTTGTCTCTGATCTGTTTGTCTCTTTGCTCTGTCTTCAGAATTTACCTGAGTGCTGATATAGTCTTTTTGAAGTCCTAGCGATTTCAGGGCCTGTTTTTCCTATCAGTCGGTTGGGATATTTTTTGGTAGGGTTTTTTACGGATTGCAGACAACAGCTTTTCTATCCTGTCCTTTTTAGTTAGCTTGGGCCCCATCGTTTGCTCAACCTATCTTTCTATCTGTGTTAGTGTTTTCATCTTGCTTCATCGTCATTATATGTTGGGGGCTGCCTATTGCTTTTGGGGTCTGCTCTGGGGCAGTTTAGATTTCCCCTTTCTTTCTTTAGGCCTATTTAGTTCTCCGGCTGTGATCGAGGGGTCTAGGGCATCGTAGGAACCCCCCACGGCTACTGCTAGTTGTTGTTGGATAGGATCAGGGGTCTGCAATCCGATAGCTACCAACCTCTCCGGTTTTCTGGACTTAGCTTGTATTTTTGTTTTTTCCTCCTTCGGTGACTCATTCATAACAGTAAAGCCTACATTTATGGGTTGGTTGAAAGAAACTTGATGTGATTAGATGTAATTAAAATTACTGCATGGTGAAGGGTGGAGTGCTCAGTCAGAAAGCTAGCATACAAATAACAGAAAACTGACCAGCACATCAAGAACTAGTTTGAACAGGTGCATAACAAAAACTAACTTACCGTATTTTCGCTTTATAAGACGCACTTTTGTTCCCCCAAATTTTGGGGGAAAAGTAGGGGGTGCGTCTTATAATCCGAATATACGGGGGAGGGGGGGTGTATATATATATATATATATACTGCAGGGTCCAGGGGAGGTGGGGGCAGCTTTGGAGCGGTGCTGTGAGCTGGTAAAAGCTGCCGGAGGGAGCCTTTGATCTCCTGCTCCCGCTCATATAATATGCACTGCCGCTGTCCATCACCATGGTGCTGAAACCGCACCACGGTGACTGGCTGGGGGAGCGGCGCATATTATAGCTGCCTGCGCCCTCCTTTGATCGCACATGATCCCCTGTGTTAGATATCTCCCCCATGCTGCTGCCCATAGTAAAATAAAAAACTCTTTCCTTACCTCCTCCAGCGCTGATCTCCCAGTGTCTCGGCTGCCGCTGTCATCAGGCACGCAGAGATGATATCACTCTGCTGTGCTGATCACATGACCGGCACTGAGAACCAGGAAGTGGAGGAGGAGCTCAACCACACTGAGGGAGACACGAGGAGGGACAGCGCTGAGAAGGTAAGGAAAGAGTTTATTTTACTAAAAGCAGCAGCATGGAGGCGATATCTAACACAGGGGGCCGTGTGTCAGCCACAGGGGGCCGTGTGTCAGCCACAGGGGGCCAGTGTGTCAGCCACAGGGGGCCAGTGTGTCAGCCACAGGGGGCCAGTGTGTCAGCCACAGGGGGCCAGTGTGTCAGCCACAGGGGGCCAGTGCGTCAGCCACAGGGGGCCAGTGTGTCAGCCACAGTGGGCCAGTGTGCCAGCCACAGGGGGCCGTGTGTCAGCCACAGGGGGCCGTGTGTCAGCCACAGGGGGCCAGTGTGTCAGCCACAGGGGGCCAGTGTGTCAGCCACAGGGGGCCAGTGTGTCAGCCACAGGGGGCCAGTGTGTCAGCCACAGTGGGCCAGTGTGCCAGCCACAGGGGGCCGTGTGTCAGCCACAGGGGGCCGTGTGTCAGCCACAGGGGGCCAGTGTGTCAGCCACAGGGGGCCAGTGTGTCAGCCACAGGGGGCCAGTGTGCCAGCCACAGGGGGCCGTGTGTCAGCCACAGGGGGCCGTGTGTCAGCCACAGGGGGCCAGTGTGTCAGCCACAGGGGGCCAGTGTGTCAGCCACAGGGGGCCAGTGTGTCAGCCACAGGGGGCCAGTGTGTCAGCCACAGTGGGCCAGCCACAGGGGGCCGTGTGTCAGCCACAGGGGGCCAGTGTGCCAGCCACAGGGGGCCAGTGTGTCAGCCACAGTGGGCCAGTGTGCCAGCCACAGGGGGCCGTGTGTCAGCCACAGGGGGCCGTGTGTCAGCCACAGGGGGCCAGTGTGTCAGCCACAGGGGGCCAGTGTGTCAGCCACAGGGGGCCAGTGTGCCAGCCACAGGGGGCCAGTGTGCCAGCCACAGTGGGCCAGTGTGCCAGCCACAGTGGGCCAGTGTGCCAGCCACAGGGGGCCAGTGTGTCAGCCACAGGGGGCCAGTGTGCCAGCCACAGGGGGCCAGTGTGTCAGCCACAGGGGGCCAGTGTGTCAGCCACAGGGGGCCAGTGTGTCAGCCACAGTGGGCCAGTGTGCCAGCCACAGGGGGCCGTGTGTCAGCCACAAGGGGGCTATATTCAATATAAGGTGGCCATATCCAGATTAAGGGGGCTAATTTTAGGATGGGGGGGCTATGAGGGACATATACCCTATATGATTTGTTAGACGGACACTGGCATTATAAGACGGACCCCATTTATTAAAAAATTCTCTATTCCTTCACCACACTTGGGGGTGCGTCTTATAATCAGGTGCGTCTTATAAAGCGAAAAATACGGTATATATCAAAATACGAAAATGGTTGTACTCAATCATGTTAAAGCATGTCAATGTGAAATACATGAAGTGTGACTAGCAAAATGGCTTTTCAAGTTTAGGAAAAATACACGAGACGCTTAGCACAAAATTTGGCCAAATAATGTGAACCCATCCACCATCAAGAACTAGTCTTCTCCGCTCCCTTCCCTGGCACCAAATCTCCTCGTTGTTGGGCGCGCAGGGCTTTTATACCAGGGAAGTCTTTCCTGTGGGTTACCTGATCCAGTCTAGCACACAAAGTCATTCCCCCGGCTAACCTTCCAGCATACTTTGGTCCAGCTTGATTTTGGCTGTCCAGCAGATAGCACGTCCTGCAAGAATTATTCAGATATGTTGTGGCTTCTTATTACACCACCACTGTGAGTCCTACTCCACAGTCTGATGCAACCAGAGTTTCCCCACAGTTTGAGGTCTTTAGTGACCCCCAAGACAGCATGATGCCCCCACTATTCTCCAACACACATTATTATGCACCCACAGGGGCAGAATGATTGAATATGGAGCCAACAAACCACTACTCCACCATCGTGGTCTACTGCATCTGCATCCTGAGAATGCAAATACTGTAGAAATAATGACGTTCAGCCTCTGCCCCCCACCCAGACTCATGGGTCCCATAGAGGCCACATGGTCTGTAGCTGTTAGCAGTATGCCACTGTTACCTACTCTTTAAAGGCAATCTGCCTCTCTGCAGGGCCGGTTTTAGACAAAGTGGAGCCCTAGGCAAAATTTAAAATGGGACCCCAAATGCTAACATATTGCACATCACACAGAAGCATTTCTGTTGTATTTACATGCAACCACCCCACAGAGTATAATGTAACCCCCCACATAGGATATAATGCAGCCCCCCTCACATAGTATAATGTAGCCCCCTCATAGAGTATGATGCAATCACCTCTCATAGAATATAATAAATATAATACAGCCCCCCATAAAATATAATGTAGCCCCGAAGAGAGCATGATGCAATCCTCCCTCATAAAATATAATACAGCCCCCATAGAATATAATGTATCCCCCTATAGAAAAGAATGCAGCCCCCATAGTATATAACACAGCCTCCCCATAGAATATAATGTAACCCCATAGTATATGACAGCCTCCCCCATAGAATACAATATACCCCCCAATAGCATATAACACAGCCCACATAGTATATAACACAGCCTGCATAATATATAACACAGCCCGCATAGTATGCACCACAGCCTGCATAGTATAGTATAAAGCATAGTCTGTATAGTATATAGCACAGCCCGCATAGTATATAGCACAGCCCGCATAGTATATAGCACGGCCCACATAGTATATAGCACAGCTCGCATAGTATATAGCACAGCCCACATCTCCCCCCTAGAATGGCCCCACAGTCCAGTACTCGCTGTTATAGCAAAAAAAAAAAACACAGACTTCACCTCTCCTCGCGCCCGCGCTGCTCCCGGCTCCTGTCTCAGCAGCTGCACTGCCGGCACACAGTGGGTGCGCGATGACGTCATCGCGCACTCCCCGCAGTTTCAGAGGCAGAGCGGGGAATGATGGGAGAGGGAGCATCAGCTGACACTCTCTCCTTCATCATTGATTTGAACTGTACCGGCAGACGCGAGTATAGTTCAGTGCGGCGGCGAGGGAGTCGGCGCTAGCGGCAGGTGGCCCCCCTGCATCACAGGCCACATAGCGGCTGTGTGATGTGCCGCTAGCTGGGGGCCCCTGGGGGAGCGGGGGCCCAAGGCAGCTGCCTGGTCTGCCTGCCCCCAACGCCGGCCCTGCCTAAGAATCTGCCTCCAGAGCTGATCTTAAGTGAAAAGGAGTATTACCCATGTTAGATGTGTAGATCAGGCGAACAGACTGTCAGTCATTACATGTCTCACACTGGTAATATACCTTTATTATAAGCTCTGGAGGCAGATTCTCAGGTAGATCTGTGTCTGGCCCATAGATCTTAACAGCTCATTTACATATAAGAAAAACATGGATTTCGCTGGAATGAGACTTCAGATCATAGATAGCAAGATATCATTTTATTCAACTTTGTATGACCTGCATGTCCATATAGATGGGTTACACTTAATAGGAGGAGAGGATCATCACCACGCTGCCACAAGAAGAATTCCAGGAATAGTAAAAGTTGAACTTTTACTGTTCCTGGAATTGTTCTTGCTGTAGTGCGGTGATGATCCTCTCCTCCTACTAAGTGTACACTTCTACCAGGTCCTGCACTGACCTGTGGATCTGCAGCAGCAGCCATTATTACATGTCTTTTTTTCATCCTCACCAGGTGAGTAGTTCTCTTGGTGGGTGTACCCTATGTAACGTGAGATAAGACCCTATTGCGCTTTTGTGTCTCCTATCTTCTATCTGCATATACTGTAAATGGCTTAGGAGGGTTGATCCTACTGACAGATTATCTTTAACCTTTATAGGACATCTTTAATGCATGCTCTTAGCCTTGTTTCTGTTTTTCTCTGAAAGTGAGCTAATGTTTATTATGTGGCACCTCAATAAGTAACATGTAAGAAAACAATAGTTGCAGTCCTATTAAATGTTTTAGGACATATTATAGCAATACTTTTGATGCTTTATCTGCGAAGCATGTTAATTAAATAGACGTGATGGAAATAATCAGCTTTTTTCCTCCGAGATCCTCGTATGTCCTACCCTGGAAGCCTGAGAAGCTACTTTAGCTTAGTTTATTGTATAACAAGCTGCACATCCCCTCTGTTTTTGCTCCCTCCCTTTCAGTCTTCCTTACAGGCTTTCCTTGCACTTGCACTGAGAGAGGCATTTATCTGGTTGTTATCTAAGCTTTGGCTTGTAAACAAATAGGCAGTGGCATTAGATCATTGGGAGTGGACAGATTCCACAGCTCATGGCCAGGTCCCATCCCCTTTTTTGAAAGAAATAAAGAAGCCCATAGCTTTCATCTCTGACTGAGTGGGAGATACTTCAGCACAGCAGAGTTGCAGAGAAAAGCATGGAATCACAAACAAAGTGTGGATGAGACTGGCAGAGACAGTGACAAAAGTGTAAGAGACCAGTTGTCTTATTACTATCATGTTCTGAAGCCACAAGGTAGTTCTCATCCAACTCAGAATCCATTTTTGTAACTAATTTCACAGAAAAAGTAAGTGGTTGTTGATCCTCTAATTTCTTTATTTCAGGTACCTGGAGGCATGGACTGTTATCATCACTAGTAATCTATGGCATCTTCCAAACATACCTGCTTCCCTAAATAGCTGTTTTCTTTTGTGCCTGCATTTTATTTACACACGTTTTGTCCCGTGCACTAATTCTATGGCTCTAAGCTGGATAACGGGCCTTGTGACAGGCTTGGCAGCTCTTCATTTTCTGCAGAAGCTTTTTTTTCCGTACTTCTGGTTTGATCTGAGATACCTGTTGAAAGTAATCCGTTATGGCCTTCAAATTGAGAAGTATAAGAGGACAGGACATGTAGTGAGCGTTGTAGATCGCTTTGTACAGCAAGCCCAGCGCATCCCCGATAAGGCTTTTCTAATATTCCATGGACAGATTCACACATATCGTGAAATGGATAGAAGAAGCAATCGAGTGGCCAACGTTTTCATGAAGTACACAACACTGAAGAAGGGTGACACTGTGGCTATGCTTATGAATAATGAACCAGACTTTATTAATGTTTGGTTTGGTTTGGCAAAACTTGGATGCCTGGTGGCGTTTCTTAACTACAACATCCGTTCCAGATCCTTGTTGCATTGCTTTCATAGCTGCGGAGCCAAGATCCTTATTGTGGGAGCAGGTAATACCGTTAACATGCGACTAAATGTCAGACTATATGGATTAACTGATTGGTGCTAAAATAAATCATAAAAATATTCAATGTATAGAGACTGATTGCAGAACGCAGTACACATACCATACCTTGGTGCACAATGAAGCGCACAAAGATTTTAAAAACATGAGCCCAGATTCATCAAGACTGGCATTTCGAATGCTAGTCTCGAAGAAGGGTTCATGGAGTACAAATGGGCCAGATTTATTAAGCTCCATTTTATTGAATTTGGCATATCTATCATCTACCATGCACCACCATAAGAAATTCACTCCAAGGACTGGGGTACATTTCCGTTGTAATTTATGCCAATTTTAAAGTATGATGAATTTCCCAGTTGCCCTCCCTCTTTTCTTCTCCATGCTAAGTTATGCCACCTTTTCAAAATGCTGTAGGAGCATGACAGAGGTGGCATAAAAAGGTCAAAAATTCTCTACATTTTTTTACAACAATTTTGCAACATTTCAAACAGTGTTTTTCCTGAAATCTGGTGAAAACTTTGATAAATTGTAGACTTAGTGGGGAATTCATCAAGATTGGCGATTCTCTCTCGGATCTTGATCAAGCAGCATGTTGGAGCGAATGCTCCTGATTCATTTAGAGATGTACACTTCTTAATGAATCAGATGAGGTGCGTAGTGACTTGCGCTGCTATGTGCGCCTCAACACAAATCTTACTCAAGCCTCTGCTGGAATAAAATTTGTGGCATAGCAAATGTTGCTGTCAGTCATGAATTTTATGTGCAAGGGTTGCCACATCCCCATTCCACCCCAGCTTCACCCACCTTCTCGGAGCAGGGGCAAGAAAGATGTGAAAACTTTAGAAGCCCAATTTTTTTGCGCAACCTCCTGTCTTTGAAGCAGAGGACTGTATCCGTTGTACTGTCCTTAAAGGGAATCTATAATAGGATAATAAGGGCGGTATCTGCTTTGCCAATTTAGGACTTAAGAGACCAAGGGCAATAGGGAAGTTTGACCTGCAGTTTGTTCTCTACGCATTTCGAAGTTAGATCAAATTTTTCATCAGGAGAACCACAATATTGTAGTTCTCCTGATGAAGAAGTTGAAAACACACGGTCCGTGTGAAAAACAATGAGACATGTCAGTGTTCGTGGGAGCGCACGGTCCGCAAAAATGCTGAACATGTGCACACAGCGAACAGTTCACACTGTCCTCCGTGCTCACGGATGGCCGCCGGGAAGAAGCTCTACTGTAAGCGCCGTTCCCGGTGGCTGGTGCTGACCGCGGCTGACATTCTGCTCTCCCGGCCATAGCGAGCAGGAAAGCAGAATGAATAAAAACCCAATGTGGGGTCTCCCTCTGTTTGTGAACCAACCAGATGAAACTTACAGCTGGGGGCTGCAGCCCTCAGCTTAATCAAGGTTGGTTCTCAAGAATATAGGGGTCCCCACACTGTTTTGTTAATTATTTAAATAAATAATTTTAAAAAACAGAGTGGGGTCCCTCCTATTTTTGACAACCAACCTGACTAAAGCTGACAGTTGAGGGCTGATATTCTCAGGCTGGTAAGGGGTCATTGATCTTGGCCCCTCACAGCCTAAAATCAGCAGCCCCCAGATGCCCAGAAAAGGTGCACCTATTTGATGCGCCTATTCTGGAGCTTTGCCCAGTTCTTCCCACTTGCCCTGTAGTGGTGGCAAGTGGGGTAATAAGGGGTTAATGCCACCTTTCTATTGTAAGGGACATTAAGCCCAGATTAGTAATGGAGAGGTGTCAATAAGACACCTATCCATTACTAATGCTAGAGTAAATAAAGGGTTAAATAAACACACATACAATAAGAATAAAGTATTTTAATGAAAGAAGACAACACACACATTGTTTAAATCTTTATTACACGGCTAATTCCTATTCAAAGCCTCATTCTCCTGTATAAAAAGGTGAAAATAATAAAGCAACAAGATACATTACCTGTCCTGCATTCAGTCACGTCCCACGGCATAAATCCATCTCGGGGGTTAATACATTTACAGGCGGAGTACTGCTAACACAGCTGCTCCCAACTGTAAACCACTGTAGAATGAATGGAAGCAGCCGGAGCATGCTCAGTAACTAGCGATGACGTCATCACAGAGTCTGTGCTCTGCTTCCATTCATTCCCCAGTCGTTTACAGTTGGGAGCAGCTGTGTTAGCAATGGCCCCTTACCAGCGTGAAAATATCAGCCCTCAGCTGTCAGTTTTAGTCAGGTTGGATGTCAAAAATAGGGGGGACCCCACGCCGTTTTTTTAAATTATTTATTTAAATAAAAAAAACAGTGTGGGGACCCCTCTATTCTTGAGAACCAACCTTGATGAAGCCAAGCAAAAGTAAACTTGGCACTCTGATTGATGAAAGATGAGGAAATTTCATTTATTTTGCATCCAGACAAAACAGAATAAATATATTTCTTCTGTTTTGTCTGGATGCAAAATAAATGAAATTTCCTCATCTTTCATCAATTTGAGTGCCAAGTTTATTTTTGCTTAGATTACGGGTTAGATACCCTACTTAAGCACCATCTACAAGTCTTTTTTTTTGTTCAGTGCCTTGTTGATTTCTATTTTTCGAACCTTGTTGAAGCTGACAGCTGAGGGCTGCAGCCCCCAGCTGTAAGTTTTCATCTGGTTGGTTCATAAACTGACCCCACGTTGGGTTTCATTCATTCTTATCTCCTGCCTGCTGTTGCCGGCAGAACAGGAGAGAATCACAGCAGCAATCAGCACCAGCCGCCGGGAACTGCGCTTTTACAGTAGTGCTTCTTCCCGGTGCCGTCCGTGTGGTTCTGGTGTGGCTCACGTGCGGCACACGGTTGACAAACGTATGCCACACGGAGGTACCACGTGTCCACACGGACACATGGACACGGATAGCTCCGGTACCGGTTTTTCTGGTACCGGAATTATATGGACGTGTGAGACTGGCCTTACCTTTGCTGGTTTCATAAAATTGTTGGTCCCCCACATCATTTTTTTAATTAATTTATTTATTAGGTTAGACGAGCATAAAAAGCTGTAGAATAAACTCCATATGAAAGGCACTGAAGGGTACAATTTTAAAATATTTAGGGGGTTTGTGAAATTATATATGTGTAGAATATCTCTCTATCTATTATATATCTAATATCTTTCTATCATCTATCTATATATTTACATAAGTTGTTTTTTTTCTTGGGTGCCAGGAGAGTTCTGGCTGTGAAATTCCACTGTTTGGTCAATGCAGTTTCCTAATTCCTTTGAGATGTGTGCTTAATAGTGATGAGCGAGTGTACTCACTGCTCGGGTTTTCCCGAGCATTCTCGGATGTCCTCCGAGTATTTTGGTGTGCTTGGAGATCTAGTTTGTGTCGATGCAGCTGCATGATTTGCGGCTGCTGGGCAGGCTGAATACTTGTAAGGAATGCCTGTTTGTTAAAAATTCCACATGTTTTCAGGCTGTCTAGCAGCCGCAAATCATGCAGCTGTGTCGACAAACACTAAATCTCCGAGCATGCTAAAATACTCGGAAGACACCCAAGCATGCTCGGGAAAACCCGAGCAACGACTATACTCGCTCATCACTAGTGCTTAAAAATCGGACGCCATGGTCCGTGTGCCGTTCATTTTTTTCTCGTACCCATAGACTTGCATTGGCTAGTATCATTCGATTAACACATTAATTCACAGCAAACTGCAATTTTTTTTCTCATGCCGAATACAGCTGAGAAAAATTTGCAGATCTGCACTGCCTCATTGAGTGACATTGGTCCGAGTGCAATCTGAATTTTTATCGGATTGCACTTGTCCATTTTATACGCAAGTGTGAATGAGCCCTTAACCTCATGACCTGTCTGCACTCATTCCCATTACAGTGTCAGAGCCTTTGCCACATGTGGAAACTCTGGTCCTCTGATAGACCTTTCCAGTACTGGACTTTAGTTTTACATAACTCAAATGGATACTGATGCAGAATATACTGCAAGGAAATTCACTATAAGTATTTGACTTCAAGAACAATACATGCAACCCGTGCAGAGATTAAACAGGTCTGCAAACAAATGACTGAATATAAGAGGACTCCTGCTGTAGAGTGCAGCCCACCGGTGCGAGGCAGAGACAACCCCTCAATGTGAGACTGGTACCGCTCGGTGAAGAAGACCGCCCACATGCTACAACTGTGGAGTACTCAGCCGAATGAAGAAGAGATGACATGGACCCGTGATTCACAGCTGAAAATAAGAAGTATTTGGGAAAAAAAAAAATCGAGTCTGGGGGAAGCCCTTACTGCTGTCTTGGGGACCAGCGACATACCCCTAGGTAACACATGGAAACAGAATGAGGAAGATAGAGGAGAGGTGCAGAGCATGAAGAAGGCTTCAGTGGCAGCTCCAGAGAGTAACCCTGTATCCTGGAGTGAAGAGCAACCGCAGAGGGGAGATACTTCCCGCCGAGGTCGATGACTCAGACCAAAGTGCCCACAAGACAGACACAGATGTGAATGCTGGGCATGCAGAAGAGCAGCCCTACCTGGGAAAAGCAATGGCAAAGGCCCGCTCACCCCTCTGAAGGTCCTGCTAATTGGAGGGAACATCGCCCCTAGAGGGAGTGGTACGGCGGGAGAACTCCACACAGAGCAAGACAATGTCACGGCGTCAGGTGCCAAGAAGAGATAGAGAGGGTGTCAACTGTCCACGGTCAAACGTCCATGCTGTCCCGACACGTGGAGGCGGGTTTAGCAGAACTCCAACCTGGGTCTAGAGGTCCCGACGGTGAGATTCGACCTGAAGAGAAGGAAGGGATGACTGCCCATCAAAGTAAGTTACCACCAGGCTCACCACGAGCTACCGACAAAGGAGAAGAGGTGACAAGAGCTCTCGTGATGCACGCTCCTACAGTTCTCATCAACGAGAGGGAAGAGCCGCTAGTGTTGTACCCTGAGGTGGAGAGTGTGTCGGTTGTCAGCTCACGAGATCCTGACCGGACGGAAGAGATGGAGCAGCTGTGTGAGACAGGGAGTGTAGCTGAGGAGCCATGGAAAGTGACGCTCGCAGAACCCGCCGTGGATGATGAAGGTTCCGGCTTGCATGGTGTTAATCCAACCGGTTCTAGTTTTGACAAGAGTACTCCTGTCAAAGAGGGGGGAGCTATGGAGAAGAGTTACCTTTACTAAGCTCCCAGACTGAGGAACCCGAGCAAGGAACCCCCGAAATTGTCGATGACGACAGAGGAAAGGACGAATTGTCTACTCAAGCGTCTGCTAACGGCAAAGCAAAAAGAAAGAAGAAAAATAAGAAGACAAAGCCAAGTTCATCCAAAGTATTTTCTTCTGCAGCTGATGAACATGAGAATGAAGATTGGAGTATCTTCGATCAGCCTTACTGAAAGAATTTGGAGCCAGAAAGACAAGAGTTGCAAACGTTGTTGGCAGCTGTCGGTCCTCAGGAGTACATAGCGGACAAACCCTTGCCCATGGAATGGCGAGCATTAAGAGAGGGGGAATGTAAGTAGGTGACGAGCCAAAAGGAGGCTACCTTCCCTACTCCTTACCCAGAACCACATAGCCAGACAGCAGGCTTGCCGGGGGGAAGACTTTCTGCCCTGGACCATTTGACTGCAAGGGGCAGAGAGGAAGGAGAAGGGACAGTAGACCGGAAGGTGTGCAGGAAGAGGGCGTGAAAGGAGAGCGCGCCAGGCACAGAGGAAAGCGAGCCAGAAACAGGGGGAGCTGTTGTGAGTTCATTTTCCCCTCCGTCACTGAGGCCTGGTGAACTCCCTATTCTAGTGAAGGAAGGTAGTGAGCCTGATTATCAGGCACCTGGGACTAATGAAGACGATTGGCTGAGTGGAGTCACTGACTGGATTTAAGGCAGCCTACGCCCTTTCTGCCCTGCGGGTGATTTCTCTGTGGACTCTTGGACACCAGTCTGATTCCTGCTCTCCTAAAGCTAAGTTTTCTGTTTTGCCTTTTTGCATCTAAGATTTGTTTTTGTTTTTCTTGCTTTTTGGATTCTGCCACTCCCTGCTGGAGTGTGCAGTGTTCCGTGAGCTCTGTCTTCTGAAAGTACCTGAGTGCTGATTTAGTTTTGAAGCTTAGTTGCTTCAGGGCCATTTTTATATCAGCTTGTTGGCTTTTGTCTCTGATAGGGTTTTGGCAGATTGCAGACAGCAGCCTTCCTATCCATTCCTATCTAGGTAGTTTTTGGGCCCCGTCTTTGCTCAGCCTGTCTTTCTGTCTGTGTAAGTGTTTTCATCTTGCTTCACCGTCATTATATGTGGGGGGCTGCTTGTTGCTTTGGGGTCTGCTCTGGGGCAGTTAGATTTCCCCTTTCCTTCTTTAGGCCTATGTATCTCTCCGGCTGTGATCGAGGGGTCTAGGTCATCGTAGGAACCCCCCACGGCTACTGCTAGTTGTGTTGATAGGTTCAGGGGTCTGCAATCTGATAGTTGCCAACTTCTCTGGTTTTCAGGACTTAGCTAGCATTTCTGTTTTTGCCTCCTACGGTGACTCAATCATAACAGGGAGCACGCCAGAGAGAAAGCAGGCGGCAGCACCGCACTCCCAGAGAGAGAGGACTCCCCGTCAGAGCACGAGATACGAGCCATAGTGAGAGCTGTATGTGAGTATTTGGACTCGGGAGCGTCCTAGACCAAAGGAGACTTCCCTCCTGACAGTGCAGAGACAGTGACCCGAGCACGCAGCTCGATGCACCGTTTGGCACAGGTCACCACACCATCAAAACAACACATGTGGAGGCATCCGCATACATCTGCATGGCCTGCGTACCTATTGCAAAAGATAGGGTACGCAGGCCGCATGCTGACGGAGGCGGAGCTGACCGGAGGAGGTGTAGCCGGGGGCGGAGCTTCACTGAGGAAGTCTGCATCCTTCCGCAGCTCCTCCATACGCTAGTGTGAAACTAGCCTTACATTTCCAGCAAAGTGGATGGGATTTATAGAAGTCTCCTGCTCACTGTGCTTTCCTTTTACTCAGCATAAACTGACCTGCGGTGTATGTTTGAAATTCACATGTCAGTTTCTATTGTAATTAGTGTTGAGCATTCCGATACCGCAAGTATCGGGTATCGGCCGATACTTGCTGTATCGGAATTCCGATACCGACATCCGATATTTTTTCAATATCGGATGTCGGTATCGGAATCGGAAGTTCAAAGTTGATTGACAGCCTGACGTCATCATGATGCGCGGTGTGTGCGCATCATGATGCGCCGTCATTTCGGTCCTTCCGGGGGTCTCTGCCGGCCTGCCGGGGGGCTGTGCAGGCTCCGGTGGTCTGTGCCGGCCTGCCGGGGGGCTGTGCCGGCCTGCCGGTGGTCTGTGCAGGCTCCGGGGGGCTGTGCCGGCCTGCCGGGGGGCTGTGCCGGCCTGCCGGTGGTCTGTGCAGGCTCCGGTGGTCTGTGCCGGCCTGCCGGGGGGCTGTGCCGGCCTGCCGGTGGTCTGTGCAGGCTTCGGGGGTCTGTGCAGGCATCGTCCGATGGGACTACAAGTCCCATCGGGCGATGCCTGCTACCATGACAGTGATTGACACATTAGCCAATGATGGGACAGTAGTAGTCCCATCATCCGGCTAATGTGTTGAATGTAAAAAAAAAAAAAAAAAATTACATGCTTCATACATGCTACATACATACAACATGCATACTACATATATACTACATGTAACATACATACTACATATATACTACATGCAACATGCATACTACATGCATGCTACATACATGCTACATACTACATACATGCTACATTCATACTACATATATACTACATGCATGCAACATACATACTACATATATACTACATGCATGCAACATACATACTACATATATACTACATGCATGCAACATGCATACTACATATATACTACATGTAACATACATACTACATATATACTACATGCATGCTACATACTACATGCATGCTACATGCATGCTACATACATACTACATGCATGCTACATACATACTACATACATACTACATGCATGCTACATACATACTACATGCTACATACATACTACATACATACTACATATATACTACATGCATGCTACATACATACTACATGCTACATACATACTACATATATACTACATATATACTACATACATACTACATGCTACATACATACTACATATATACTACATGTATGCTACATACAATACATTCATACAATACATACATAGACATACAGTACATATAACATAGAGTAACATACTTACCAATACTTGTCACATTGTTCCCCGAAGCCATTGTCGTGTACGGAATAAATATTAACATAACAAACCACAAAAATACTCACCCATGATCCGAAGCAGTCCACGAGTGTGTCCCACGACGATCTTGGGTAGAGAACTGCAGCATCAGCTGATGCTGCCGCTCTCTACGGGCTGCAGGAATCCAATGACGGAAGGTAGGTATCCTTCCGCACTGTATTCCTCCGCCACTTAAAAAAAAAAAAGTCCCTAGTCTCACTTTATGCCATTGCTGCGTGGGAAATTCCCACGCAGCAATGGCATAAAGTGAGACTAGGGAATTTTTTTTAAATGGCGGAGGAATACGGTGCGGAAGGATACCTACCTTCCGTCATTGGATTCCTGCAGCCCGTAGACAGCGGCAGCATCAGCTGATGCTGCAGTTCTCTACCCAAGATCGTCGTGGGACACACTCGTGGACTGCTTCGGATCATGGGTGAGTATTTTTGTGGTTTGTTATGTTAATATTTATTCCGTACACGACAATGGCTTCGGGGAACAATGTGACAAGTATTGGTAAGTATGTTACTCTATGTTATATGTACTGTATGTCTATGTATGTATTGTATGAATGTATTGTATGTAGCATGCATGTAGTATATATGTAGTATGTATGTAGCATGTAGTATGTATGTAGTATATATGTAGTATGTATGTAGCATGTAGTATGTATGTAGCATGCATGTAGTATATATGTAGTATGTATGTAGTATGTATGTAGCATGTAGTATGTATGTAGCATGTAGTATGTATGTAGCATGCATGTAGTATGTATGTACTATGTATGTAGCATGTAGTATGTATGTAGCATGCATGTAGTATGTATGTAGCATGCATGTAGTATGTATGTAGTATATATGTAGTATGTATGTTACATGTAGTATATATGTAGTATGTATGTAGCATGCATGTAGTATATATGTAGTATGTATGTTACATGTAGTATATATGTAGTATGTATGTAGCATGCATGTAGTATATATGTAGTATGTATGTTACATGTAGTATATATGTAGTATGCATGTTGCATGCATGTAGTATATATGTAGTATGTATGTTGCATGCATGTAGTATATATGTAGTATGAATGTAGCATGTATGTAGTATGTAGCATGTATGTAGCATGCATGTAGTATGCATGTTGCATGTAGTATATATGTAGTATGTATGTTACATGTAGTATATATGTAGTATGCATGTTGTATGTATGTAGCATGTATGTAGCATGTAATTTTTTTTTATTTTTTTTTTTACATTCAACACATTAGGCGGATGATGGGACTACTACTGTCCCATCATTGGCTAATGTGTCAATCACTGTCATGGTAGCAGGCATCGCCCGATGGGACTTGTAGTCCCATCGGACGATGCCTGCACAGACCCCCGAAGCCTGCACAGACCACCGGCAGGCCGGCACAGCCCCCCGGCAGGCCGGCACAGCCCCCCGGAGCCTGCACAGACCACCGGCAGGCCGGCACAGCCCCCCGGCAGGCCGGCACAGACCACCGGAGCCTGCACAGCCCCCCCGGCAGGCCGTCACAGCCCCCCGGGAGGCCGGCACAGACCACCGGAGCCTGCACAGACCCCCTGGCAGGCCGGCACAGCCCCCCGAAAGGCCCGTACAGACCCCAGAGAGGCTGTACAAGGCAAAAATAGGGTTTTTCTTATTCCGATACCGGAAGTCCCATAGACTTGAATGGGACTTCCGGTATCGGAATCGGCGATACCGATACTTTTTTTTAAGATCGGACGATCCATTCCGATCCGATACTTTGAAGTATCGGACGGTATCGCTCAACTCTAATTGTAATCAAACAAATTACAAATTATTTTCTCCATAGACTTGCATTATATGTGGAAAATCCACAGGTAAAAAAAAAAAAACCAAGTGTTTTTAGTGGGTTTACTCTGCTGAAATTCACTAAAAACTCAAGTGATCTCCACATGACTATCAATAAAGTTGTCAAAGCCAAATACCAGGAAGTGTCAAAAACACAGCAGCGTTATTTAAACCATAAAATGCTAAAAAGAGACAGAAAGTGAAGCATCAAATATGCAGTAAAAAAAAACATACTAAAAGAAAAAGTCACTTAATTTACCTAATAGGTGCACCAATACTCCAGAAAATTTGCAACATCAAAGATTCACCAAATATTAAATCATGCGAACGTAGCCTTAAACTAAAACCACGATTGATACTTCTTGGACAAGTTATTCTATGAAGAAATTTCCTTAATAGCAGTTTGTAATATATACTATAGACAGCATATTGGACAGGAATAAACTTTTTTGTGTAAAAAATGATACTCTTCAGATGTAGCTTTTTTAAGCATCATTTACAGCATGAAAAATGCAAGCTGTGGCAAGAAAAACACAGCAGAAATTATGCTAGTTTTTGGTGAATTTTTGCTGCAATTTTTTTTGTGCAAATTTTTGTATGTGTTTTTTTATTTTTTGGTGCCAAGACATTTTGATTTCAATTGGGAAAAATTGCAGTTACAACACTGAAAGAATTAGCATGCTGCGTTATTTAAAACATGCACCACAGGTGATAAATGTCAGGAAAAAAGATACACTATGTGAATGGTTTTAGAAACATGATTCATTTTGCTGTTATTGTGAAATCTGCATTTTTTTTCCTCACGTAAAGATCTATAGAAAAAAATTGCATCAAAAATGTTAAATGTGAACACAGTCTTAAGCTTAATACTTTTGCAAAGAAGCTTTTTTATATTTATTTCACTTGAAATAGCTTGCTCTGGGATGAAGTGGTTAATGCATAGTAGCTCAGGGCCTCAGTTAAGGGTAGCCATTCCTGTTCTCACTGGTGTGTGTTCTTCTCATGCATTTTATAATAGAATTGGGCCAAAACTACAAACACAAAGATGCACAGATGTAGTCATCTAGTCTGATAATGTATTATGGGACAAAGCTCATAGGTGACATCAATATCCACAATCATATTCATGGCCCCTTACCAGCCTGAGAATAGCAGCCCGCACCTGTATAGTTTTGCCGGGTGG
The DNA here is from genome assembly GCF_039654945.1 of Dendrobates tinctorius. NCBI lineage: Eukaryota > Metazoa > Chordata > Amphibia > Anura > Dendrobatidae > Dendrobates > Dendrobates tinctorius. Next base: position 80,310,750 of record NW_027361671.1, read on the forward strand.
GACAAAAAAAAAAGGGGGACCCCACGTCGGTTTGTTTTCATTCATCCTTCCCTGCTCAATCTGTTGCTGGCAGAGCAGGGAAGAATGACAGCCGAGTTCAGTACCACATGCAGGGGAACAGCGCTTACAGTAGCGCTTCTTCCCCGGCGGCCGACCGTGCTCACGGAGGACAGTGTACAGTGTGCAGCACGTGTTGCGGGCCATGTGTCTGTTAAAACGGATATGTCTATGTGTTTTGCACACGGACACAAGGTCCGTGAAAATAACGCTGACATCTGCAAAGACAATGTGTCTACGTGTGTCAGTACCTCCGATACGTGAGAAAAAGGCCTCAGACAGCATCAGCAAGCCTACCAAGTGGGAAGATTGTGTACCCTGAAAGAAAATGTATTGTTTCAAAGTGGCTTCGCCAGCTTGACTAGAGATTGCCAGAAATGACCACTGTGTGGCATAAATCGCAACCATTATGAATTGTGTCCCATCCAGTTTGTTTGAGCAGAAAGGATTATGTTGGAGTCACAGATGTTATGGACCACCAAGTGAGATTGATTCTCTTAAGCCGCAAGTTAGTGCGAATAGCAAGGAACGGAGACGATGACAAACCACTACACTCATCTCTAGAATTAGCGATGTCAGCACTGGCTATCCCGGGGCTCACGTGACATTGTTATGTTACGTGAGCCCTGCAGCTAATTATTGACCATTTCACTCTTCCCTTCTTCGGACAAATCAGATATCTGGAGGAATTGAGATAGAAGCCGCAGCTCTGACTTCCTTCGGATGTCAGTTACATCCAATGGAGGAGAGTGAAGCAATGATTGTCTGCAGCGCTTTGATATGTCACATGAGCCCTGGGAGACCCAGTGCCGACACCGTTGTAATGGCGTTTGCATCGCAGGTGAGTATAGCAGTTATCTTATATAAGGGGACCATAATGATTGAGAAGGGGTTGTCAGAGGAGTGGACAACTCATTTAAATAAAACAAAAGGTTTTACCTCTACCTACACAGAAAGTGCCATAGATTCGATTTTCTTCTGCTTGTTCTGCTAAACAATGTCCACTTTTGTGAAACTGGTAAGGCCAGAACAAAACTAACAAAGTTGCAAAGTTTTTAACCACTTAACTGGTTAATTTTTTGTTTAAAGAATTGCATTCAGTGTGGTCATGAATCATTCCCTAATGTCTGTCCTTTTCCCTCATCATGGAGTAATGGCTGCAATTTATATGCATGGCACATGGTAAAAAGAGTAAGGGAAAAAGGCATGGGAGTGCTCCCCTCATGAATACAGCAGATGCCGATGACTCTTCTGTATTCCTCCGTAGGTCATGGAAGTAATAATTGCGGTAGGACAGCAGACCTATAAACTTATTGCTCTTAATGAAAGCAGCATATTATGGTGACAAACAAAAAAAGCCTCATGCACAATAAAACAAGCATCAAAAACATAACAACAAATGTGCAAGAGGCTAATTTTTTTATCATTTTGAATTGCCGGTATTTATTTTTTTAATAGATTTTTATATCTCTCAATGTTTTATTTGTGCAGATATGCCAACTGCACATGATAGTTAAAACTGCCCAATACGGATACGTTTGGATTATGGAAAGATGGTAACTCAACCTTTCAGAATAAAAAAGGGAAAAAATAAACATTGGGCGATCACTATGATGTGTTGGGTGTGGAGGACAATGCATAAACCCTTATCCCCAGTAAACCTGATGGTTTGTTCTGTGAGTATCTGATAATGAAATAATTGCTCTTGCACTTATTATGGTCCTGGTTTATTTTACAAGATATGCTTGAGTCTTTGGAAGAAGTTTTGCCAAGTCTACAAGAAGACAATATTTCAGTTTGGGTAATGGATGCAGGAACTACACTTCCAGGTGTGAATACCATCCTAGATAAACTGGAAACTGTAAAAGATGAACCTGTGCCCCCAAATCTGCGATTTGTCAGCAGTGTAAAAGCCGCAACACTCTTCATTTTCACCTCAGGGACTACAGGTAAGAACATAATGTGGTCACGAATGGCTTGCCGATTAATTTCCATTCATCATATTCAGGAACTTTTATAAGTTGAGCAAAGTATTATGATACTTTGAATACAATGAATATTACAGATGAAATGTCTGCAGTTTCTCTTACAAATCCAGTTAACTAAATGTTAAATGTCAGCAGGTCTCTTACATTATTATGTTCTATGAACATTTAGGCTATGTGCACCTGTGCAGAAATGCTGCGGAAATTTCCGCACTCCCGTCGCGGGTAAAAAGCATGCGAATTCACATGCATTTTTCCAGTGAAAAACAAGCCTTTTACAAGCATTTTCCGCTTGCAGAATGCTTGTGCATTCCAAGCAATTAACATCGCTTAGAAAAGTGATAGATAGGATGTTAAAATAATAAAAAAATAAAAATATATTGTTATTCTCACCTTCTGACGGCCCCCGATCTGCTCTGCGGCGCTCCCGGCATCTTCCGGTCCCAGTAATGCTTTGCGCGAAGGACCTGAGATGACATCACGCTCGCAAGAGCGCAACGTCATCAGCGGTCATTTGCGCAAAGCATCACTGGGCCCGGAAGATGTCGGTAGCGTGGTGAGAGGCGGGAAGGACTCTGGGGGCCATCAGAGGGTGATTATCTCTATTTTTTATTTTTATTATATTTTTTAAAGGATTATGGTACCCAGGGCCTGGAGGAGAGTCTCCTCTCCTCCAGGCCCTGGGTACCATCCGCACATGATCCGCTTACTTTGCGCATGGTGGCCATAGCTACATGCGAAAAGTAAGCAGATCAATGTATTTCTATGTATGCGGAATCGCCGCAATTCCGCAAAAAGAATGGGCATGCTGCGAATTTTTCCACTATGCGATTCCGTAGCGGAAAAATCCGCAGCATTAGCACAGCATTGCGGAAACCCATAGGATTGCATGGGATGCGTTTTCTTTGCATTTTTGTGGCGATTTCGCAGCAGAAAAACGCCATGAAAACGCATAAAAAAAACGCAACGTGTGCACACAGCCTTAGGGTGAATTCACATTTTCCAGATTTCATTGTGGTAATTTCTAAGACGGAAAATCTGTTTTTATTTATCTGAATGGGATTGTCTCAGATATACAGGACAAATGCTGAATTTTGTGTAACAAAATGTGCAACATACAAATTCACTCTCATGGTAAATGCACTCGGCATAGTCTGTGTGGATTTGCTGCCTGGATTTTGAATTCCGGATTATATCAATTCTTTCTCCAGATTTTCATTGCAAATTTTATCCTTTTTAAAGTACAGCTTTACATCCATGACAAATCCACATGTGAGGCTGGTTTCACATTTGCGTTTTTTAGCGCTGGAAAAAAACGCACACCTGCGCATGCGTTTTTTCCCCTATATTTAACATGGGTGCGCATACCTGCACGCTGGTAAGCGCATGTATGCGATTTTCATGCGCTGCGTTTTTTTGGGGTGTGCGTTGGGATTTTCCAGACGCAGCATGTTGCATTTTTTGGCCCTGCAAAAAAGCGCATGCGCACATATGCGCACGTTTTGCGCTAAAAATGGCCATTATAGCCTATGGATGCGCATATGTGCGCACTGGCATGCTCATGTATGCGTTTTTTTGCATATGCGTTTTTTTTTTTAAACCATGGAATTTAGGGGTTTGGGTTAGAGTTAGGGTTAGTTAAGGGGGTTTAGGGTTAGGGTTATGGTCAGGGTCAGGGTTAGGGTTGGGGTTTGGGTCAGGGTTAGGGTTAAGTATGGTTTTGTTAAGGATTAGGGTCATGGTTAGGGTCAGGATTAGGGTTAAGTATGGTTTTGTTAAGGGTTAGGGTTAGGGTTAGGGTCAGGGTTAGGGTTAGGGTTAGGGTCAGGGTTAGGGTCAGGATTAGGGTTAAGTATGGTTTTGTTAAGGATTAGGGTCATGGTTAGGGTCAGGATTAGGGTTAAGTATGGTTTTGTTAAGGGTTAGGGTCAGGGTTAGGGTTAGGGTTAGGGTCAGGGTTAGGGTTAGGGTCAGGGTTAGGGTCAGGATTAGGGTTAAGTATGGTTTTGTTAAGGATTAGGGTCATGGTTAGGGTCAGGATTAGGGTTAAGTATGGTTTTGTTAAGGGTTAGGGTCAGGGTTAGGGTTAGGGTTAGGGTTAGGGTCAGGGTTAGGGTTAGGGTCAGGGTTAGGGTCAGGATTAGGGTTAAGTATGGTTTTGTTAAGGATTAGGGTCAGGGTTAGGGTCAGGATTAGGGTTAGTATGGTTTTGTTAAGGGTTAGGGTCAGGGTTAGGGTTAGGGTTAGGGTCAGGGTTAGGGTCAGGATTAGGGTTAAGTATGGTTTGGTTAAGGGTTAGGGTCAGGGTCAGGGTTAGGGTTAGGGTTAGGGTCAGGGTTAGGGTTAAGTATGGTTTTGTTAAGGGTTAGGGTCAGGGTTAGGGTTAGGGTTAGGGTCAGGGTTAGGGTTAGGGTTAGGGTTAGGGTCAGGGTTAGGGTTAGGGTTAGTTAGGGTTTAGGGTTTGGGTTAGGGTTAAGTATGATTTGGTTAAGGGTTAGGGTCAGGGTTAGGGTTAGGGTCAGGGTTAGGGTTAGGGTTAGGGTCAGGGTTAGTAAAGTCATGGTTTGGGTAGTGTGAGGGGCCACCTAAAAATGTTGGAAAAAAACGCAAACGCGGTAAAAACGCGCTAAAAACGCATACAAACGCATAAAAACGCTGCGTTTTTTTCATGCATGCTCATAAAAATGCTTGAAAAAAACGCAGCAGTTGTATGCTTATGTATGCGTTTTTTCAATGCGTTTTTTTGCGGGAAAAACGCGCTGCAAAAAAAAGCAAGTGTGAAACTAGCCTGACATATGCTTATTTTTGCAGTTGATGTTATTAGATTTTCTCTCAAAAATCCAAAGAAAACCTATTTGGCCTCATTCACACCTGAATATTTTTCCACTTATGAGAAAAACAAGACTGATTTTTTTATCACACTTTGGTCAGAGTGTGGTCCGAATGTCATAAGTTTTTCTCATATGTGGTGAAAAAAAGTGTTTTTCCATCTTTTCCTATGTGACAGTCAGTGATTCGAGTGTGGTCCAAGTTTTTCACGAACCCATAGACTTGCATTGCCAATTTTGACCCGATGCTGGGATCACAATCAGCCATGTCGCCTCGATTTTCCCCAGACTGCCCTGCACTGCCCTGATGACTGGAAGTGAGCGACTGCTCTTGAGAATTGGGTCACATTCACACCTTCTGTATTTGCTCAGTATTTTACCTCAGTTTTTGGAAGCCAAATTCAGGAGAGGAACAATCAGAGGAAAAGTATAATAGAAACACGTCACCACTTCTGTATTTTTCACCCACTCCTGGTTTTCTGGCTTACAAATACTGAGGTAAATTACTGACCAAATACTGAATATGTAAACATGGCCTAAAACTTAATTCTGTCTCTGTATCTGCTCTTCCAGTTACATGGCCTAACGTGATTACCTGCAGACTACCACTATATATGCAGGTAAATAGCATTTTGTAGGTATAGTACAGTATCAGTATACATGTTTCATGCCTGCATACATGTTAAGGTACTGTCACACTTAGCGATGCACCAGCGATCCCGACCAGCGATATGACGCGGTCAGGATCGCTGGTACATCGCTAAGTGGTCGCTAGTGAGCTGCCACACAGGCAGATCTCACCAGAAACATCGCTGGGGACGGGGGTCGCTACTTACCTGTCACACCAGGCGATCCTGACGTCCTCCCGCCCGGCTCCACGCTCGTCGCTCGTCTCTCCGCAGGAAGCTGACGACGAGAAACAGTCCTGGATGTTCTCGCGCGATCAGCGATAACCAGCGGGGGAGCGGGTCGTAGGGTTAGGGTTAGGGTTAGGGTTAGGGTTAGGGTCAGGGTTAGGGTTAGGGTTAGGGTCAGGGTTAGGGTCAGGATTAGGGTTAAGTATGGTTTTGTTAAGGATTAGGGTCAGGGTTAGGGTCAGGATTAGGGTTAGTATGGTTTTGTTAAGGGTTAGGGTCAGGGTTAGGGTTAGGGTTAGGGTCAGGGTTAGGGTCAGGATTAGGGTTAAGTATGGTTTGGTTAAGGGTTAGGGTCAGGGTCAGGGTTAGGGTTAGGGTTAGGGTTAGGGTCAGGGTTAGGGTTAAGTATGGTTTTGTTAAGGGTTAGGGTCAGGGTTAGGGTTAGGGTTAGGGTCAGGGTTAGGGTTAGGGTTAGGGTTAGGGTCAGGGTTAGGGTTAGGGTTAGGGTTAGTTAGGGTTTAGGGTTTGGGTTAGGGTTAAGTATGATTTGGTTAAGGGTTAGGGTCAGGGTTAGGGTTAGGGTCAGGGTTAGGGTTAGGGTTAGGGTCAGGGTTAGGGTTAGTAAAGTCATGGTTTGGGTAGTGTGAGGGGCCACCTAAAAATGTTGGAAAAAAACGCAAACGCGGTAAAAACGCGCTAAAAACGCATACAAACGCATAAAAACGCTGCGTTTTTTTCATGCATGCTCATAAAAATGCTTGAAAAAAACGCAGCAGTTGTATGCTTATGTATGCGTTTTTTCAATGCGTTTTTTTGTGGGAAAAACGCGCTGCAAAAAAAAGCAAGTGTGAAACTAGCCTGACATAGGCTTATTTTTGCAGTTGATGTTATTAGATTTTCTCTCAAAAATCCAAAGAAAACCTATTTGGCCTCATTCACACCTGAATATTTTTCCACTTATGAGAAAAACAAGACTGATTTTTTTATCACACTTTGGTCAGAGTGTGGTCCGAATGTCATAAGTTTTTCTCATATGTGGTGAAAAAAAGTGTTTTTCCATCTTTTCCTATGTGACAGTCAGTGATTCGAGTGTGGTCCAAGTTTTTCACGAACCCATAGACTTGCATTGCCAATTTTGACCCGATGCTGGGATCACAATCAGCCATGTCGCCTCGATTTTCCCCAGACTGCCCTGCACTGCCCTGATGACTGGAAGTGAGCGACTGCTCTTGAGAATTGGGTCACATTCACACCTTCTGTATTTGCTCAGTATTTTACCTCAGTTTTTGGAAGCCAAATTCAGGAGAGGAACAATCAGAGGAAAAGTATAATAGAAACACGTCACCACTTCTGTATTTTTCACCCACTCCTGGTTTTCTGGCTTACAAATACTGAGGTAAATTACTGACCAAATACTGAATATGTAAACATGGCCTAAAACTTAATTCTGTCTCTGTATCTGCTCTTCCAGTTACATGGCCTAACGTGATTACCTGCAGACTACCACTATATATGCAGGTAAATAGCATTTTGTAGGTATAGTACAGTATCAGTATACATGTTTCATGCCTGCATACATGTTAAGGTACTGTCACACTTAGCGATGCACCAGCGATCCCGACCAGCGATATGACGCGGTCAGGATCGCTGGTACATCGCTAAGTGGTCGCTAGTGAGCTGCCACACAGGCAGATCTCACCAGAAACATCGCTGGGGATGGGGGTCGCTACTTACCTGTCACACCAGGCGATCCTGACGTCCTCCCGCCCGGCTCCACGCTCGTCGCTCGTCTCTCCGCAGGAAGCTGACGACGAGAAACAGTCCTGGATGATCTCGCGCGATCAGTGATAACCAGCGGGGGAGCGGGTCGTAGGTAAGTATCAGACACAGCGATATCGCTAGCAATATCGCTATAACATCACAAGTTATAGCGATATTGCTCGCGATGTCGCTAAGTGTGACAGTACCTTTAGATTGCTAAATAAACCCTTTCTGCATTCTAAATAGCAGTACATAACAGAAATATCCTTTTCCTTCTCACAGGTCTCCCTAAGGCAGCTGTTATCAGTCAGCTACAAACATTGCGAGGGGCAGCTGGCATATGGGGATTTGGAGGCACCCCGGATGACATTGTATACATTACTCTACCTTTGTATCATAGTGCTGCTTCTCTTATTGGGATCGGTGGATGTGTTTATCTAGGTATGTCTGTAGTTTCAGATTAACAGCACAAATCTATTTTTGTAAAAAAAAATATAGAGGTGCGATTATGCTGTGTAGTTGCCAATTGACAGAGTTAAGGGTGATGTCAGGTACATTTTTTATATGTATAGCTTTCCTATGCTTTAAGATATATGGATATATGGATAAATCCATAGATATATCCATAGATATATCCATATCTATAGATATATCCATAGATATAGCCATAGATATATGGATATATCTATGGATTTATGTATAGATATATCTATAGATACATCTATGGATAGATATATCTATGGAAATATCCATATATCTATAGATATATCTATAGATACATCCATAGATATGTCTATCTTTTGATATATCTATGGATAGAGATAGATAGATAGATAGATAGATAGATAGATAGATAGATAGATAGATAGATAGATAGATAGAGATAGATAGATAATAGCAAGGCCGATTAACAATGTTTCATTTTGAAAAAATTAACAGGAAAAAAAATGGCGTGAGCTCCCGCACAATTTTCTGCACCAGAGAGGGAAAGCTGACGGCTAGGGGCCAATATTTGTAGCCTCGGAAGGGGGTAATATCCATGGATCTTCGCAGGCTATGAATATCAGCCCGCAGCTGTCTGCGTAGCCTTTTCTGGCTATTAAAATAGGGGGACCCCCCAAAAAATGAGCACAACCCCCATCTGTGGACATCGGGCAGTCAGACCATCCTCATGGAAGTCGGTTTCTAACCGTTTGTGCAGACACATGCACATTTGTGGCCTGCTGGACATCATTTTGCAGGGCTCTGGCAGTGTTCCTCCTGTTCCTCCTTGCACAAAGGCTGAGGTAGCGGTCCTGCTGCTGGGTTGTTGCCCTCCTACTACCCCCTCCACGTCTCCTAGCATACTGGCCTGTCTCCTGGTAGCACCTCCAACCTCTGGACACTACGCTGACAGACACAGCAAACCTTCTTGCCACAGCTCGCATTGATGTGCCATTCTGGATGAGCTGCACTACCTGAGCCACTTGTGTGGGTTGTAGAGTCTGTCTCATGCTACCACGAGTGTGAAAGCACAACCAACATTCAAAAGTGACCAAAACATCAGCCAGAAAGCATTGGTACTGAGATGTGGTCTGTGAGGATGTCTTGATAATTGCCAATAATTTCCATCTGTTGTCTATTCCATTTGCACAACAGCATGTGAAATTGATTGTCAATCAGTGTTGCTTCCTAAGTGGACAGTTTGATTTCACAGAAGTTTGATTTACTTGGAGTTATATTCTGTTGTTTGTGTTCCCTTTATTTTTTTGAGCAGTGTATATATATGCAGCAACTCCTTTAACATGGCCATGCACATTAGATAAATGGCCACTGAATCCACAAATATCAGGGTAATTGGGCAGCCCTCAAGGCCAGATGCAGAGGGGAGAGAATAAAGGCCCCGTCACACATAGCGACTTACCAGCGATCCCGACAACGATATCAACGTGTCAGGATCGCTGGTGAATCGCTATGTGATCGCTGGTGAGCTGTCAAACAGACAGCTTCACCAGCGATTAGCACAGCGACGCCGCGCATGCGGCATCGCTGTGTTCAGCGCTGATTCATGTCAAAAATAGAATTAAAATAAAAAATATTGTTATTCTCACCTTCCGATGTCCCGTTCAGCATTCCCGCCTCTCTCCACGCTCCGGTCCCAGTAATCCTTTGCGAGAATTACCGCGATGACGTCCGTTCTCGCGGGATCGAGAAGTCTCGCGGTCATTCTTGCAAAGGATTACTGGGACCGGAGCGTGGAGAGAGGCGGGAATGCTGCGCGGGACGTCGGAAGGTGAGAATAGTAATTTTTTTTTTTATTATTATTTTATCGCTGATCGCTGGTCTCCCGCTGTCACAGCGATGCATGCTGGCCAGCGGGAGATCAGCGATGAAAGAAATGTCCAGAGATTTCCCAGAGCGATCAGCGATACCGGCAGGGGGGCCAGTCGCTGATCGCTGTCACACACAGCGATCTCGCTGGTGAGATCGCTGTTGTGTCACAAAACTTGTGACTCAGCAGCGATCTCGCTAGCGAGATCGCTATGTGTGACGGGGCCTTTAGGCATGTTGGATTTCAATATGATTGCTCATCTGTACTTAACTGATTCTCTGCACCTAGGCTGCTGTCAAATGCAAAACTTAAAGCTCATGGGCCCCAATGAAAAAAATCTGCAACAGGACCCCCTATAACCATAGATCTTTAATTGTATTGTTTCTCATATATCGGCCAGAGGGACGTTGTACAAAATAAGAAGTGAAAAATGCATCAAAATCAGTATCCAATGTTCTTGCAAAACCAATCAAAAATCCCAATTTTTAGATTTTTTTTATGTGAAATTTTCAACTGGAAAAATCCACATAAAAACCCTCTGTGTGAACATATACCCTTGACAGGTATGTTTATGATGACTTGTTGATGTGGATTTTGCAGCAGAATCCTCCATAATACTCATGGAATAGGCCTTTTATTCATTTCAGTGGGAAAACATATCCAAATTTGACAACAGAATCAAATAGAGCATAAAAAAACACAATGTAGAAATACAGCGTGTAAAAATATGCTCCCAAAAATGAATTTTTCAGACAGAAGATCAGTAAAATAACTCAGTGTGAACAGTAGAATATGTTGACAAGATGTTCTTTGATATGTATGTTTCTGGCTGAAAAAGTGTGTTAAAAGTCTTTAAAAAACACGCCAACATTTAGGCTATGTGCACACGTATGCAGAAAATTTCTGCATAAAATCCTGAATCCTTCCCAGAAAACGTGCGTTTTTTTCTGCACGTTTTTTGAGCAAAAAAAACGCGCGGGGTTTTTTGTGGTTTATTTCCGTGCGGTTCCAGACCCATAGAAAATAGCTAAAAATGCTGAATTTTCCGCGAATTAATGAGCATGTTGCGTTTTTTACCGCGAAGCGGTTTTTTCGCAGTAAAAAACGCATACATCTGCACAAAAATTGCGGAATTCATTTAAATGAATGGAGAGCTTGTTTTAAGCGTTTTTTACGCTGTTTATTTGGTAAAACCGCGAAAAAAATGCTACGTGTGAACACAGCCTTATTTTTTCAATTTGTTATAATTTTGTATGTGATTTTTGGGGGGCATGCAACTTTTTTTTCTTCTTCTATTAATTCTGTAGCCAGATTTGGATCTTTTTCGGGCAAAAATATAATATTGAAATGCTGCTTCTTTTTCACGGTTAAATCAAAAACAAGATCTAAAGATTAATTTGAAGTGCCACAATACAATACCTCAACCCGTCTGTCCCCCTGGTAGTGTACGGTAAATTACCCAGAAACAGAAATAGCACTAAACAGTTTCAAGATAAAAACATAAATTTTATTGTTAACGTAATAATGCTTTTTTTTAACTCTATATTGTATAATGCACTCCCCATAGGCAGACTGTATAGTATAATGAATTCCACATAGGCAGCCTCTGTAGTGTAATGCACTCCCCATAGACAGCCTCTGTAGTGTAATGCACCCCCATAGGCAGCCACTATAATGTAATGCACCCCCTTAGCCACCCTCTGTAGTATAATGCACCCCCATAGCCACCCTCTGTAGTATAATGCACCCCCATAGCCACCCTCTGTAGTATAATGTACCCCCATAGCCACCCTCTGTAGTATATGCAACCCCATAGTCACCCTCTGTATATGCAGCCTTATAGCCACCCTCTGTATATGCACCCTCATAGTCACCCTCTGTATATGCACCTCATAGTCACCCTCTGTATATGCACCCCCCATAGCCACCCTCTGTATATGCATCCCAATAACCACCCTCTGTATATGCACCCCCATAGCCACCCTCTGTATATGCACCGCCATAGCCACCCTCTGTCTATGCACCCCCATAGCCACCCTCTGTATATGCACCACCATAGCCACCCTCTGTATATGCACCCCCATAGCCACCCTCTGTATATGCACCGCCATAGCCACCCTCTGTCTATACACCCCCATAGCCACCCTCTGTTTATGCACCGCCATAGCCACCCTCTGTATATGCACCCCCATAGCCACCCTCTGTATATGCACCCCCATAGCCACCCTCTGTATATGCACCGCCATAGCCACCCTCTGTATATGCACCCCCATAGCCACCCTCTGTATATGCACCCCCATAGCCACCCTCTGTATGTGCACCGCCATAGCCACCCTCTGTATATGCACCCCCATAGCCACTCTCTGTGTATGCAGCCTTATAGCCACCGTCTGTATATGCACCCCCATAGCCACTCTCTGTATATGCAACCCCATAGCCACCCTCTGTATATGCACCTCCATAGCTACCCTATGCATATGCACCCCCCATAGCGATCCTCTGTATATGCACCCCCCATAGCGATCCTCTGTATATGCACCCCCATAACCACCCTCTGTATTGCACCACCATAGCCATCCTCTGTATATGCACCGCCATAGCCACCCTCTGTATATGCACCCCCATAGCCACCCTCTGTATATGCACCCCCATAGCCACCCTCTGTATATGCACCGCCATAGCCACCCTCTGTATATGCACCCCCATAGCCACCCTCTGTATATGCACCCCCATAGCCACCCTCTGTATGTGCACCGCCATAGCCACCCTCTGTATATGCACCCCCATAGCCACCCTCTGTAGTATAATGCACCCCCATAGCCACCCTCTGTAGTATAATGCACCCCCATAGCCACCCTCTGTAGTATAATGTACCCCCATAGCCACCCTCTGTAGTATATGCAACCCCATAGTCACCCTCTGTATATGCAGCCTTATAGCCACCCTCTGTATATGCACCCTCATAGTCACCCTCTGTATATGCACCTCATAGTCACCCTCTGTATATGCACCCCCCATAGCCACCCTCTGTATATGCATCCCAATAACCACCCTCTGTATATGCACCCCCATAGCCACCCTCTGTATATGCACCGCCATAGCCACCCTCTGTCTATGCACCCCCATAGCCACCCTCTGTATATGCACCACCATAGCCACCCTCTGTATATGCACCCCCATAGCCACCCTCTGTATATGCACCGCCATAGCCACCCTCTGTCTATACACCCCCATAGCCACCCTCTGTATATGCACCGCCATAGCCACCCTCTGTATATGCACCCCCATAGCCACCCTCTGTATATGCACCCCCATAGCCACCCTCTGTATATGCACCGCCATAGCCACCCTCTGTATATGCACCCCCATAGCCACCCTCTGTATGTGCACCGCCATAGCCACCCTCTGTATATGCACCCCCATAGCCACCCTCTGTGTATGCAGCCTTATAGCCACCGTCTGTATATGCACCCCCATAGCCACTCTCTGTATATGCAACCCCATAGCCACCCTCTGTATATGCACCTCCATAGCTACCCTATGCATATGCACCCCCCATAGCGATCCTCTGTATATGCACCCCCCATAGCGATCCTCTGTATATGCACCCCCATAACCACCCTCTGTATTGCACCACCATAGCCATCCTCTGTATATGCACCCTAGCTACCCTATGCATATGCACCCCCATAGCCACCCTCTGTAGGATAATGCACCACTCCCCCATAAACTAAATACTCACCTATCTTCCTCCTGGTTCCTGCGTTGATCCCGCTCATCTCCGACTGCAGGCGCCGGGTACTGACTTCATAGCGCTTGCTCCTTCTGTCATCAATGCGGTCAGTTGTGTCGGCATGTAGCCGACACCGCTTAATCTGCGATGACGGGCGGGGGGCCCACTGCTGGCACCGGGCCCCCCCGCCTGCTCAGGGGCCCATAGCGGCCAGACTCTCCCTGCTCTGCCGCAAAGTGCATCTGTAGCGTAGCGCCGGGTGGGCCCCCTGAGAGCGCGGGGCCCGGGGCCACCACCCCCTCTGCCCCCCCCTGTAGCTACGCTACTGATGAGGCGATTACCTGGGGTGCTAAAGCCTATGTTGGCACAAAATTCACCCCTTCCCTATACTGGTAAATGAATGATGATTGCAAGCACCACTTACGGTATTCTTAGAGCATTGCAGAGGGTGACCACTTCCGTGTGCTGCCTATGCAGAGCACAGCAGACAAGATGAGATTGTCATCAGCTGTTCTATTCTGCATAGGCAGCAATTAGGATGAAAAACTCTAAGCATAATGAAATGAGCTTTGTCATCTTGGACGCTGTTTGTGCAGAATGCAGCAGTTGATGAAAAACTCGACAGCTACATGCTGCATAGGCAGCAACCGAGATGAAAAGCTGAGCGGATTGTGAATAAAGACCATATGGAATCATGTGAAATGTAAGAGCTAGGGTAAGGAATAGGGTTAGGGTTAGACATAGGGCTAGGCTGATGGCTAGGTGTAGTGTTGGAGATAGGATTAGTGTAATAAAATACCTACTATAAAAAATGTAATAAAAAAGAATATTGTAACAGTGTATAGCTTATTATTTTTTAATGCGTGTCAGTTTTCATCAAAAAGCAGAAAAAAACAACAGGGTCAAAGGTCAAACTATAATGACTTCATTATTTTTTTACAATACAATACTTAAGCCTGGAGGATTTGGGACTGGTGGAAGGGAAAGGCTAAAAGTGAAAGGTTTAGGGGGCACAAAACACTTGTCATGCCCTGGTCTCTGGCAACCCTCGCCATACCACTGTTTGCAGAACAAACTCAGCGAGGTGCACTTAGTACTTGGAGTGTTCTGCACATTTTATGTTGTCCTTTACATAGGTCAAATACTTAAATATAATTATAATAAAAGCAAAATAGCTTTGTTAGGAATAGACAAGTTTTAACGGATAACTGTCAGAGTTATAATTCATTAATGCCTTAAGATATAAATTCCATAATTTAATTTCTCATATAAACGGCAATAAATTGCAAAAGAGCTCTAGTCAACTAAAGCTTCAAAGGTGGAGAAATGATCTTACAGCCAATATTTTCATGTTTCCTTAGAATTAAAGTGTAGATTTATTCACCGATGTAAAATTTATAACTATTATTTTATCTTGAGATTCCTTAACTTTAAAGGGTTATATTAACCCCCAAAAACTATCCCATATACATGAAATGTAGGATAACTTGCTGATTGCTGGGTGTTCGACAGCTGGGAACCCCAGCAATCCCAAGATTAGGGCTTTGGAATCCCTAGAATGGGTCTTTGAAGCCCCTTCCTGAATTTAGGGAAGACATAGATGCATGTGCGGCCTCCATTCACTGGCTATGGGACTAGTCGAGCATGGCACTTGGCAGTCCCATAGTCATTTAATGGACATTACATAGAGCATTTGGGCACCAAGGGATCAGCAAGATATCTTCTATCCTATACCTTGTATTTTGGGGAATAACACTTTAAGTATGCAGCCAAATGTCTCAATGTTTTTCTGATGGACTTATTTTTATATGAAATGTACAGGAACAACCTGTGTATTGAGGAAAAGGTTTTCAGCGAGCCAGTTCTGGATTGATTGCAAAAAGTACAATGTGACAGTGTTTCAATACATTGGAGAGCTGTGTCGCTATCTATGTAATCAGCCTGTGGTAAGTCTTAAATTTTACAATTTACCCTTTATGACCTTTAAATGTATTGTCCTAGTGTATATTATCTTATGTTTCAGTTATGTACTTGTCGAAGTTTAGGCCTCGTTGACATGGCACAGCCTTTTGAACGGAGCCTGCGACACAGCACATGATCCTTACGGTTTTATAATATGTATCTGTTTGCAATATGGTGATTCTTACAATGCTCCTACCAGAAAATACTTCCGAAATACAACATACAGTGGAACTGTTTAAGAATTTGTAAGAAACAATATGTTTGCCTCAAATAAAAGTAGTTAGGTATGCAAAGGTATAGTATGGGCCTATATATATTTATTGGTGTTGGATTACCACATGAATCCATAATATTGCCATATGAATAAACCTGACTTTTGGATATGGGACGGAACCTCACTCCATTTTAAAACAATCATAACTACAGTAAACCTAAACACTGGAATAAATACGCAGAACACATTATTTTGTTGGTCAATATGGCCACAGCTTTAGGCTGGTTTCACATTAGCGTACCGGGGCTCTGCGAAGGGCTGTCTACTTCCTCCCTGAAGCTCTGCCCACTTCCGCACTTCTTCCATTTAGGCTGCCTAGTTCTGCATGTTTCCTGCATGCCTATCTTTAACATTAGGTACGCAGGACATGCGGATATATGCTGATGTGCGATTTTGACGCACCCGCCGTCTGCGCAAAACGCAACTTATTGCGTTCCCGTGCGGTCGGCGGGCGGGTCAAAACAATGCATCCGCATACATCCGTATGTCCTGGGTACCTAATGTTAAAGATAGGTACTCAGGACGCATGCAGAAGTAAAGGGCCTATACAGAAGAAGTACAGAAATGGGCGGAGCTTCAGGGAGGAAGTACGCAGCCCTTCGCAGAGCCCCGGTACACTAATGTGAACCTAGTCTTACTTAAATCACAGGATTAAAACAAATAGTTGGAGTCAGGTGACATGCTTATACATTGGGATTCCCAAGTACTGTGATCTCCCCAGCTGTCTGACATACAGCACCCAGACATACAGCCATATAGGGGCGGCACGCACTGGGGGCCATTCAAGCAGAGCCAGTAAACTTTCATGCACCAATGATCCTATTATCTTCACTCTTTTGCTCAACCACCGCGCCCGCCCCTGATTGGCATCCTTGTGGCTGGCCACCAAAGCTAAGCCTGTTCACCACCATGAGGTTTTACATCCTCTCTTAGCTAAAATGAGTCCACCTTAACTTGTCTGCAACTTCCACCTGACTCCTAAACCGCAAAGCTGTAACGGGTTATAAATTCCAAGCCACATATGAAACTTTTATACATTTTTTTATTTTTTGTAATAAATAACCTCCGACTCACAAACGTGTCATCCTACAGCGCTCAGGAGAGGAAAAAACCCCTGTGGAGGAGACCTCTAGGGAACCATGGCTGAAGGATGGCCCTTCCCTTGGGCTTAGAGGTTAATGCTAATGTTAACTCTTTATAGCCATGATAAAATTGGACCTGGTACAAGATATACAATGGCTAATTAACAAATACAATAAATCATTCATTATGAATAATTAAAGAAAACGTTTTAGGACAGTGATTATAACAGGGTGGGAGGGCGGGTGATATTTCCTCCAGTTCATCCGATGAGAGAAAGTGGGATAGAGACAGAGAGTTACCTCTTCTATATAAGCCCACCCTCCTCACAGTAACACACCAGGCACAGACACAATGTGCTCCTTCCTGTTAAAGCAACATCGCTCTTGCTTAAAATCTACACCACTATACAAACAAAGCTACAGGAGTTAAAGGTCCTCCCCTCCCAAAGTCATGTCCCCCTCTGCCTAGTGCTCTGGTGGTTTATGTAACATTGATAAGTGTAGAGGATAGGAGTAATATAAACTGGCTTACGCCTGTATTGCAATGTCATGATTTGCAAACGTCATTACGTACTTGAAAATAGTCTTTACTTGTTATCAGCTGAGAAAAGTACATATGGGGCAAATACATGTTTAGATTATTTTCCATGCATATATTAATAAAATAAAGATAGGAGAAACATGGTATTGGGGTAAATTTTCAATTTTTGGTCAGCTCAAAATGCAATAAACTATTATACAGCTCCTATGAATCACTGCTATACACACTTAATGCACACATGAATTATTTGACTAGAGATAATAATGGCGTAATGTGGAAAAGTTGCCCATATAGTTTTAGAACACTTAGATAGTAAGCAGTGTGAAACCATGGTATATGGTACCATTAATACGTGATTGACAAAAGAGTGTCTTTTTAGCACAATCTAGACCGTATGGGTTGGCATTCTTTTTTTTAGCTCTATGGAATAATGTATGTGGCTGCACCATCCCTTGCAGAGTCATACGGTAACAAATTTACCATACAGTATTAACTCTGGGCTTCGCCCCAGTGACTGACTTGACTATAGAGTGACATACATTAGAGCCTTTCATCAGAGTTAAGTATCAGGAAATCCTTCCACGATATAAAACTGGTGGAGAGTAAAAAAATACAGATTAATAAATACTAATTTTAAGGAGCTTGACTTGTCAAGGACTCGTACAGCGATGGCCTATCTATAGGATAGTTAATATACATCAGATTAATGGGAGTTTGATAACCAACATCCTACCAATTAGGTCCTGCGGGTGGAAGGAAGTAAATAGTCCCCAAAACATCACAGGTCCATTCTGTAAAAGTTATCCATTTGGTGAAGCCTAGCAGATCTTAGAAGGGATCTCATGTACAAACTTTGTGCAAGCCACTCTACTTAGCAGGTCCCAAAGGTACCCAGTGGCAGATATTAAACAAAATCAGAACGCAGGGATGAAGTCAAGAGGAAGCACACAAGCAGAATGATCAGACAAATGGGTAAGCAATAGGTATCAAACTCGCAGTCAGATAGCAGGGAATAACAGAAGAAACAATTGGGATTGGTACATATTAGTGATGAACGAGTATGCTCGTTGCTCGGGAGGTCTCCGAGTATTTGGAAGTGCTCGGAGATTTAGTTTCTGTCCCTGCAGCTGCATGATTTGCGGCTACTCGACAGCCTGAATACATGTGGAGATTGCCATCACTAGTACATATACCTATTTCTGGCAATTCCCAACAGTTTAACCCCTTACTGACTAAGCATAATTGATCAAATCTAACACTTTATGTGATAACTCTGGAATGCTTCCATATATCCCAGTGATTCTGAGATTGGTTTTCATGACACATTGTACTTTATGTTAAGTTTTGTTAGTTTTTGTTATCGTACTTACAGTATAAGCCAATATGTTTTGCATTTATTCATGAAAATATTGGAAATTTGATAAAATTTTAGAGCAATTTATAATTTTCAAGCGTTTAATGTTTATATCCTTAAACCAGATATTCATATCACAAAAACAGTTAATAAATAACATTTACCATATGATTTCTTTGTTGAGATATTAGAAAGGTTAAAAGTTTAGTGATTTAGTGACTTTGAGCGGACCTATATATAGTTTAAAATCCACCAAAATGATAGCATTTTAAAAATAGCAACACTCAGGGTACGTTCCCACATTCAGGAATTGCTGTGGTTTTGACTCTGCATATTTATGCAGCATCAAAAACACAGTGGCCACATGTTACAGCCTAGTGGATGGGATTTCGAGAAATCTCATGTCCAATATGCGCAAATGTGCAGTTGTGGATCACTCATGGAAACTGATATGCGGTGCGTCTTTCAAGACCGCAGCATGTCAATTATTTCTCTTGCGGAACCATGAAAAAAGGATGCATCATCATGTAGCACAACAACAATAGCAAAGGAGAGATACGCTAATGATGCGCACACCTCAATAAAACCAACAATAAAAATAGAAACTTTATTAAACAACATACATAAACCAAGTACACAACCTGCATACTAAAGCATACATAATATTATCCCTGACAATCATGAACAAAGTGGATGATATTAGTTTCTACAAGGAAATCAGTCCCGACTATGCAATATACAGTAGCTATACAGAATATGACATAACAAATGTATACGCAGTTTGACAACAACATAGCCAAGGAAGAAAATGTACTCCCTGGCAGTGATGTATAGTAATAGCAATCATATATACAGTGTGTAACACCTACATAGCAATAACATCATAGAGTATTAGCAGTAATACTGTACAGGACAGTCAATTGGGGCTGCACACTGTAACTGTCAATCATGTAGGAATAGTAAATCTGTATGCGGTTTAGTCAGTGATCCAGCTGAGTCACAAGTATAAATGGCATTTCATTTAGTAGAAGAAGAAGAAAACTAGCTGGTTCAAATTATAAGCTATAGCTCTATATATAGGGCAGGTTCACCCAAGAGAGGCCATGGTACAGGTTATCCCAGACACCCTACGTGTATCGCTGTGAAACACAGCTTCATCAGGGAAAGAGCACTTTCTCCAAGATCCTGTCCCAATATGTAGTATGTATAATAATAATATTAGC
Source organism: Dendrobates tinctorius (assembly GCF_039654945.1). NCBI lineage: Eukaryota > Metazoa > Chordata > Amphibia > Anura > Dendrobatidae > Dendrobates > Dendrobates tinctorius. The sequence goes on from NW_027361671.1 coordinate 80,330,718, forward strand.
AAATGCCTCCAATTATAAATGTAGTCTAGTTTTTCTGATTCGCTTTGTCTCTTTCCTCATGTGCAGGCATTGCAGGACCTTAGGTATCCATGGTTATGACCACTGATATAGTGACAGTTAGCTAGCAAGTAGTTGTAACCTTGGATGTCTAAGGTCCTGAAATGCCTGCACATGAGGAAAAAGACATAGCGAGTCAAAGAAACTGTACTACATTTCTAATTGGAGTAATGTGCTAATATTATTATTATTAGACCTAATACATACTAGGATAGGATCTTGGAGATGGGAATACCCCTTTAAGAGTGGTGCCCTATAGGTAAAGGTACTGTCAAACTTAGCTATGCACCAGCGATCCCGACCAGTGATATGACGCGTCGCTCGTCGGCGCCACAGGAAGCCCAGCAGGAAGCTGACGACGAGAAACGTCCCAGCGGGGAGCCGGTCGGAGGTAAGTACCAGACATAGCGATATCGCTAGCAATATCGCTGCTACGTCACTAAAAACAGTGACATTATAGCGATATTGCTAGCGATATCGCTTAGTGTGACAGGCCCTTAACAGCAAGGAGGTAATTAGACCTGCTGACTAACAAGTTTTTGTAAACACAATCACTATCCCTGTCTGGACAGCACCACAAATCATAGCCACACCGGTACACTTTGCTTGCCCATGTCGCCAATTCATATTGGTATTGCCACCTCCTCCATTGTCAGTGTGGCCCACATATTAAGTGTGATGCCACCTGGCGACAAAGGCAGACCATACCGGAGCAGGACCAGATAAGGATGTAATATGTACAATGTGTAGCGTGTACATAGGTGGTTTCCATGTACTGCAGCTCTGTTCCTATTCACTTCATTAGGAGCTGATCTTCATTACCCATGAACAACTCCTACACAAAGGATGTAGCAAAGTCCTGGACAAGCCCTTTAAATATATATCATACATTCTAATGTTTTACTTATATAGTTGAACATTTAAATAAGCTCCTGCTCTGTGAATGGAGACGGTAAAGTTGTCCTTTCTGTAGAATTTAATAAGGGGAAAGAGATACGATGTAAGAAGAATTTTATGAGGGTGTGTGCCTTCTTTGCCGACTTAAAAGTTGTGTTGAGATTACTAAGTAAGGTGTGGAACTTGAGAAAATCTCACGCTGTATCGTTTGCGACAGTGACAGCTTTTGCTTCATTTGTTATTATTGTCAAAATACAGGACATCTCTGTTTCTTAACAAGGCATGATAGATTTATGGAGAGTCTGTCATTCATTCTGAGAAATCAAAGCGTCTGTGCTACTTCTTTTTATTCAAAGTGAGTTTCTAAGAAGCATTTAAGAAATTTTTAGCTAAAAATTAATGGCGAATCTCTCATTGATTCTGAGAAATCAAAGCATCTGTGCTGTTTCTTTTTATTCAAAGTGGGTTTCCAAGAAGCGTTTAAGAAATTTTTAGCTAAAACTCTCACACCCACAAACTGGCTTGAAAATTACCTATTTCCTAAACTCCTTAGGGGCTTTTCTGAAAATCTACATTTTTAACTTCTTAAAAGGAATCTTTCAACAGGTATAGCAGATGGTTTAAATCCAATTTGGGATAAGTCAGAGAACAGCTGATTGGACTTCTTGAAAAAATATTTAAAAGTAATATACTTTATTCAAATAACCATTAAAAAACGTCATTAAAAATGCAAGTGCAAAAATCACCAACACAAAACAGACACAAACACATATATACAATTAGAGCTGAAAAACTGTTTGTTTTTTTATATAAATCCTTAGACATACATGTCTTACAATTTCTAGAAAGAGTGCAAAAACCTCATATCATTCGAGGAGAAAACCACCATATAGTCCATATAGCATACAGTAAAGTATATGAATCAATATTTAACACACCACAAAGGGAATATATTGCCCCGTTTTTCACCGTCCAAACACTTATTGATACCGCTATAATAATGCCAGTGTATATTAAAGCTTAGTGCCCGAAGATGCGTTTTTTTCAAAAATGCTGGTATTATCTTCCAACCATCAAACGAACACTAAATATAGCATTAGCCTCGAAATAATAAACTCATATGCTGACTAAATAAACACCTGGCCATAAACACAGACTTTCAGCATTCATAATAATGGTGGGGAAAATAGTGTGCATTCACATAGGCACATAATGCATTTTGCCCTTTCATCACGACAAATATTAGAAAAGGAACGGTCTCACCAAATAGGCATATCAATTGTGGACCCCATCCTTCTTGCACGTCCCGTCTCCCGACGCGTTTCATTATAGACTTATCAAGGGAGTGAGCAGGGAACAGAGGTAATGTGCATGCCGCTTAGAGTATAAACAGTGTAAAGACTGCTTTATATTGTTTCAAAAGACGCGCACTTTAATTGCCTGCTTCTGGTTCATGTTCATGACCCGTCATTGCCTTAGCCACAGACGTCCGACTTCTGTTTGTTGAACCGCATTTGGAACACAAGCGCCATCTTACGCAGGGGCACTGTTGTTACAATGAATATCAGGTATGTGGAACGCACATTGAAACGCAGCACAGTCATACTGTGCATGCGCGTTGTGATATTCTTGAATAAATTGTTTTATTCTGAGAGCTCTGGAATTCTGTCTTGTGAACAATGTATTTCTATTTGATGGCAGGTTCTTCCACTAGCTCAGGGACACCGCAATGGGTAGCCCTTGCGCGCCCACTTATGCTCCTGGGCTGGTGGGAGGAAACAGTGGTTTTTAGTGATATCTACCATCCACATGAAGAAAGAATAGCCCTTTGTCTTCGTTATATTGACAATGTCTTTATGATATGAAGGGGCACTGAGGCCTTATTTGGGGAGTTTGTTGAAGGACTTAATATTATGTAGAGTTATGCTATACCTAAACCACAATCACTCAAGATGCTCCCAGACTCCAGAAAGGGGAAGGATTAGGCGAGGCACAGCAAATAGGTAATGAACAATCACCCAAACAAACTTCTCAACAGATATCTCCAGAGATAACTTCTAGACGATTTGTCTTCACAAAGCTCACGCCTCCAGCTCCAAACCAGGTTATAGCAAGCCATCACTGGCAGCAACTACTCGAACAAAGAAGTGAGCATTTATAACAGACTAGAGGTGTGCCCAAGGCTATCGCATTGGGAGGGAAGTGTGTGTGTGAGTACATGCGTGTGTGTGTGACTACATATGTGTGTGTACAGTCACAGCCGGCAGGAAAGAGGGTGGTTTGCGGCCTGTGCGGGAGATGTGAGTACGTGTGTGTGAGTACATGTGTTTGTGTATGTGAGTACGTGTGTGTATGTGAGTACGTGTGAGTGTGTGTGTATGTGAGTACGTGTGTGTGCATGTGAGTACGTGTGTGTGCATATGTGAGTACATGTGTGTATGTATGTGTGTGTGTGTATATGTGAGTACGTGTGTGTATGTGAGTATGTGTGTGTGTGTGTACATATGTGTGTGTGTATATATGTGTGTGTGTGTGTGTACGTACATGTGTGTGTACATGTCTGTGTGTCCTGTAGCTGCCTGCCCACACACCTCAGTGCAATCACAGCCGGCAGGAAAGAGGGTGGTTTGCGGCCTGTGCTGGAGATGTGAGTACGTGTGTGTGTGAGTACATGTGTGTGTATGTGAGTACGTGTATGTGAGTACGTGTGTGTGTGAGTACATATGTGTGTGTACAGTCACAGCTGGCAAGAAAGAGGATGGTTTGCAGCCTGTGCTGGAGATGTGAGTACGTGTGTGTGTATGTGAGTACGTGTGTGTGTGTGTGTGTGTATGTGAGTACGTGTGTGCATATGTGAGTACGTGTGAGTACGTGTGTGTGAGTTCGTGTGTGTGTATGTGAGAACGTGTGTGTGTATGTGAGTACATGTGTGTGTGTGTGAGTACATATGTGTGTGTACAGTCACAGCCGGCAAGAAAGAGGATGGTTTGCAGCCTGTGCTGGAGTTGTGAGTACGTGTGTGTGTGTGTGTATGTGAGTACGTGTGTGTATGTGAGTACGTGTGTGTGTATGTGAGTACGTGTGTGTGTGTATGTGAGTACGTGTGTGTATATGTGAGTACGTGTGTATGTGTATATGTGAGTACGTGTATGTGAGTACGTGTATGTGAGTACGTGTGTGAGTACGTGTATGTATGTGAGTATGTGTGTGTTTGTGAGTACGTGTGTGTATATGTGAGTACGTGTGTATGTGTATATGTGAGTACGTGTATGTGAGTACGTGTATGTGAGTACGTGTGTGAGTACGTGTATGTATGTGAGTATGTGTGTGTTTGTGAGTACGTGTGTGTATATGTGAGTACGTGTGTGTGTGTATATGTGAGTACGTGTGTGTGTGTATATGTGAGTACGTTTGTGTGTACAGTATATGAGTACACGTGTGTGTGTATATGTGGGTACGTGTGTGTATGTGAGTACGTGTGTGTGTATTTGAATATGTGTGTGTGTATGTGAATACGTACGTGTGTGTGTGACTACGTGTGTGTGACTACGTGTGTGTGTGACTACGTGTGTGTGTATGTGAGTACGTGTGTGTATGTGAGTACGTGTGTGTATGTGAATACGTGTGTGTGTATGTATGTGAGTACGTGTGTGTGAGTATGTGTGTGTGTGTATATGTGTTGTATATGTGAGTACGTGTGTGTATATGTGAGTACGTGTGTGTGTATGTGAGTACGTGTGTGTGTGTGTGTGAGTACGTGTGTATGTGATTACGTGTGTGTATGTGAGTATGTGTGTGTGAGTACATATGTGTGTTTGTGTGTGTGTACGTACATGTGTGTGTACATGTCTGTGTGTCCTGCAGCTGCCTGCCCACCTCAGTGCAATCACAGCGGCCAGTGCTGGAGATGTGAGTACATGTGTGTGTGTGTGAGTACATGTGGGTGTATGTGAGTACGTGTATGTGAGTATGTGTGTGTGTGTGAGTACATATGTGTGTGTACAGTCACAGCTGGCAGGAAAGAGGATGGTTTGCAGCCTGTGCTGGAGATGTGAGTACGTGTGTGTGTATGTGAGTATATGTGAGTATGTGTGTGTATGTGAGTATGTGTGTGTGTGTGTGTGAGTACATATGTGTGTGTACAGTCACAGCTGGCAGGAAAGAGGATGGTTTGCAGCCTGTGCTGGAGATGTGAGTACGTGTGTGTATGTTAGTACGTGTGTGTGTGTGCATGTGAGTATGTGTGTGTGTGTATGTGAGTACGTGTGTGCATATGTGAGTTTGTGTGTGTATGTGAGTATGTGTGTGTGTGTGTGAGTACATATGTGTGTGTACAGTCACAGCCGGCAGGAAAGAGGATGGTTTACAGCCTGTGCTGGAGATGTGAGTACGTGTGTGTGTATGTGAGTACGTGTGTGTATATGTGAGTACGTGTGTGAGTACGCGTGTATGTGTATATGTGAGTATGTGTGTGTGAGTACGTGTGTGTGTGTATGTGAGTATGTGTGTATTTGTGAGTACGTGTGTGTATATGTGAGTGTGTGTGTATGTATATGTGAGTACGTGTGTGTGTATATGTGAGTACGTGTGTGTGTACAGTATATGTGAGTACGCGTGTGTGTGTATATGTGGGTATGTGTGTGAGTACGTGTGTGTGTATGTGAGTACGTGTGTGTGTGTAAGTGAATATGTGTGTGTGTATGTGAGCACGTGTGTGTGTGTACGTACGTGTGTGTGTGTATATACATGTGTGTACATGTGTGTATGTACATGGTGGGCAGGCAGCGGCGGGTCCGGTGGTGGGGGGGTTCAGCGGCGGCAGATCCAGCAGTGGGTGGGGTCCTGGTGGCGGCCCACTGGCAGGAAAGACTGTGGCCTGTGCACATGTACGTGTGTGAGTGTGTGTGTACGTATGTGTGTGTGTGTACGTACGTGTGTGTATGTACATGTGTGTGTACGTACGTGTGTGTATGTACATACATGTGTGTGTGTACGTGTGTGTGTGTGTGTGTGTACATGTACGTGTGTGTGTGTATGTACATGGTGGGTGGGCAGGCAGCGGCAGGTCCGGCGGCGTGGCCAGCAGCGGTGGGTCCAGCTGCGTCAGTGGGTGGGTTCAGCGGCGGCAGGTCCAGCGGCGGGGGGGTCCTGGCGGCGGCCAACTGGCAGGAAAGACCACGGCTTGCAGCCTGTGCACAGGCCGCAAGCCGCGGTCTTTCCTGCTGGCTGTGATGGAGGTGGGTAGGCAGTGATGGGTCCGGCGGTGGTGGGTCCGGCAGCGGCGGGGGGTCCCGGCGGTGTTCTGCTGGTGGTACTGTGGAAGGGCCTGATACCACCAGCGGGTGCCATATTGAAATACCCATCACTTGGGTATTTCAGTATGGTGGTCGGCGTACTTCCGGTCGGCGCGGTGGATTGTGGGATTCGGGGACATCCAGACGGAAGTGGATGACGGATAATTTAAGGCAATTATATATATAGATGGGAGTGGCACACTCAGAGCAGCTGAGATAACCAGAGCTCATGCCCTTTTACTTTGTGCATTTTACTCATTCAAATGGTAACTGTACTTTTAATAAGCTTTGTATAAATCATTAATACAAGTGAATATAGCAAACTTTCTAATATATAGTATCTTTTCAGAGAAATATGCTTTTTCACTTATGAGCCTTGTCTCTCCTTCCCCTTTCTTCCTGAACCTGTTATTCATTATGAACAGCTGAAATCCATCTTGTTTTGCACAGGACAGACTTTCACCACCGCGAGCTGTCAGGTTACATGGCATATTAAAGTTTGCACATGATATGGGGGGGAGAAATAGTGAGAGGTGGACAAAATGATCATTCAGATGCTAACAAGCTTATCCCAGTAATGGATTCACATCTACACTGCTCAGTATTGCTGTGTAATTTTCTCCTTGCTGTTGCTGTGTATATGTGCTACACTGCCTAGCTCAGTCAAATGACAATAATTATTAAACCTGTAAACAGGAAAACTAGTGAAAAATGCAGTATGCAAGTCATACAATGGTCAGAAATGCTGCTTTTACTCATAAATACACCAACTGCATTTTCTGAAATGTTACTTGAAAGTGTAGTTTTATTTTAGTCTAGTTATTGTTTTTATATTTCTTAAAGAAGCACTCCCCTCAAATTGTTATCCTCTTATGGTGGCTTGTGAAAGTATTCACCCCATTGGCACTTTTTGTATTTAGCTACTTCACAACCTGGAATTACACTGTTTTTTGAGGGCTTCCATCAGTTCATGTAAAGACCATTCCTACACCTGAGAACATTTGTTTTTTTTTTTGTTTTTTACTGTGGAGCAAACAACAAATAGGACAAAATAACTGAAAACTTCAGAATGAACTATTCCACCTCCCTTCCTTTAACAGAACCAACAATTTTCACTACACAGAAGAAATAACAATCTATTCCTGTCTCATACTGTCATTTAATTTATGAGTGAGGGTATATAAAAATCAGTGTTTGAGTAGCTGCTCATTGCAGTTAATCTTGTTATAGATGTATTTTTTCTATGAGACATTAAGAAATGGGAGCTGTGATTAGTTACAGTAGGCAGTATCTTCATATGTTTTAGCTGCCCTGATATACTGTATATTGTATGTGAGCATTGCTTTTGTGCTGTTGAGTTTCCAGTGGATTGGAGCGTTATTATGCCTAACAGGCTCTTGTAGTGTACACAGCAGCACGTAGGTGTTTGTGTGAAAGCCTTTCTTTGTCATCTACTGCAAGGAGAATTCAATTATCCAGTGAATCAAGAACTGGAATGTGTTCCCTCCCAGAGAGCCATGTCTTTGCCTCTATAGTGGGCTCTGACTACTCTTTGAAAAAGACTCTTGTTTAAGGGGAACCTGTCAGCAGGATTGTGCACAGTAACCTACACACAGTGTCAGGTCATCACCATTATACTGATTACAATGATACCTCCTTGGTTGATGAAATCCATCTTGTGATAGTTGTTTAATCTTTATTTTCAGTTTTATGTGCTCCGGGGCAGCCTGTGGGGGTCTTCATGTGGTGCTCTGATTAGCTATTCATAATGCAGCCTGCTGACAGGTCACTGATCCCTCACTGACCTGCCCCCTAGTTTACATAATGAATATCTGCACACACTGCAAAAAAAAAAAAATTTCTGCAGGCAGGTGCATGTTTAATGTGCAGTTAATAAATGTGCTTGATGTTTTCCTGAGCAGTATAAAAAAATCCATTCCAAAATGGCGCCCGCCGTGCCTGCGCAGTAGCAGCTATCTGTGTATATAGAGATGATACGATAGCTGCTACTGTGCAGGCACCGGTGGCGCCATCTTGCTGGGGAAAAAAAATTTTCCTCCTCCAAGATGGCACTGCTGGCGCATGCGCAGTAGCAGCTATCATATCACCTCCATATACACCAATAGCTGCTACTGCTCAGTATGTATATATAATATTCATTATGTAAACTAAGGGGCAGGTCAGTGAGGGATCAGTGACCTGTCAGCAGTCTGCATTATGAATACCTAATCAGAGCACCACATAAAGACCCCCCCCCTTAAAGGCTGCCCTGGAGCATGAGCATATCATTAACACATCACTGAAAATAAAGATTAAGCAACAATCACAAGATGGATTTCATCAGCCCTAGTATAATTGTAATCAGTATAATGACACCAACCAGACACTGTGTGTAAGTTACTGTGCACAATCCCGCTGACACGTCCCCTCTAACACATATATTAAATAAAGGTGATCTCTACTTTTGATAAACTTAAGTGGAAACTAAAACTTTAGACTTTTTTTTATATTTAGCTAAATGTATCCTGCAGGCCATTTAACATTCTGGTCCACCAATGCAAATTTTCAATGTGCAGGTAATTAATGACGAACTGTGGCAATCCTTACTTCAGAAATCTTACTCTAGTCCCTGACTGGAATAAGATTTGTGGCAAGGCACACGCAACCTGTCAAGCACTCCTGATCTCTAAGGCTATGTGCACACGTAGTTTTAGGTGCTGCGGATTTTTCCTCGCAGATTTGGAAAAATCCGCAGGTAACTTCTCAGGTCAAAAGACCTATGGTTTACCTGCGGATTAGCCTGCGGTTTCACACCTCTACAATCGAGAAGGTGTAAAACCGCTGCGGATTCCGCACAAAAATCCGCAGCATATGCACAGCGTTTTTCAGTTTACCATTGAAAACAATGGTACTGTACAACGCAGCTAAATCTGCTGCGGACCCGCAGAGCCTGAAACACTTCAGATCCGCAGCAGAATCCGCAACATGTGCACATGTTCCTATAAATGAATTAGGAGCGTTGAATTCCAACACAGCCCTCATCAGGATCGATGTTATACACACCAGTCTTGATGAAATCAAGCCATTGGTTCTGATTAAACACAAAAATAACAAAATGACCATGACTGCATATTATTACAGCACATGAAGATGACAAACTGATACTCCCTATGTTGTTTCTTAATTGCCCAAATATGTACTGTAGTAGCCAAATTATTGTCTTTTAATATCCCACATAATATTGTTATTGCTTGTTCCTACATAAATCAGCTAGCCAATGTTGCTGCAGTGCTTAACATTGTTATCAGTAACACAGTATACGATTATGGTATGTGCACACGATCACTGTTTGTTTAGGCCTTGACGTAGGTGAATTTCACTTGCGTTTTTATGCGTTTTTGTAAAGTATGGATAGATATGAGATAGATGGATACAGTATGTGATAGATGGATAGATAGATATTCGTGAGATTAATTAGTGTTTGTTTACTTGTATTAACCTAATAAATAAATTATTTAAAAAACAACTTAGGGTCCCCCCTATTTTTGATAACCAGCCAAGGTAAAGCAGACAGTTGCGGGCTTATATTTTCAGGCTGGCAAGATCCATGGTTATTTTACCTAAAAAAAAATCCTGCAGCATAACCAGAAATGGAGCATCCATTACATGTGCCAATTCGCGCAATTTGCACAGCTTTTCCAATTGCCCTGATGCGGTGGCAAGCAAGGTAATATTTTTTGGAGTTGATGTTAGTTTTGTAATGTCAGCTGGCATCAAGACCATGGCTTAGTAATAGAGAGGTGTCTATCAGACACCCCCATTACTAGCTCAGTAATAAAAAACACACAAAGAATAAATAGTTTATTTAAAAAAAACACTCCCCCACACCTTGTTCACCTACAGTCATGGCCAAAAGTATTGACACCCCTGCAATTCTGTCAGATAATATTCAGTTTCTTCCTGAAAATGATTGCAAACACAAATTCTTTGGTATTATTATCTTCATTTAATTTGTCTAAAATGAAAAAACACAAAAGAGAATGAAGCAAAAAGCAAAACATTGATCATTTCACACAAAACTCCAAAAATGGGCCGGACAAAAGTATTGGCACCCTCAGCCTAATACTTGGTTGCACAACCTTTAGCCAAAATAATTGCGACCAACTGCTTCTGGTAACCATCAATGAGTTTCTTACAATGCTCTGCTGGAATTTTAGACCATTCTTCTTTGGTAAACTACTCCAGGTCCCTGATATTTGAAGGGTGCTTTCTCCAAACTGCCATTTTTAGATCTCTCCACAGGTGTTCTATGGGATTCATGTCTGGACTCATTGCTGGCCACCTTAGAAGTCTCCAGTGCTTTCTCTCAAACCATTTTCTAGTGCTTTTTGAAGTGTGTTTTGGGTTATTGTCCTGCTGGAAGACCCATGACCTCTGAGGTAGACCCAGCTTTCTCACACTGGGCCCTAAATTATGCTGCAAAATTTGTTGGTAGTCTTCTGACTTCATAATGCCATGCACACGGTCAAGCAGTCCAGTGCCAGAGGCAGCAAAGCAACCCCAAAACATCAGGGAACCTCCGCCATGTTTGACTGTAGGGACCGTGTACTTTTCTTTGAATGCCTCTTTTTTCTCCTGTAAACTCTATGTTGATGCTTTTGCCCTAAAAGCTCTACTTTTGTCTCATCTGACCAAAGAACATTCTTCCAAAATGTTTTAGGCTTTTTCAGGTAAGTTTTGGCAAACTCCAGCCTGGCTTTTTTATGTCTCGGGGTAAGAAGTGGAGTCTTCCTGGGTCTCCTACCATACAGTCCCTTTTCATTCAGATGCCGACGGATAGTACGGGTTGACACCGTTGTACCCTCGGACTGCAGGGCAGCTTGAACTTGTTTGGATGTTAGTGGAGGTTCTTTATCCAACATCCGCACAATCTTGCGTTGAAATCTCTTGTCAATTTTTCTTTTCCGGCCACATCTAGGGAGGTTAGCCACAGTGCCATGGGCTTTAAACTTCTTGATGACACTGCGCACGGTAGACACAGGAACATTCAGGTCTTTGGAGATGGACTTGTAGCCTTGAGATTGCTCATGCTTCCTCACAATTTGGTTTCTCAAGTCCTCAGACAGTTCTTTGGTCTTCTTTCTTTTCTCCATGCTCAATGTGGTGCACACAAGGACACAGGACAGAGGTTGAGTCAACTTTAATCCATGTCAACTGGCTGCAAGTGTGATTTAGTTATTGCCAACACCTGTTAGGTGCCACAGGTAAGTTACAGGTGCTGTTAATTACACAAATTAGAGAAGCATCACATGATTTTTCGCACAGTGCCAATACTTTTGTCCACCCTCTTTTTTATGTTTGGTGTGGAATTATATCCAATTTGGCTTTAGGACAATTCTTTTTGTGTTTTTTCATTTAAGACAAATTAAATGAAGATAATAATACCAAAGAATTTGTGTTTGCAATCATTTTCAGTAAGAAACTGAGTATTATCTGACAGAATTGCAGGGGTGTCAATACTTTTGGCCATGACTGTATTTATTACAAAGTTTAAAAAAAAAACCATGAAGATCCTATGTAATTCACTGAATCAGATGCAGTCCAAAAATGGGAACCTGAAAGACATAAAAAGAGAACGTTTAAGAATTAAAAACAAGAGACAGTCTCTCATTCACCAATTTATTTTTATTATTATTATGTGTGACTGCTCACTGGGTGCTGCGGGTATTTGATTTGCTGGTTTCTGAGTTTTTCACAGGGTCGAAAATAGGGGTAGGCAGTCTAAGCACTTGCCTAGGGCCCCCACTAGCCCAGGAGCCCGAAGCCAGTGGCGTGTCACTAATAGCATCATACCATGCGGACACTATGAGTCCCGTGAGTCAGAGGGCCCGGTGCCAGTGCCTCCCACTGCATTGCGCATTCAACTGTATTGGCACTACAGATGCCGACACGGTTGAAAACAATAATGGTGGAGACAGCGTCATGTGTCGCCCCCTCTCCCATCATCCCCCCTCTGCCTCTGACTCAGTGGACACGCAATGACGTCACTTTCATTGCGCACTACACTGTGCCAGGCAGTGGAGCTGCTGAGGTGAAGAGATGCGCTGCAGCAGGGAACAAGGAAAGTACTTGGTGGCCATAATACTGAACGACTATGGTGCTGCATTATACTCCTAAGGGGCTGCGTTAAACTCTTATGGGGCTGCATTATACTCTGTGGAGCTGCATTACACTCCTATGGAGCTGCATTAAATCCCTATGGGGTTGAATTATACTCCTGCGGGGCTGAATTATATTCTATGGGGCTACATTATTATCTATAGGGGCTGCGTTATACTCCTGTGGGGGCTGCATTATACTCATGTGGGAGCTGCATTATACTCCTATGGGGCTGCATTAAACTCCTATGGAGCTGCATTATATTCATATTGGGCTGCGTTATATTCCCATGGGGCCTGCATTTTACTCCTGTGGGGGCTACATTATACTCCTATGGGACTGCATTAAACACCTATAGAGCTGCATTATATTCCCAATGGAGTGCATTATACGCCTATGAGGGCCTGCATTATACTCCTGTGGGGGCTGCATTATACTCCTGTGGGGGATGCATTGTACTATATGGAGGACTATGGGGTGCATTGTACTGTATGGAGAACTATGGGGTGTATATTATACTGTATGGAGCTGCATTATACTCCTGTGGGGGCTGCATTATACTCCTATGGGGTTGCATTATATTCCTGTGGGAACTGCAATATACTCCTATGAGGTCTGCATTACACTTCTATCAGGGCTGCATTACACTCCTATGGAGCAGCATTATATTCTATGGAACTGCATTATATTCTACAGAGCGGCATCATACTTATAAGGGGCTGCATTATATTCCTGGGGGGCTGCATTATACTTCTTTGGAGGACTATGGTGTGCATTGTACTATATGGAGCGCTATGGGGTGTGCATTATACTATATTGAGCACTATGGGATGTGTATTATACTGTATGGGGGACTATGGGTGTGCATTATACTATGTGGAGGACTATGGGATGTGCATTATACAATATGGAGGACTATGGTGTACATAATACTATATGGAGGACTGTGGGGTGCATTATACTATGTGGAGGACTATGGAATGTATTATATTAAATGAGCAAGGGGTGTATTATACTAAATGAGCAAAATGCTGCTTATTCATGGAGTGATTGGATTATTTGTCAGAACAGAAATCATTGTTCTCAGCAGTACTTCACCCGGTGAAAACTGCAGATAACATGATACTGTATGGGGACAGATTTATCTTTTAATGATCGTTCTGTGTCCGTCATTCTTCCTCAGCCAGTGTTAAGAGGCCAGGAAACAAGCGTTGAATGACTTCAATATTGATGAACACGCTTGTTTAGCCCCTTTACCTCAAGGGTGGTTTGCATGTTAATGACCAGGCCAATTTTTACAATTCTGACCACTGTCCCTTTATGAGGTAATAACTCTGGAATGCTTCCATGGATCCCGGTGATTCTGACATTGTTTTCTCGTGACATATTGTACTTCATGATAATGGTAATAGTTCTTTGATATGACATGCGTTTATTTGTGAAAAAAATGGAAATTTGGCAAAAATTTAGAAAATTTCGCAGTTTTCCAACTTTGAGTTTTCATGTCCTTAAATCATAGAGAAAAGTCACACAAAATACTTAAAAAGTAACATTTCCCACACATCTACTTTACATCAGCACAATTTTGTAACCAAATTTTTTTTTTGTTAGGAAGTTATAAGGGTTAAAATTTGACCGGAGATTTCTCATTTTTACAACACCATTTTTTTAGTGACTACATCGCATTTGAAGTCACTTTGAGGGGTCTATATGATAGAAAATACCCAAAAGTGACACCATTCTAAAAACTGCACCCCTCAAGGTGCTCAAAACCACATTCAAGAAGTTTATTTACCCTTCAGGTGCTTCACAGGAATTTTTGGAATGTTTAAAAAAATGAACATTTAAATTTTTTTTCACAAAAAATTTACTTCAAATCCAATTTTTTTATTTTGCCAAGGGTAACAAGAGAAATTGGACTCCAAAAGTTGTTGTACAATTTGTCCTGAGTATGCTGATACCCCATATGTGGGGGTAAACCACTGTTTGGGCGCATGGCACAGCTCGGAAGGGATGGAGCGCTGTTATGAATGGGTCACCGAGGAGGAAAAAACAACACAAGCCAAGTCTCAGAAAACCAGAGAGGTTGGTAACTATGCAGATTGCAGATCCCTGATCTTACCACACAATTAGCAGCAGTCGTGGAGCATACCTACGATGATCCTAGACGCCTCGTCACAACCGGAGAGCTACATAAGCCTAAAGCAGGAAAAGAGGAAAACTAACTGCCCCAGAGCAGACCCCAAAGGAAAGACAGCCCCCCACATGTATCGACGGTGAAATAAGATGAAAACAAACAAAGGCAGAAAAATAGGCTGAGCAAACGATGGGGCCCGACTAACTAGAAAGGACAGGAAAGGAAAGACACTGTCTGCAATCTGCCAAAAACCCTACCAAAATAATGTCCAACACTTCTGATATCAAAATTAACCCTGAAGTCACTAGACATCTCCCACTATATCAGCACTCTGAGATATTCTGAGACAGAGCAAAAAGAGGACAATCTAATAAGGGACCAAAAGGCAAATACAGATAAATAGGAGTGGAAATTCAGCACAACCCCAGCAGGGGCTGGCTGACCACAAAAAAACTGAATTGACCAACAAGAGCAAGTGTGGACAATAGCAAAAACAAACTTAACTTGAGAAGACTGGAACAGAGCTGAAGTCCAAGACTTGAGAAGCAGACTGAATCACTAGCATAAGGATAGGGCGTCAGCTGTCTTATATCCAGTCTGATACTCCAGAGATCCAATCGTTATCCTCCTCATCAGGTGGCAGATCACTACCAATTAAACCAACCTCACTACCTCCTGTCACCACCAGAGGGGAATGGAAGGAGAACTCTCAACTGGTGGAGCAGAAAATGAGTTCACAGCAGAGCGCTGTTTGACTTTTCAATGCAAAATTGGCTGGAAGAGAGATCGGACGCGATGTTGCGTTTGGAGAACCCCTAGTGTGCCTAAACAGTGAAAAACCCCCACAAGTGACACCATTTTGGAAACTAGATCCCCCTAAGGAACTTAGATGTGTTGTGAGCACTTTGAACCCCCAAATGCTTCACAGAAGTTTATAATGTAGAGCCGTAAAAATAAAAAATATTTTTTTCACAAAAATGATCTTTTTGCCCCCAATTTTGTTATTTCCCAAGGGTAACAGGAGAAATTAGACCCCAAAAGTTGATATGCAATTTGTCCTGAGTATGCTTATACCCTATATGTGGGGGTATACCACTATTTGGGCGCATGGCAGAGCTTGAAAGGGAAGGAGTACCGTTTGACTTTTTCAACGCAGAATTGACTGGAATTGAGATCAGCTGCATGTCGCGTTTGGAGATCCCTTGATGTGCCTAAACAGTGGAAACCCCCCAGTTCTAACTCCAACCCTAACCCCAACACACCCCTAACCCTAATCCTAACCATAACCTTAACCACAAACCTAACACACCCCAACCCTAACCGTAACCCTAATCCTAACTTTAGCCCCAACCTTAACCCTAACTTTAGCCCCAACCCTGACCCTAACTTTAGCCCCATCCCTAACTTTAGCCCCAACCCTAACCCTAATGGAAAAATAAAAATAAATACATTTCTTTATTTTATTATTTTTCCCTAACTAAGGAGGTGATAAAGGTGGGTTTGATTTACTATTTATAGTGGGTTTTTATAGTGAGTTTTCATGTTTGGCAGCTGTCACACACTACAAGACGCTTTTTATTGCAAAAAATAGTTTTTGCATTTTGAGAGCTATAATTTTTTCCATATTTTGTCCCACAGAGTCATGTGAAGTCTTGTTTTTTGCAGGACGAGTTGACGTTTTTATTGGTACAATTTTTGAGCACATGACATTTTTTTTATTGCTTTTTATTACGACTTGTTGTGCAATTTCTCTTGAGTACACCGATACCCCACAAAGGAAGACCACTCTTTTGGCGCATGGCAGGGCTCGGAAGGGAAGGGAAGGAGTAAACCACTGTGATCGCCTTACTGCTATCTTTGGGAGGCAGAATGAGCAAATCCACAAAAGGTGAAGAATTGTTTTTTTTTTATGCCGTTCCTCGTGCGGTATTAGTGATTAGGCAACTTTATTCTTCGGGTCGGTGCGATTGCAGCAATACCAGATTTATATCCTTTTTTATATTTAGCTTCTGTCACACACTAAATGATGCTTTTATTTGTAAGAAGTTTTTGCATTGCCATATTTTGAAACCTATAATTTTTCCATATTTCAGCCGACAGTCATGTAAGGGCTTGTTCTTTGCGGGACAAGCTGACGTTTTTATTGGTACCATTTTCGGGCACATGACCTTTTTTGATCGCTTTCTATTCTGATTTTTGAGACGGTAGAATGAACAAAAACCAGCAATTCAGGAATTGTTTTTTTTTTCTCCATTCTGTGTGTGGTAAAATTGGTAAGGCAGCTTTATTCTTTGAGTCACTACTATTACAGTGATACCTCATTTATATCGTTTTGGTGTTTTTACACAATAAAAACTTTTATAGAAAAATGTATTATTTTAGCATTGCATAATTTTGAGAGCTATAACTTTTTTATTTTTCCACTGATGGAACTGTATGGCGGCTTGTTTTTTTGCGGGACAAGATGGCGTTTTCAGTTTTACTATTTTTATTTACATTCGTCTTTTTGATCGCGTTTTATTCCACTTCTTCCAAGGGGTATGATGATAAGGATAATTTGCTACCTTTTTTGTGCTGTTTTTTTTATGGCGCTCACTTAAGGGGTTAACTAATGTGACACTTTTATAGATCGCATTTTTATGGACGCGGCGATTCCAAACTTGTACGTTTTTTTGTTTGTTTAATTTTTTTTACATAAAAATGTGTATTTATTAGTGGATTTTTATTATTATGATTATTATTTTTTTTATCTTTTTTACATATTTTTATTTAAAAAGTTTTGTCTTTTACCTAGTCCCTTTATGTGACGTTCACTTTTTTTACTTTGATTGCAGGTATAATACATTGCCATGCTCCAGCATTGCAGTATACCTATATTGAAAGCTTATGACACCATGCTGTGAGCATGGTCTCAGATGCTTTCCGTAGCTTGATGACCCGGGGGTCGTCATTGCAATGATCGGGCCCCGCGATGACACCAATCCGAAGGCAGAGGGAGCCCTTGTCCCTCTGCCTCCCTCTGGAGTGCTGCGATCGTGCTCGATCACAGCTATTAGGGGGTTAACAGCCAGGGGAGCCACTCCTGGCTGTTAGTGCAGAAGCTCAGCCACTGGCAACGCTGAGCTTCTGCACTGACCGGGCGGGATGGTCCCCGCACCTCTCAGTACTGAACTACAACTCTCAGTATTGAACTACACTGTGTGCAGAATTATTATGCAAATGAGTATTTTGATCACATCATCCTTTTTACGCATGTTGTACTACTGCAAGCTGTATAGGCTTGAAAGCCAACTGCCAATTATGTAAATCAGGTGATTTGCATCTCTGTAATTAGGAGGGGTGTGGTCTAATGACATCAACACCATATATAAGGTGTGCTTAATTATTAGGCAGCTTCCTTTCCTTTGGTAAAATGGGTCAGAAGAAAGATTTGACGGACTCTGAAAAGTCAAAAATTGTGAGATGTCTTGCAGAGGGATGCAGAAGTCTTGAAATTGCCAAACTTTTGAAGTGTGATCACCGAACAATCAAGCGTTTCATGGCAAATAGCCAACAGGGTCGCAAGAAGCGTGTTGATAAAAAAGGCGCAAAATCACTGCCCATGAATTGATGAAAATCAAGCGTGAAGCTGCCAAGATGCCATTTGCCACCAGTTTTGCCATATTTCAGAGCTGCAACATTACTGGAGTATCAAAAAGCACAAGGTGTGCCACACTCAGGGACATGGCCAAGGTAAGGAAGGCTGAAAAATGACCACCTTGGAACAAGAAACAAGATAAAACGTCAAGACTGGGCCAAGGAATATCTTAAGACTGATTTTTCTAAGGTTTTATGGACTGATGAAATGAGAGTGACTCTTGATGGGCCAGATGGATGGGCCCGAGGCTGGATCAGTAAAGGACAGAGAGCTCCACTCCGACTCAGACGCCAGCAAGGTGGAGGTGGGATACTGGTATGGGTTGGTATCATCAAAGATGAACTTGTGGGACCTTTTCGGGTTGAGGATGGAGTGAAGCTCAACTCCCAGACCTACTGCCAGTTTCTGGAAGACACCTTCTTCAAGCAGTGGTACAGGAAGAAGTAGGTATCGTTCAACAAAAACATGATTTTCATGGAGGACAATGCTCCATCACATGCATCCAAATACTCCACAGCGTGGCTGGCCAGTAAAGGTCTAAAAGAAGAAAAATTAATGACATGGCCCCCTTGTTCACCTGATCTGAACCCCATAGAGAACCTGTGGTCCCTCATAAAATGTGAGATCTACAGGGAGGGAAAACAGTACACCTCTCGGGAACAGTGTCCGGGAGGCTGTGGTGGCTGCGGCACGCAATGTTGATCGTAAACAGATCAAGCAACTGACAGAATCTATAGATGGAAGGCTTTTGAGTGTCATTGTAAAGAAAGGTGGCTGTATTGGTCACTGATTTTTTTTTGTTTTTGAATGTCAGAAATGTTTATTTCTAAATTTTGTGTTTGCTCTATTGGTTTACCTGGTGAAAATAAACAAGTGAGATGGGTATATATTTGTTTTTTATTAAGTTGCCTAATAATTCTGCACAGCAATAGTTACCTGAAAAAACAGATATCCTCCTAAGATAGCCAAATCTAAAAAAAACACACTCCAACTTCCAAAAATATTAAGCTTTGATATTTATGAGTCTTTTGGGTTGATTGAGAACATAGTTGTTGTTCAATAATAAAAAGAATCCTCTCAAATACAACTTGCCTAATAATTCTGCATGCAGTGTAGTTTAAATGCACGATGGACACAGTCTATCATGGTGCGTACGTTAATGGACGTTAAGGGGTTAAGAACATTGGAAGAACTTAATATTGCACCACCTATTAGTCATGTCAAGATACAGTAGGTGTCTATTTGTGCCTTGATATCCTAGTGTTGTGTTATCTGAGTCAAGGTAACTTTTGACCTATCTGTATGTCAGCAATTCATTATTTTTATTTATTATGCTTTGCTTACATAGCACCATCATACTGCACAGCACTTTACAGACATTGTCATTCATCAATGTCCCAACTAGGGCTCACAATCTGAATTTCCTATCAGTATGTCTTTGGAGTGTAGAAGGAACATACAAGCTCATTGCAATTGTCCTTGATGGGATTTGAACCCAGGACCCCAGCACTGCAAAGCAACAGTGCTAACCACTGAGCCACCGTGTTGCCCATCCTGCACAACAGCCTGCAAGAAGGTGCAGCCTAATTTTATTCTTATGTATTCACAACATTTTTAATAATGCCACATTCTGGTTGCCATTTGCCTGGTTGCCCATCACAGTGATTTCATATGGATGGATGACTCGACTACTGAGGTCAGGTGATATTTTGTCAGTATGGGCAATAACTTGAGGTTCCTCATTGTGCTGTCTAGCTGATAAGTTGTTTCCTGGCTGGTTATGGTAATTTATACATAACAGTAATGATAAACATAGCATGCTGGTAACTAATATTTCTTATTAGCTGGCACTACTTTCTTCCTATCTTAATGAACAACATCTCATAAAGCATGGGACCTGGTGTTGAGTAATAGAGTATAATCTTGATTTCATGTTATTTTTTTGTGCCAACTCAGAGAGAAAATGAAAAGGATCACAAGGTGCGCATGGCTATTGGAAATGGTGTCCGCAGTGATGTGTGGAGAGAATTCATCACGAGATTTGGAGATTTAAAGATGTGCGAGCTGTACGGTGCCACAGAGGGTAACATTTGTTTTATGAACCATACTGGAAAAATTGGATCCGTTGGGCGCAGCAATTTCTTTTACAAGGTAAGGCAATTTAAGTTTTAAGCAAATAACTAGCCAAGATATATTCTGTATATTCTGCAATTTCCCATTACCGTACTTAAAGTTTCAATAATCTGTCAAGTCATATACATACTAAACAGTAAAAAACTCCCAAAATTCGACTATCGGTACTATATCAACAGACCTAGTCATAGCTCCTTTCTTAGGGTGCTTTCACACTGCCTTTTGCCACCCATTCATTGGCCTATCGGAACACCCACGCAAAACGGGATTAGGGTGTATGGGCCTGTAAGTGGAGGCACCAGGTGGAAACAACAATTTAATTATTTTGTTAACAATACAAACTAGAAACAGAGATACTGGAAATAACAAATCGCAAAAGGACTATATTTACAGTGTATTTGAGAAGCAATTATGTAACAGAGGTATATGGATTCATATACAACAGGAATCTTCAGTATCAGCTCGGAGTCTACAGTCCAATCTAATTCTGGTGGAGGGGAAAGCACAGTATTTTGCGGGAACAGTGTTTGGTAGTTTCTGCATCTTTCTGCGCCTTGATGAAGTCCGCAGCTCTATCTCACTAGCCGCACCTTTTTCTTACAAAGTCCACTCTATCATCATCTGGATGCCGTCTGGTTTGCAGCCCTCCCCCTAACGACGCTTGGTACCATAATTCTGTGCTGGAAGTGTCTCACACATTTCCTTCAATCATTGGCCCAGACTGGAGCCTCTGGCCAGGTATTCCTAGTGCCTCTTTGGTGCTTGACCACTGACTATTGTCTCCTCTGTATCGGCGAGGGCTGATCCTTGACTGTTGACAAACATTTTCTAGGTCTAGAACCTTGACCGGTGTTATTCAAGTCTTTGGTGCTTGACCATCGACGAGCGCAGTCTGGACCATGACCAGCGTAGCTCTGGTCTTCAGTGCTTGACCATCTTTGTCTCAGTCCAGTATGTAACTGGTACCCACGACTTCAGCCTACTATCTCAACTACAGGAGCTGAAGCTGCAGTGGGAGCATCTGCCACCTCTCTTGTAGCCAAATCCCCTCCCATTTTGGCACTTTCCCGGCACCAGATTCCCTCTTGTAACCTTTTATATTGGAGGCTGGTTTTGTCATGGTCACCTGTTCTGAGTAACTGCCTAATTCTGTCCCTTCTGCAACTCTTCTTCTTGACAATAGTTCTGCAGGGTTTTGTTCAAGTCTGGAGGCTGCACGGCTTTGCAACCCTTTGTCTCCTATGCTCCGTTCCCCTATACGCCGACGGGGTCATAAACTATAATGGTGCCGACAGAATCAATGTGCGCTCTGCTGTGCATCATTTTCGGCCGTATATGCCTACTGAAGGCAGACTGGGTGTCCATCTCCAGCAGGCGTACATTGCATGGAAATTATACACGACACAGTACGCGTTCACTCTGTTGGCACCATTATAGTCTATGGCCCTGTCGGCACATACGCCTGAATCCTGTTTTGCGTGCGAATTCCTTTGCACTTTTTTGTTTTGCTTTGTGAAGCTTTATAGAGTTTAACTTTAAAGGTTGGATTATTTAAAATACTGATAGATAAAACACAGAAATACTGAATATGTTTTATATATGTATTTTTATTTATTAAAGGTTGGGTGACTACAGTGTGTATATATCTATATCTATAGATATATGTATAGATAGATATATAAATATAATGTTTTTTTCACTTTTTCTATATTACAGTAAGGCAATCTTTTAAAGAGTAACTGTCTATCTAATTTTTCATATTTAGCAGGCACTTGAATCCCCCATGTAGTGCACCGGTATCCACACTGAGCAGTGATGAGGCACTGACCCAGCAAAGTTCCCAACAAGTCTCTTTAATGCTTACTTACAGCAAAGCACAGCACACGATATCCTCTGGATCGACTACACCGCCGTATACGCTGTGGGTGCCAGGCCTTTCAGCTCCCTTGGCTGTTTGGCTCCGCTTGCCTGCATTCCCTCACACAGGCGGAGCTCTGCAGAGCCCTCTCCTCTGCACTCCTGCAATCACCAGACTGACTCTGACCCTGACACACCCAAACCCTTTACTGCACAGCTTTTATCTGGAATCTGTGGCCATGGGCCACATGAAAAACCCGGGCCGGAAATTAAACAGACTGCACCCCTACCATCTGTAGTCTGTTTCAAAACACAAAAGTCCAGAGCATGTTTTCCCTAAATCTTCCTTGGACAACTAGCATGCTCAAGACCAATACTTACTTTTACCTTGCATTGCAATCACAGCTATGCCTGTGACTGCAATGCACACTCATAGCCTCAATACGCCTCTGTGCACATCCTGGGGGAAACACACAGCGACCCCTACATGTAACACCAGTCACTGCCTCACATCCCCCCCCGCCTGTTCAAACCTGTGTGATTTGAACACTTGTCACCCCACATGGGCGTGTGACAGGGCATCCGCATGACTCTGACACCCATGCCCGACACTGTACTGAGAAACCAAAGTAGGGACCGGAATTGTCGGTTGACGCAAGCATCCCTCCCATTCGTGTTTCTCCTCCATACTTTGTTACATGACCACCCACCTCCCCGTTCTCCATTGCAGAAAACACGCCCACTTTCCTGACTAACAGTAGACTTGGGACAGTTTTGGATGGTCTTGACCTTGTTTATTTGGGGTTCACTAACCCCGCAGCTCCTCCCGTAACCTAAGTACCTGCCTTCGGGCCCTTGGTACTGTTTCCTCTGAACCCTTACCCGTGACTCAGTGACTATGTCCTGCCGAAATGCCAAGGTCCGTCCCGGCAACTCTGAGCATACATCTGTACCACGCCGCACCTGAACTTGAGCCTTCCAACACTGCTGTCCAGCATGAGAGCTCTATCCATTTTACACTGACTCTGGCCACATCCTTGGCCGGTGCCAAAGAGTTCCTCATGTGTTCGTCCCTAGTCATCTCCATGACCACACACTCCCCGTTCCTCCAGACTTTTTTTTTATTAGCACGTTTCTGTGTGGGACCCTGGGACTCTGGAACTGAGCTGTCCCGAACTTACCAAGGGACATTTCCAGCTTGGGGTTTGGTGGGGTCTCCTCGAACTCTCCTGCCAATAACTCTAGGGGAAGCCTATCAGGATTACACACTGTCCCTAGGTTGGGGACCCCTATGGCAGGTATCCCTGACTTGGGATCTTCGGGTTCTGCACCCGGAAGAACATTCTTGACCTCTCCTGCCATTACCTCTAGGGGAAACCTATCTGGGTTACACTCCTTCCCTAGGTTGGCGACCCCTATGGTAGGTTTCCTTGACTTGGTATCTTTGGGTTCTGCACCCAGAATAGGATTTACCTAGGGAGGGTTAACCCTGATCTCTCACAGGAACAGGGGCAAGTCTCTTCCCAACACAGTCCCATATGGAAGGGTCTTCATGACTCCAATCACATGTTTAATGTCCCCACATGGTGTGGAAAAATTAACCTCTATAGTCAGGTACTCCCGGATTTCCCTATGGATACCCATCACCTCCATTTTCCATCATTTGGGGTTATCCCCAGCAACAAGTTACCTATGGACCAAAGTCACTAAGCTCCCTGATACCAAAGGAATGTCCGCTTGGTACCCGTTCACAAGTACCCAGCACAGCTGCAGTTTGCCGCCGGCAGTGCCTGTAGTGGCGGTATAGGCTGGCTGGGCATACATAGACATACAGCAAGTATACCCGCAATCCATGGGTTCAGACATCAGAGGGTAGTTGATAGCCACATGTCCGGACCTTTGACACCGCCAACACTTAATAAACACTCGCTGATCGGCCCTCACCTTAGGGGTCTCCTCTTTAAACCACTGATCGGCCCTCACCTTAGGGGTCTCCTCTCGCAGGGCCACAACTTGTTGCTGCCGCTGCAACTACAGCACCTCTTGCTGCTGATGAAACTGCAGCGCCTCTTGCTGCTGCCACTGGAACTGCTTGCTCACCGACATGCAGCACACTTTGGGGTATGCTTCAGTTCACACTGCCCACATTCTCCAACCATTTGTAGTGCAGCGGTATCCACACTGAGTAGTGATGAGGCAGTGACCCAGCAAAGTTCCAAACAAAAGTCTCTTTAATGCT
Source organism: Dendrobates tinctorius (assembly GCF_039654945.1). NCBI lineage: Eukaryota > Metazoa > Chordata > Amphibia > Anura > Dendrobatidae > Dendrobates > Dendrobates tinctorius. The sequence goes on from NW_027361671.1 coordinate 80,355,128, forward strand.
TACTCACAGCAAAACACAGCACACGATATCCTCCAGATCGCAGTCAGGAAACAGGACAGCCCACCTCCGGATTCCAGCCAGACACAAGACAGTCCACCTCCGGTTTGCAGCCAGGCACATATCCTCCAGATTACAGTCACTAAACACACCAGTCCACTTCCATGACCAGTTGCCATAGGCGACTGCACCGCCATGTACGCTTGTTGGTGCCAGTGTTTTCAGCTCCCTTGGCTGTTTGGTGCCACTTGCCTGTGTTCCCTCACATAAGTGGAGCTCTGCAGAGCCCTCTGCTCTGCACTTCTGCAAATATCAGACTGACCCTGACACACCCAAACCCTTTACTGCAGGGCTTTTATCTGGAATCTGAGGCCATGGGCTACATGGAAAACCCGGGCTGGAAATGAAACGGACTGCACCACTACCATCTGTAGTCTGTTTCAAAACACAAAAGCCCAGAGCATGTTTTCTCTAAATCTTCCTTGGACAACTAAAATGTCCAAGACCAATACTTACTATTACCTTGCATTGCAATGACAGCTACACCTGTGACTGCAATACACTCTCATAGCCTCAATACGCCTCCGTGCGCATCCTGGGAGGAACACACAGTGACTCCTACATGTATCACCGGTCACTGCCTCACACACTGCATATCCGTTGGGATGCTGAAACCCAAAACCACGCAGTAGTCACCCAACAGGAGCCCGCAGCACACAGAAAGCACAGATTACAAACCTATGCTTTTTGTTGAATGCATATTCTGGGCTGTGTGCACACTCAGATAGGACCTGTACTCTCCTGACTGCTGAGCTGTATATATCTTGGGGTCTCTTTGGTAGGGTTCTCAGGACCTGTACCTGCACTGTTGTGTAGACAATTCAAGTGCCTGCTAAATATAAAATATCAGATAGAAAGTTTAATTATTCTTTAACCGCTTCCCGACCGCCAGCGGTGGATAAATATTGGTGCTTGCTGGTCTTTGTGCAGCGCTGACATTTATCTACTGTCGGCGGTTTTGTGCTCCCCGGGACCCCCACATGCCTTATAACGCGGGGATCCCAGCGCACAATGCATGCTGTGACCCCCGACCTCATCGAGACCTGATTGTTTCAGGTCCTGATGATGTCAGCGTCACAGCAGCCAATGAGAGAGATTTCTCAGCGATCTGACTCATAGTAATGCTGCTTCTCCTCTGATCTGTCAGTGCGAGATCAAAGGAGAAACGGTGTGACAAGCGCTGCTGACATCAGCTGTGCCAGGCAGCGATCTTGTCACAAAATAAAAAAGCAGGTACGCAGGTTAGGGCTAGTGATATAGTTAGGGTTAGGATTACTGTTAGGGTTAAGATTACTGTTAGGTTTAGGATTACTGTTAGGGTTAGTGCTATAGTTAGGGTTAGTGCTATAGTTAGGGTTACTGTTAGGGTTAGTACTATAGTTAGGGTTAGTGCTATAGTTAGGGTTACTGTTAGGGTTAGTACTATAGTTAGGGTTAGTACTATAGTTAGGGTTAGTGCTATAGTTAGGGTTAGTGCTATAGTTAGGGTTACTATTAGGGTCAGTACTATAATTATGGTTAGTGCTATAGTTAGGGTTAGGGCTATAGTTAGGTTTAGTGTTAGGGTAACTGTTAGAGTTAGTGCTATAGTTAGGGTTACTGTTAGGGTTAGGGTTCTGCATTGGAAAAAGTCAAATGGCGCTCCTTCCTTTCCGAGCTCTACTGTGCGCCCAAACAGTGGTTTACCCCCACATATGGGGTATCGGCGTACTCAGGACAAATTGCACAACCACTTTGGTGGTCTAATTTCTCCTGTTATCCTTGGGAAGATAAAAATTTTGGGGCGAAAATATCATTTTTGTGGAAAAAAAATGATTTTTTATTTTCATGGCTCTACGTTATAAACTTTTGTGAAGCATTGGGGGTTTAAAGTGCTCACCGCACATCTAGATAAGTTCATTGAGTGGTTTAGTTTCCAAAATGGTGTCACCTATGGGGGGTTTCCACTGTTTAGGCACATCAGGGGCTCTCCAAACGTGACATGGCATCCGATCTCAATTCCAGTCAATTCTGCATTGAAAAGGTCAAATGGCGCTCCTTCCTTTCCGAGGTCTGCTGTACGCCCAAACAGTTGTTTACCCCCAAATATGGGGTATCGGAGTATTCGGAAGAAAATGCATAAAAAATTTTGTGGTTGATTTTCTCTTTATAAACTTGTGAAAATAAAAAAAATGGTTCTGAAGTAAAATGTTTCTGAAAAAAGTTAAATGTTTATTTTTTCCTTCCACATACCATTCATTCATGTGAAGCAGCTGAAGGGTTAATAAACTTCTTGAATGTGGTTTTGAACACCTTGAGGGGTGAAGTTTTTAGAATGGTGTTACTTTTGTGTATTTTCTGCCATATTGACCCCCCCAACCTCGCTTCAAATGTGAGGTGGTCCCTAAAAAAACTGGTTTTGTAAATTTTGTTGTAAAAAAATTAGAAATCGCAGGTCAAATTTTAATCCTTATAACTTCCTAGTAGAAAAAAATGTTGTTTCCAAAATTGTGCAGAGGTAAAGTAGACATCTGGGAAATGTTATTTATTAACTATTTTGTGTGATATGACTCTCTGATTTAGGGGCATAAAAATTAAAAGTTTGAAAATTGCAACATTTTCAAAATTTTCGACAAATTTCCATTTTTTTTAACAAATAAGCGCAAGTCATTTAAAAAAACTTTTACCACTATCATGAAGTACAATATATCATGAGAAAACAATGTCAGAATCACCAGGATCCGTGAAGCGTTCTAGAGTTTTGACCTCATAAAGTGACACTGGTCAGAATTGAGAAAATTGGCCTGGTCACGAAGGCGAAAACAGGCTCTGGCGTGAAAGGGTTAATCACTTGTTCTACATACGCCAATACCACTGTATTGCAGTATTGTCATAATCCAGTCCGGGTTTTGAGTCCTGTCTGCCCTTTTCCCGGGCTGATCATGTCAAGAGTTAACTTTGCCTGTCCTCATTTTGGATTCAGGTTTGCTATTTCTTCCTGCTGCGTCCAGCAGGCCATGTCAGTTATATTTTCTGCCTACGATGTGAGGATCTGACTCTGGTAGTACCCTAATTTGTCCTCCTGCTGCTTCTGACTTTGCCCGTGTCTGTTTGTGCCACACCCCCTGTCCCGACTCATTGTTTCCCTTTCATGTTTAGGACTCCCTGGTATTTGACTCGGCTTGGACCCTGACCTGCTGTTTGTCTCTTGTCTTTGGCATATTTGCTCCTGACCGGTACTGGCTTGCTTTTGACTCTGTGTTTGTTTATTCCTTTGGCACTGCGCTACAGACTAATATCGACTTGGCTTGTTTGACTATTCTGCTTGCACCTGGTGGTAGCCTCGCTGCTGCACTGCAAATCTGCTCTTGCTGTGTGCAGTCCTCCCTCCACTCTATTGCCATCTAGTGGATCTTGCATCTACCTGCATAGCAGCAGCGTGATAAAATATATATTGAAGCTGAGTTTCACAGGAGAACCAAGAGAGATAGCGTCCATGGGGCCTTCAGGAGGCCTTCAACTGATATGTCAACCCATTAGCACCCTGCAAAATAATTGCAGGCTGCCGAACAGACACCGGCAGGATCATGTGCCTTATATGCCACTGTCAGAGACTGACGACCACATTTAAGGGATTAAACAGCAATGATCAGAGTTAGCTTTGCTCACTGCTGTCAGGGTAGGTGCCAGCAAATGCATCTGCCTCTATGTGGAGTGGCCTCTGCACCAGAGTCTGCGCTAAAGCCTGCTCCATACACCAGCACCTGACATGTTAGGATGGGGTTAAAATAAAAAAAATCAATAAAAAAATCAGTATATCCAAATTCCCAATCTGCTGCTTCCATGGGAATGATGGCTTGGTTACGCACCTGCTCCTGTTTCGGTAACGTTTGTTGGGGGCCAACAGGATCTTGGACATTGTGAATGCATAAACGAAAGTGAAAAATTGAAAACTGCAGCTTATTTGTTGTTAATTTCTGTTATTCCAGATAACTCATGATATATTAATAGGCATTAAAATATTAATTTGGAGGAAAAATCTTCCATAACGATGCAAAAAGCTAGAATCCTCCTCTAAAAATGCAAATCTGGAAATGTTTGGGAAAAAAATGACACAGAGCTGCCTTATTATTAAGAGGGTTCTCCACTTCTATACAAGTCAATGATAGTGGACCTAGGCTAAGTTCACACTTGCGTATGGCTGGTCTGCGTATGGCCGTGTACATCCTCCCTTAAGCTCTGCCTACACTCCGCCTGCTTCTGCATGCATCCTGCATAAATATCTTTAACTTTGGGTATGCAGGGACTTGTGTTGTATGCGGATGCGTCCGCATGCGGTGTTTTGATGTGCCCGCCGACCGCAAGGGAACGCAACATGTTTCATTTCTGTGCGTTTCGCTGGCACGACAAAACGCCGCATGCGGACGCATCTGCATACAACGCATGTCCCTGCGTACCCAAATGTTAGGTAGGCAGGACAACGCAGGATGCATGCAGAAGTAGCCGGAGCTTAAGGGAGGACGTACGCAGCCATTCGCAGACCAGCCATACGCAAGTGTGAACTTAGCCTTAGGGTGGAAAAGGTTGAATGTGCAGACTGCAGTGCAAGCTGATTGGTTACAGTGGCCTTGTGGACCCCACCCCCCCAATGTTGATATTAGGACTTTGGCGGGTAAAACAATAAAGAATTCAGAGGAACAGTGCAGATCTGGTAGGTGAGAATAGGTTTTTGCACATCGACTGAGACAATTGGGATTAACTTGTATTGTGGTGGAGATCACATGTAAAACATGATCTGCACTTTATAATTTACTGTATATCACAAGCTATTATCATGAACTTACAAATTTGTGTCAATAAGTCGATTTGTTTTAATTTCTGTTCCCAGCTTGTCTTTCCTTTTGAACTCATTAAATATGACATTCAAAAAGATGAACCAATAAAAAGCAAAGATGGCTGGTGTGAAAGAGTAAAAAAAGGTAAAGTGGTCTTTTCTATGGATATTTAGAAACTCACGTGATTTCCATGTTTTATAAAATATAGCCAATATTAATTATGCAAAGGAGTAAAAAGTGGAAAAGTAAAAAATATAGATCTCACCCAAAAAGATGGCCGACCACAATGTCTTGCTGACCGCAGATAGTGGCAGGGTTCTTTCACAATTGGCCATTTGCGAAATAGAAGTATTCCTGAACCCCTGATGTACCCCCAATGAATAGAAACGCATCGGATGAATACTGAAAGCCTATGATTAAACTTTCATTAATCACTCATTAATACCCTGATGTTTTTTGTCAGAGTGGTCGGCCATCTTTTTGGGTGACATCAATCCTTTTTACTTTTCCATTGGATACACCTAATTAATTTATTTGATGATATGAATTCATACATCTTATTGTTTGTTGATATAAAATATCCCACACACTGAATTCTAATTGGGGTGTTTTCATAAAAGGTGTAGCATCAGGTCCATTTGAGGTGGTATATAAGGGAGCGGTGACTTAACATTTGAGATAATTTTATGTACTTATCTCATTCTTTTTGCTCATTAATGAGTACTATGCACAGACTGGCATTGAGATAACTGAATTTACTACATATGTCACCCTGTCATTGATCGATGAGTGGTATTTATTGATTTGTTTTCATAGTGTCATAGTCTGTTTCTCATTGGGTGTCTCCTCAGACCCTTGTAAACTTGTTAATTAAAAGTTATATTTTAGTCCTTAGTGCTGGTTCCCATTTTATATTTTATAATTATAGCTATTTTAGTCATGGGGTGCATGCAACAATCTAAACACAAGTACGTTCTAAATGGTTAATTTCAGTAGCTGGACACATTTTCACATTTTGTATGCAATATAATTTATCCCCACACGTATGTCTCCTACCTGTTTTGACTTGGCTATACATCTATCCAGGAACCACACAATACATATTCCACCTGGACATGTTAAAGGAATGGCTTATGCCTCAGATAGCAGAAGATCTGCCAAACGTAATTATCAGCAGAGGTGTTCAGCTCCACCTTTTCCATTTGGATGTTCACTGATACTTGAATGAAACTCTACTGAAAAGTTGGATTGGCTGCATCAGAAACAATGTTTCACCAATGACCTCCACTAGACCTTAACAACTTGTAAACTTTGTGTGGCTACACCAACGACTCAATGTATCTGCCCGAGCCACAGGTTATCAATAATATGAGACAACGCATCACTGAAACAGTGGAGTCCATATCTGAGGATGTGTTGGCACACATCTGGACAGAACTGGACTACCGCTTAGACATCTGCCATGTCACCGATGGAAATCTCTTTGAACATCTGTAGTGTACTGTATATAAGTTGGAGAGATCGTGCGCCTTTTCATGATAATACATTTGTGTTATGTTCTCTTGATCATAAATACTGAGGCCATAATTTGCTACCATCCTTTCTGAATCACGCTGAATGCTTTGGGAACTTTTTTTTTTATAAATCACTATTTATTTTTTCTTTCTACTCCAAAGGTGAAACTGGACTTCTCATTTCCAATGTGAATCATGCTAATCCTTTCTTTGGTTACGCTGGAAATAAAAAACACACAGCCAAGAAATTGTTGTGTGATGTATTTAAGAAAGGAGATGTTTTTTTCAACACTGGAGATTTGATGGTTCAAGATTGCGATAATTTTCTCTACTTTCGTGACAGAATTGGAGATACGTTTAGGTCAGTAACAACATGTTGATGTTTCCCTGGCTTCTTTCGTTAGGGCCTCACTTCAATATCTGATGTTTGCTTAGAGGGAAAAAAATAGGCAAGTTAGATATTACCAAGAATTCTATTATGATTGGAATGTATGAAACCATCTGAAGTCACCAGCAACAATCTCATAGGGAAAGACTAAAGGCACACACTTGTGGTAATGATTGCATGAAATGTGTGTTTCATATCTGCCTACAGCGTCGGACTGGAACACCTTGGGCCCACCAGAGAAAATCATTCTTGGGGCCCACTATGTAGCTGCATAGAGTTAAATACCAGACCACCAATTGTGCGGTAAAACACACTAATATCCGGGTATAATATAAGGTTGTACATGTCTTAATTATGTAGCAGGAGTTGGGGTAGCCCCCTCATAGAATATAATGTAGACCCCTCATAGAATATAATGCAGCCATCTCATAGAATATAATACTGCCCCCCTCATAGGGTATAATGATAGGGTATAATGCACCCCCTCATAGGGTATAATGCACCCCTTCATAGTGTATAATACTGCCCCCCTCATAGGGTATAATACTGCCCCCCTCATAGGGAATAAGGCACCCCCTCATAGGGTATAATGCACCCCCTCATAGGGTATAATACTGCCCCCCTCATAGGGTATAATGCTGCCTCCTCATAGGGAATAATGCTGCCTCCTCATAGGGTATAATGCTGCCCCCTCATAGGGTATAATACTGCCCCCCTCATAGGGTATAATGCTGCCTCCTCATAGGGTATAATACTGCCCCCTCATAGGGTATAATGCACCCCCTCATAGGGTATAATACTGCCCCCCTCATAGGGTATAATACTGCCCCCCTCATAGGGTATAATGCTGCCCCCTCATAGGGTATAATACTGCCCCCCTCATAGGGTATAATGCTGCCTCCTCATAGGGTATAATGCTGCCCCCTCATAGGGTATAATGCTGCCCTCCTCATAGGGTATAATGCTGCCTCCTCATAGGGTATAATGCTGCCCCCCCTCATAGGGTATAATGCTGCCTCCTCATAGGGTATAATACTGCCCCCCTCATAGGGTATAATGCTGCCCCCCTCATAGGGTATAATGCTGCCTCCTCATAGGGTATAATGCTGCCCCCTCATAGGGTATAATGCTGCCCTCCTCATAGGGTATAATGCTGCCCCCTCATAGGGTATAATGCTGCCCCCTCATAGGGTATAATGCTGCCCCCATCATAGGGTATAATACTGCCCCCTCATAGGGTATAATGCTGCCCCCCTCATAGGGTATAATGCTGCCCCCCTCATAGGGTATAATGCTGCCCCCTCATAGGGTATAACGCTGCCCCGTCATAGGGTATAATGCTGCCTCCTCATAGGGTATAATGCTGCCCTCCTCATAGGGTATAATGCTGCCTCCTCATAGGGTATAATGCTGCCTCCTCATAGGGTATAATGCTGCCTCCTCATAGGGTATAATGCTGCCCCCCTTATAGGGTATAATGCTGCCCCCTCATAGGGTATAATACTGCCCCCCTCATACGGTATAATGCTGCCCCCTCATAGGGTATAATGCTATATAGATATATAGAGTTAGATAGATATAGATAGAAAGATAGATGTAGAAATAGATAGATATAGAGATAGATAGTAGATAATGGATAGATATAGATAGAAAGATTCATAGAGATAGATAGAGATAGATATAAAGATAGATATAGAAAGAAATATAGATAGATAGATAGATAGATAGATAGATAGATAGGTAGGTAGATAGATATAGAGATAGATAGAAAATAGATAATGGATAGATAGATAGATAGATAGATAGCTATAGATAGAAAGATATAGAGATATATAGATAGAGATAGATAATAGAGATAGATAATAGACAGAGATATACAGATATAATAATAATAATAATAATAATATAGACATATATAGATAGATATAGAGATAAATATTATAGATAGATGGCTATAAATAAAAATAGATATAGAGATATATAGAGATAATAGATATAGAGATAGATAGATAGATATAAAGACAGATAGATATAGAAAGATAGATATAGAGATATATATAGAGATAATAGCTAGATATAGAGATATGTATAGAGATAGATAGATATAGTTAGAAAGATAGATAGATATAGAGAGATATAGAGATAGATAGAGATAGCTAGATAGATAAATGGATAGATAGATAGAGATAATAGAGATAATAGATAGATATAGAGATAGATATAGAGATAGATGGATATATCAATAGATAGATAGATAAAGAGAGAGATAGAGATAGATAGATAATGAGATATAGAGATAGATATAGAGATATGGTGTTAGATAGAAAGATAGATATAGAGATAGATAGTTATAGAGATAGATATGGATATAGAGATAACAGATAGATATAGAGATAGATAGATAGATATAGAGATAGATAGATATAGAGATAATAGATAGATAGATATAGAGATAATATATAGAGAGATATAGAGATAGATATAGAGAGAAACAGATATAGAGATAGATATAGAGATAGATAGGTAGATAGATATAGAGATAATAGATAGATATAGAGATAGATATAGATATAAAGATAGATAGAGATAGAGAGAGCGGTAGATATAGAGAGAGATAGATATAGAGAGAGATAGATACAGAGATCGATAAATAGATAGAGAGATAGATATAGATATAGATAATAGAGATAGATAGATAAAGATAGATAATAAATATAGAGATAACAGATAGATATAGAGATAGAGTAAGACAGAAAGATATAGAGATAGGTAGATATAGATAATAGAGATAGCTAGATAGATAGACATAATAGATAGATATAGAGATAGATAGAAAGACAGATATAGAGATAGATGTAGAGATAGAAAGATAGATATAGATATAGAGCGATAGATAGAGATAGATATAGATAATAGATAGAGATAAATAGATAGATAGATAGATAGAGAAAGATAGATATAGAGATAGAAAGATAGATAGATATACAGAGAGATAGATATAGAGATAGAGATAAATAGATAGATAGATATAGAGAGAGATATAGAGAGAAATAGATATAGAGATAATAGATATATATAGAGATAGATACAGAGAAAAGATATAGAGATAAATAGATAGAGAAAGATAGATATATAGATATAGAGATAGAGCGATAGATAGATATACAGAGAGATAGATATAGAGATAGATAGAGATATATAGATAGATATAGAGAGAAATAGATATAGATATGGAGATAGATAGAGATAGATATATAAAGATAGATATAGAGATAGATATAGAGATAGAGCGATAGATAGCGAGAGAAATAGATATAGAGATAGATAGATACAGAGAAAAGATATAGAGATAGATAACGGATAGATAAATAGATAGGTATAGAGATAGATATAGATATTAGATAGAGATATATATAGATAAAGTTAGATAGATATAGATGGTAGCTAGATAGATAATAAATATAGAGATAATAGATATAGAGATAGATAGAGTAAGATAGATATAGAGATAGAAAGATAGATATAAAGATAGAGCGATAGATAGAGATAGATATAGAAATAGATAGATATAGATAATAGATAGAGATAGAAAGATAGATAGATATAAGAGAGATAGAGAGAGAGAGAGATATATAGAGATAGATAGAGAGAGAGACAGATAGAGAGAGCGAGAGAGATATAAAAAAAAACAAACCACAATACTCACCTCTCCTCCTCGCTCCCACGCTGATCCCGGCTTCAGTGTCAGGAGCTGCCCCCTCTGCCAGACACACAGCGGGTGCGCGATGTAGTGACGTCATCGCGCACTGGCTGTGAGCCAGGAGCAGAGAGGACTGAGGGCGGCGCCGGCCCTGATGCAGAGCGGCTTACTGGGCTGGGGGCGGGGCCTCTGGGGGGTGGAGACCTGAAATGAGATTCACTGCTTCGCAGTGAATATTCATTTCTCTTTAGCAGCGGGGACAGGGGCTCCTGCCTCCTGACACCCGCTGCTGCTCCGCTGGCAGGGGCCCCCATAGCAGCTGCATGGTGTGCGACACACCACTGGCTGGGGGCCCCTGGAGCAGCGGGGGCCCTAGGCAACTGCTGGCCCTGTATGCCTGCAGGTGCCAGGGCCCACCAGATGCCAGGGCCCACCGGGGAATCCACCGGTTCCCCGGTGGGCCAGTCCGACGCTGTCTGCCTAGGATGAAACTTGATGTGTTTTGTCACAGTACTTGGTCAAGGGCACAATTGGCCATCTTTCTACGGCCATGAGAGTTTTCTGGCTCTTTCAACCACAAGATTAGCAAAGTATACAGTACTTTTCTTGACATCAAATTATTGGAAACCTCAGCAAAATCTCAGTGGCTCCATAATAATTTATTAATGGTCTACCTAATGCTGTTTGCAACCATCATACCACATATCCCGCACTGCATCATGGTATCTACTGTAAATGAAACAGAGTTTAGATGCATTCTTGATCTTGGGCATTATTTTACTTGCAAGTCTCTACAGCAGCTCCCTGCCCTATCAGAAGAAAAAAAAATAGTATTTTTTAACGCATAAGAAATTTTGTGAAATGCCAAATAACACATTCCAATGGAATTAATGAAATGTCCACTTTACAGGATGCAACTTTTCATTTCTGAACATTCTTTTTATTATTTGATTTACAAATTCTTAGCCATTGAAAGATAGAAAAGTAATAATACATAATTACTTCATAACATTTGCCCTACAGAAGTAACGAGGAACAGTGTAATAATAAAGTCTTAAAAAACATATTGTGAAGTCTCCAACTTTCAGATCATTGTGCTACAGGGCTATCAACACTTGGATGACTAGGCTCATTGTGATGGCAAAGATGACACAGGGAGGCTGAGGGGGCTGGGGCTGAGTCAGAATGTATGCTATGTTAGAAGCCAACAGCTAAGATTTCACTGTCCAGGTCAATGACCTTGGAAAGCGTAAAAGGGAACAGGAAAGATGTATATCTTTGTACCGTGTTAGCCAGTAGATAGAAAAATATTCAGACTTGAGAGTCCTCAGTGGTTGATACCTTTTAGTGGCTAACTGAAAAGATGGTAACACATTGCAAGCTTTGAGACTACTCAGGTCTCTTCATCAGGCATAGACTAATACAAAATTTGAAGAGTCACATATTTATGCACAATACAGCACAGAAAAAATGCAATACATGAGACAAGTGACGTGAAGCAGAATTATGATTATGGTAGAGGGAGAAACATAAATATTGGACCAGTTCAAAGATAAGGAGTCCGGATGTTTTATTGTCCTCTGATTGGGGTCTCCTAATGTGTTGTGATGTCCCCACAAGGTCTTAGGAGCAAATTCCTTAATTGATGTAAAAAGACATAAATCCATGCGACACATTCATTCTAAAAGGGAACAAATATTCAACACGCACATTTGCTTACACGCAGAAGTATTTCGAAACTGCATACCCCTTCACCTATATTATACCAACAATAAACCACTCTCATTTCAAAGTCATGTTATTCTCCTAAAAACCTTTTCTAGTGCTTTTTTATTGGGTATGTTCACTTTTGAACAGAAGAGAATAGTTTACATTGAAAGTACCTTGCAGTCCTTATCATGTATTGATCCTGAGATGCACCCGTTATAGAATGGAGCCACCTACGCAGGCTGCAAGACTGAAATGTCCATCATTGCTTCATGTCTACACAGAGATTGTTCTGCCCATTTTCATTCATGGAATTGTACATTTACGCCAAATATTGCACAGTAATCTGTCTCTGCATTATATAGTGGAGTAGCTTGGGTTGCATCTGGAGCAAAGCAAGTATTGTTCTCCTTTACCCAAATAATAATGTCCACTGACTGGTCCCTTGTTAAGGATATGTATTTGATTAAAGAGATCCAAAATAAATGAACATATACAAAATGGACGCTGATATGAACATTATGAATCAAAGAGACTGGTTATGTGTCTACATGCTCAAAGCCATACCTGTCAGCAAGTTTTAGCACACTTATGTGGATTTTGATATGATAGTGTGTCCACTTTTTATAAATAAAGAATGAAGTAATGCTTAAGAAAAGTACCTAATTATAAAAGCTAATTGGTTAAAGTCCTCCCGAGGGAGGAGAAATTAGAAGGTTTTACCAATGATCAATATAATAAGTGATAATCCATGTAAGGATGTATCTTTTCTGTGAGAGAAAGCTCAGTTAAGCTACTAGAATAGGTTTTCTAATGATGCAGAGGTTGTTTCCCATAAGATTCTCCAGAGGATGTAATTCCACTCCCATATTTTTATGACGGCTAATGTTGCAGTTTATGTTCACACCATCATTTGGCTCCATCTACACATACAGCAATATGACAGGTGGTTGTATTGTCCTTTTTACTTACGGTAGATATTTTTTTTTTCCTACGAACCTTCTTCAAAAAGTGAGGACAATGTTCCTTTGACAAAAATTAAAAAGTGTGCTTAGTGGAAATGTGAAACATTTTTCATCAAATTATGGTTCCTCTTTCTAGATGGAAAGGTGAAAATGTTGCTACGACTGAAGTGTCTGATATAATTGGAATGCTTGACTTCATACAAGAAGCCAATGTCTATGGAGTGTGTATATCAGGTAATAAAACAAGTTACATAGATAATATAAGCTCCTGTACATAATCTAACCATAGTATAGGACAGAGGGAGATTCTGTGCTTAGATATACATCATTTTGATTAGTTTCTGTATTTACACATAAAAATGTGTATAAATGCTGTGAGGGCATAAAAAGGACCGCTGTAATACTTCAGATACAATATTAATTGTATTTATAGCTTTCACTCATGTCAGCCTTTTCTTCACCTCCTTGAAGCTACTCATGACAAGTTTCTTGAGTTTTTCCTCATATATTCTATGTCTTGAATCATGTATAATTTGCGTATCTTGTGCTATGCCTTGTTTTAGACCCCATTCAGAGAATCGTGTTTTTTCACATATGCAAAAATGGAAAAAGTGTTGTGAGCATTTTGGATCCATCAGTGTTTTTCACATATGCATAAATAAATAAATTGCAATGCTTCTCCGATTTTTTAGCATGTTAATCTCAAATTGCACTCGGATTGTACCCTGATGCCAATATATATATACACAGTAGGTCAGCACACTACGACTAATGATTACATGAACTCCAATATTCCTGCAAACGTTAAAACATAAATTGGTACCTTGCTAGCGGTTTTTGATCAAAGAGCACAAAAGCCATCCAACCACATCAAGGTGACCTTTTAATATGGATGGTCCCTAACCTCTAAATGTTTTACCTCTCTATGTGCCAAAACAGTTTTTTTGTGAATGGGAAGTGAAAAGAAAACAAGGTGTAGTAGACAATTAAAACTTTATGTGGGAAAGATTTACTGGATAAGTATTTTGGGCCCTAAGGGTGTGTGACCCCATGTCAGAGTTGATGGGAAGATAAATAGAGTTACTGTAAATTCAGGGCAATCCTTGAGGAATTAGAGACAGCAAAAGACTTGAGACTGGGACGTAGGTTCACCTTCCCGCAGGAAAACAGCCTTAAACATACTGCCAGATTTGCAATGGAGTTGTTTAAATCAGTATTTACCAATAACTCGTCCTCACAGCCCCACAACACATCATGTGTTCAGGATTTCCTTACTATTGCACAGGTGAGAGAATTTGAGGAAATATCTGTCTTAATAGTAATTCCATCATCTGTGCAATATTAAGGAAATCTGAAAACATGACGTGCTGGGTGGACTAGAGTTTGGGGGGGGACTGGAGTTTGGGAAACACTGGTTTAGATCAAAGCATGTTTGAATGGCCCAGTCACAGTTCAAACCTAAAGTCCATTCTGAATCTTTGGCAAGACTTGAAAATTGCTGTTCACTTACACTCTCCATCCAATCTCATGGAGCTAGTTTTTGAAATAAAAAGTGTCTTTTACTGTGTGACAGCAGCCTAAGACCTTACAGCTCACAGTGCATGTCAGACCAAATGAGAATCATGAGGTCAACGGAACTGGCCAAACCGATAGCTGCTACTGCGCAGGCTCGGCGGGTGCCATTTTCAAAATGACTTTTTTTTTCCTCACTCAAGTAAATCTGCAAAAGGGAGTAAGTGCACAGTAACCATGTGATTATGCTGCAGCGCAGGGGCCATGGCCGGCACCTGCCTACAGAAGCTTTTTTTTTTTATTCAGTATGTGATGGTATTCATTATGCAAACTAGGTGGCCGATCAGTGAGGGATCAGTGACCTGTCAGCAGTCTGCATTATGAATATCTAATTAGTGCACCATATACATGAACCCTGCCTTAGGACATGAGCATATCATTAGCACAAAACTGAAAATAAAGATTAAGTTGCAGCCACAAGATGGATTTCATCAACCAAGGTATCATTTTATTCAGTACTAGCTGAAGAGCCCGGCGCTGACGGTCATAGTAATTAACTACAGTTAGTTATAATAAATTCTAATGATTATATATATATATATATATATATATATATATACAGTACAGACCAAAAGTTTGGACACACCTTCTCATTCAAAGAGTTTTCTTTATTTTCATGACTATCAAAATTGTAGATTCACTCTGAAGGCATCAAAACTATGAATTAACACATGTGGAATTATATAACTAAGAAAAAAGTGTGAAACTGAAAATATGTCTTATATTTTAGGTTCTTCAAAGTAGCCACCTTTTGCTTTAATTACTGCTTTGCACACTCTTTGCAGTCTCTTGATGAGTTTCAAGAGGTAGTCACCGAAAATGGTCTTCCAACAGTCTTGAAGGAATTCCCAGAGATGCTTACCACTTGTTGGCCCTTTTGCCTTCACTCTGCATTCCAGCTCACCCCAAACCATCTCGAATGGGTTCAGGTCTGGTGACTGTGGAGGCCAGGTCATCTGGCATAGCACCCCATCACTCTCCTTCTTGGTCAAATAGCCCTTACACAGCCAGGAGGTGTGTTTGGGGTCATTGTCCCATTGAAAAATAAATGATGGCCCAACTAAATGCAAACCAGATGGAATAGCATGCCGCTGCAAGATGCTGTGGTAGCCATGCTGGTTCAGGATGCCTTCAATTTTGAATAAATCCCCAACAGTGTCACCAAAGCACCCCCACCATCATACCTTGTCCTCCATGCTTCACGGTGGGAACCAGGCATGTAGAGTCCATCCGTTCACCTTTTCTGCGTCGCACAAAGACACGGTGGTTGGAACCAAAGATCTCAAATTTGGACTCATCAGACCAAAGCACAGATTTCCACTGATCTAATGTCTATTCCTTGTGTTCTTTAGCCCAGACAAGTCTCTTCTGCTTGTTGCCTGTCCTTAGCAGTGGTTTCCTAGCAGCTATTTTACCATGAAGGCCTGCTGCACAAAGTCTCCTCTTAGCAGTTGTTGTAGAGATGTGTCTGCTGCAGAACTCTGTGTGGCATTGACCTTATCTCTAATCTGAGCTGCTGTTAACCTGCGATTTTTGAGGCTGGTGACCCGGATGAATTTATCCTCCGTAGCAGAGGTGACTCTTGGTCTTCCTTTCCTGGGGCGGTCCTCATGTGAGCCAGTTTCTTTGTAGAGCGCTTGATGGTTTTTGCCACTGCACTTGGGGACACTTTCAAAGTTTTCCCAATTTTTCGAACTGACTGACCTTCATTTCTTAAAGTAATGATGGCCACTCGTTTTTCTTTACTTAGCTACTTTTTTCTTGCCATAATACAAATTCTAACAGTCTATTCAGTAGGACTATCAGCTCTGTATCCACCAGACTTCTGCACAGCACAAATGATGGTCCCAACCCCATTTATAAGGCAAGAAATCCCACTTATTAAACCTGACAGGGCACACCTGTGAAGTGAAAACCATTTCCGGTGACTTCCTCTTGAAGTTCATCAAGAGAATGCCAAGAGTGTGCAAAGCAGTAATCAAAGCAAAAGGTGGCTACTTTGAAGAACCTAGAATATAAGACAGTATTTTGAGTTGTTTCACACTTTTTTGTTAACTATATAATTCCACATGTGTTAATTCATAGTTTTGAGGCCTTCAGAGTGAATCTACAATTGTGATAGTCATGAAAATAAAGAAAACTCTTTGAATGAGAAGATGTGTCCAAACTTTTGGTCTGTACTGTATATTTATAAAGCTGAGTGTACAGCCCCGCCCACTCCGCATAGCCACATTCACTATAATATCCCACATCATCCCGTCAGCCAGAGCCACCAGTCTACTACCCCTAATATCCCACATCGTCCCGTCAGCCAGAGCCACCGGACTACTACCCCTAATATCCCACATCATCCCATCAGCCACAGCCACCGGACTACTACCCCTAATATCCTCAGCAAAAGCCACCGGACTACTACCCCTAGTATCCCACATCATCCCGTCAGCCAGAGCCACCTGACTACTACCCCTAATAGCCCACATCATCCCGTCAGCCAGAGCCACTGGACTACTACCACTAATATCCCACATCATGCCGTCAGAGCCACCAGACTACTTCCCCTAATATCCCACATCATCCCGTCAGTGCCACCGGACTACTACCCCTAATATCCCACATCATCCCGTCAGAGCCACCGGACTACTACCCCTTATATACTACATCATCCCGTCACAGCCGCCGGACCACTACCCCTAATATCCCACATCATCCCGTTAGCCAAAGCCACCAGACTACTACCCCTAATATCCCACATGATCCCGTCAGCCAGAGCCATCGGACTACTACCCCTAATATCCCACATCATCCCATCAGCCAGAGCCATCAGACTACTACCCCTAATATCCCACATCCTAATTTCCATACCGGGGATCCCTTTAAGAGAGGCCTGGGGTCAAAACCAAAGCGCTGGATGGATTTGCCCTGACTTCCATAGCAATGATCCCTTTAAGATTGAAGATGTGCCTGTGGGATGGAGGATGTGTGATGGGTATATGGGCAGGGAGGGGGGGATTCATTTCTGTCTTGTGCTCTCTGCTCCTTTCTGGGGGCAGACAATGGCTGGAAGCTTATGTTCCTGGGGATGCTAGATTTCTCCCACCATGGCAGTGTCTGCTGAGGTGTTGTCGTAGAGTGAGAAAACTATTGCTCATAGCAACCAATCACAGCTCAGCTTCTATTCTTTAAAATATGTAAATATTTGCGCTAATAATATCCCATATAAGAATAAATCACTGCAAAACCAGTTGTTGACTAGCCGAAAGGAATAATTATCCCTCCCCCTCAGATTTCTGAAATCATGCAGGACTTTTAATACAGATGAATCACAATCATCCACCAAAAATTACCTTTGTTTAGTTGAGTCACTGTTCACACTATACGCGGTATTGCCGGTTCAAAGTGCAGCAAAGGATGATCCTTCTCCTGTTCTGCTTGTATGCGCTCAGATGGTTGTGCGCTTACTAATATCAATAGGAGCAGTGATGATAAGAGTCAGTGAAACAGGGCGGGTAATTAAAATGTTCACCTCTGATATAGGTAGCGGGCGATGTTCCGGCCGGTAACAATCGCCTTGCTAGCCGACGCTACACCGCCCGGGCGGTGAACAGTGACTCAACTAAACAAAGGTAATTTTGGGTGGATGATTGTGATTCATCTGTATTAAAAGTCCTGCATGATTTTAGAAATCTAAGGGGGAGGGATAATTATTCCTTTCGGCTAGTCAACAACTGGTTTTGCAGTGATTTATTCTTATATGGGATATTATTAGCGCAAATATTTACATATTTTAAATTGTTTTATTATTCAGACAAATAAGGTGGTGTTGTCTGTAGATTTGCAGCTGTTATATCCTTCACGCAGCGCCACTGGTTGTATATTATTTTCAGCTTCTATTTTTAGTGATTGGTTGCAAGGAAAACTGTTGCTCATAGCAACTAATCACAGCTTAGCTTCTTGTAAACAGCTTTGGTGAAATGAAAGATGCTTTGTGATTGGTTGGTGATACACACACACACGTACATACATGCATACATTCACTTTTATATATAGAGATAATGGCGCTGACCTGACGCTGTGTGTAGGTTACTATGCATAATCATGCTGACAGGTTTCCTTTAAGGTGCAAACCACCTTCGGGGGTAAAGGGTTTACTGTAAATATCTTTTTGCAATTGGATTGGATATTCACTCCTCATTATTGAAATTGCAACACCAAGAAAGAAAAGTCATGGAACTATGGTAATCATAGGACAGATAGGCATGTTAAATGGGTGCCCTGTCCAAATTGCAGTCACTCTATATGACTGCAGAGCTATGATCTCCTTCAGCGCACACACTCTGCATTGCGGGGTTCGCTGGTTTAACCGAGTTACTGAAGTACATTGGCAAACAAGAGGCATCATGGAGATGTAGACAGGTAGCAGACAAAATTTTGGAGTGACAACGTCTAATATCTTGGAAGCAGCAGATAGCCACAGGCAGGTTGATACTGGAAACCACAGACAAGTTGGTAGTGATACTTTTAACTGCAGTCTGGTGAGTAACTGTAACTGGAAGACGTAGCCGGACAGATGGCTATACTGGAACTAGCGATACTGAAAACCGCAGGCAGGTTAATTAATGATACTGTAAACCGTACGACATCAACCCTAACCCTATTGCCTCACTTGCAATCACCACAGGGAAATCTTGAAAAATGAATTTCTCAAAGCACAATTGTTAACAATTCCGAAAAGAGGGAAGAATAGGAAGCATTTAAGGAAACCAGGATGGATGAACACAGAACTTAAGCACATGCTAAAAGGGAAGAAAGAAATGTTTATAAAATGGAAAGAGGGAGGCATATCTAAAGAAGAAATTTAATGCTGTCTGCAGAACCTACAATATTCATGGCCCCTTTCCAGGCTATTAATATCAACCCACAACGGTTTGTTTAGCTTTGGATGTTTTTTGATTACAGTGGGACCCCACATCAATTTTTTGGGGGGATTGCCCCTATAATAACCAGTAAAGGGTAAACAAATAGCTGTGAGCTGATATTAATAGCTCGGGAACATTTATGGCTATTATTGACCCTTTTCTCAGAATATTAACATCAGCCCCCCAATGGTCGGCTTTCTCTCTGCTAGTTCACAAAATTGCTTCGGAGTCAACGCCATTTTTTTTAATACACGATGCACATAGCGGGTGCAGAATATAACTCCCATCATTGTCGTCTCAGAGGCGACAATGATGAGAGCTGCTTCAGTACCCACTGCCTGGGAACATCTAACTGTACCACCTTTTCCCAGGCTATCAGTGTGTCAAGAGTGGGAGAAGAGGGTTGCGTTGACAATCCAACACAAATGGCAACACTTTGAACACAATTTAGAAGTGGTCATAAACTTGTAAATAACTCATGAAAGAATAAAGCTACATTAAAACCAAGCACATCATTGTTTTTCTTGTGAAATTCTCAATGGGTTTTATGTGTCACATGACCCTCTTCTCATTGGAAAAAATAAAGTTGGATCCAAAATGGCCGACTTTAAAATGGCCGACTTCAAAATGGCCACCATGGTCACCACCCATCTTGAAAAGTTTCCCCCCTCCCATATACTAATGTGCCACAAACAGGAAGTTGATATCACCAACCATTCCCATTTTATTTAGGTGTATCCATATAAATGGCCCAACCTGTATAATCTGTATCCTACATTTGTTACATGGTTGTTACCCTTCTGCAGGCTCTCTCTGCTTTTCAATTGTCTCTAAACTAGTGGGTGGAGAGTAGCTGCTTTGATGCCTCCCACACACACAGAGATTTGAGGGATTCCTGTTATCCTGTCTCTATGTATCACATGTTTAGCAGCTACAGCATGGATGATATTATATAGCAGTACTCAGCAGTGTAGCTGGGAATTCAGCTCTAGGATGAGATAAAACACATACTAGAAAGCACCAGCAATGGTCTGCGCATGCCTCTCTGCTTCTATCTTTCACTCCCTCTTTCTTCAGTGAGCTGGCAGTCAGTTTATTTTATCAAATCAATAGCAAATACGTTAGCTTGCATTTGCTTTTGATTTCTGAAAAGTTTGCTGAAATGACAGTGATCATTTAAGCACCATATGTAATTTTTAGTAAGCATAACTTAAACTACAAGTGCTTTATGAATATCATACTTTCATTTGTGTTTTTTTTAAGGTCATGAGGGAAGAGTGGGAATGGCATCAATTATTCTGAAGACTGGAATGTCATTAAAATTAAAAAGTGTCTATGAGCATATTGTGAACTATCTACCCAGATATGCCTTTCCAAGATTCCTAAGACTGCAGGTACTCTTGCTTTTAAAAAATGTAGTTAAATGGATTTTTCACTACTATGGCAACCCTTTCTTAATTAATAAATTACCCTGTGTAAAATAAAAACACCCTATACTCACCTCCTGCACCTGCTTTGTTCCAGCTATGTCGATACCAAGTCTCCTGATCCTCACATGACATTGTTACATTGTTATGCCACATGAGCCCTGCAGCCAATCAGTGGTTGCTATTAGACTGCTACGCTCTCACTTGCTTTGAATGTCCAAGAGTCGTCCGAAAGAAGTCAAAACACAGCAGCCCGATAGCGGCCACTTATTGACTGCAGGGCTCTGGTCACATAATGTCACGCACGCATTGAGAGACCCAGTACTGATATTGCTACTTTAAGAATTAAAAAAAAACCAGGACCATATTCGAACCTTGAGGAACCCTATTATCTGTTAATAGAATCAGCCAAGTGTCATGGGATCCATCCAAAAACTTTCAAATATTTGTCTTAGCATGGCCAATGCCTTCTGATATAATTCCATCAGTTTTTCCATGTGAAGTCATCAGTTTAGAAAAGTACGTGGCAGCCCTGGATTAGTGCAAAGAGAAATCTCACGAGATCTTGCTCTTTAATGGCGAAGGGGGCCATGGACATATAAGAGATCCCGCTCTACACTGCAGTAGTCAGGCCTTTTTGGATGGCATTAGGGTTACTTTTGACCACTTTTTTTAATAGGGTGATATTTGGAAAAATCACCAATGTGTAGATGCTCACTATTTTATTTAATATGAAAGGCAGCCCCAGACTGATGATAGGTATTCTTTATGTGAATATCCAGGTGGGACATATATGTATTCACTGTCAACTTTTCTGCTGCAGAAAAGCTAAAACTAATCAGTGTCGATAAAATCCACTCATTCACGACAGATTTCACTTTATTCTTTGCCAAGTGTGGAATCCATGGTGAAAATCCGCAGCATAAATTGATATTCTGCAAATGTCATATTTACAGAGACAGTGAAATTGCATTGCCAATATTCTCTACAGTGTGAGGATGTGATTTTTCTGCAATGTCATCCTCATCACTGATGCTATAAGGCTGGAGTCACACTTAACGTATAAAAAAAGGTCCGATTTTGACGACCGAGAATCGCATAAATGTTCTCCGAACAGTGATCCGTATGTAATCCGTTTGCAATGCGATGATGCGATTTCCTCGCTTTTAATATCCATATGGCATCCGTATGCAATGCGATTTTAATATGAGCTTTTACATATTCTTCAAAACATATATATATACAGCACTGGCAAAAATTAAGAGACCATTACATCAAAATCCTGTCATGGGCAGCTCATTCTCCAGACCAGAACCCCATTGAAAACCTCTGTAATGTAATCAAGAGGAAGATGGATAGTCACATGCCATCAAACAAAGAAGAACTGATTACATTTTTGCGCCAGAATCAGTGTGAAAGACTGATGGCATGCATGCCAAGACGCATGAAAGTTGTTTTTAAAAATCATATTATTCCACACAATATTGATTTCAGTACTCTTCCTGAGTTGAAACGGTAGTATTGTTTCTAAATGATTTTGAACTTGTTTTCTTTGCATTATTTGAGTTCTGAAAGCACTGTTTTTTTTTAAATTTGACCATTTCTCCTTTTCAAAAAAAAAAAAAAAAATTATTGCTTGGAAATTCGGAGACATGTCATAAGTTTGTAGACTAAAAGAACAACTTACGTTTTACTCAAAAATATACCTATAAAGAGAAAAATCAGACAAACTGAACATTTGGAAGTGGTTTCTTAATTTTTGCCAGAGCTGTATATATATATATATATATGTATGTGTGTGTGTGTGTGTGTGTGTATATATATATATATATATATATATTATAGATAGCTATAATAGATAGATGAAAAATTGGCAAATGATCTACTGCGTACAGTAGAGAATAGAATAGGTTAGTTCACCGTGGGTCAAGCTGTGAGGCAGCGCAGCATCAGTGACGTCAGCGCTAGTACACTGAAGCAAGCACCAGCAGCTTCTCATTAATTCATCAGTGGTTTACAGCCGGGGTGGTCGCATTAGCAGCGCTCCTGTTTGTAAACTGTATAGCCCCCAGATATGGATTACGGCGTGGGACTGAACGCCGGACAGGTATGGTATATTGTTGGTTTATTATTTTTTTTATTACAGGAGAATGAGGGTATCACATGGATTAGCTGAATAATAAAAATGGCAAACTGTGTTTAGTGTTTTATTTCATTAAAAGACTTTATTCCGGCTGTGTCTTTATTTAACTCTTTAACAACTATAGGATTAGTAATGGAGAGGTGTCAAACTGACATCTCTCCATTACTAAGCTGAGCTTGATGTCACCTTACAATACAAAGGTGACATCAACACCCCAACTATTACCCCATATGCCACCCTCTACAGGGCAGTGGGGAGAGGCTAAGTGCTGGAATTGGTGCATCTTAGAGATGTGTCTTTTCTGGAGTGGCTCATGGCAGATGTTTTTAACCAGGGGGACCAGTAACCATGGTCCCTTCCTAGGCTATCAATATCTGCCTCCAGACACTGGCTTTCCCTCTCTGGCTTGGAAAATTGTGCGGGAGCCCACGCCATTTTTTCCCCTAATTTGCACACACACACTACCCACTACTAACTGTATTGGTCACTGACATGTATATATCAAACTATTACATGGATTTAATGTATGTAAACCATGTCTTCTATCCTGTCGGCTCCTGCATTGATTTAACAGAAGCCGACAAATGAATTAACGGCTATTCTTCTATGTATGTATATATATATATATATGTGTGTGTGTGTGTGTGTCACTGACATATATATATATATATATATATATATATATATATATATACACTGCTCAAAAAAATAAAGGGATCACAAGACAATATTACTCAGCAGACATATGGATGTTAGTGACCTTCCTATCATTTCTACCTGTTGTTTATTCCATTGGCACAACAGCGGGAGAAATTGAATCACAATTGGTGTTGATTTCACAGAAGTGTGACTGAATTGGAGTTACATTTTGTTGTTTAAGTATTCCCTTTATTTTTTGAGCAGTTTATATATATATATACCTATTTTATGTGTATATCTGTATTCTACCTATTCTTTTCTAACCTGTCAGTGTGATTTTACTGTACACCGCACGTGAATTGCTGGCTTTTCAAAGGACACTGGTGCGTATTTCTTGCAAGTCACATGGATGGTCCGTGTGGTGTGCGATTTTTTTTTTTTTCTTGCATCCATAGACTTGCATTGGCGATGGGAGCTGCCCCATAGATTAACAGTGGTCCGAGTGCTATACGATTTTTTTCTCGCATAGCGCTCGTCCGTATTCATCTTTTGTGTGACTCCAGCCTAAGCAGACTTTTAATCTGGAAAATAAGGAAAGAAAATCTAAGGCCTATCAAATCAGTGTGGGTTTACCCTTTTTAATGTCAGTTATAATATCTATTCGCCGTCTTATTGTGCCCATTCTTTTTTTACTCAAGAACACCAAAGGTAAACCTATATCAAAATGATCCTCTTGTAGCATATAATGATCTCATAGAAATCATGGGCAAGATAGGCTATTATTGGTGAAATCATCCTATGTAGAGAAAAGGGAGTTATTACACATCATTTTGCAGATCCATATGAAGAAATGTTCAGCTCAGTGACCTTGTAGTGGTGACATGTTTGGTATAATCAAAATTAGGCCACGTTCACACATTTAGTATTTGGTCAGTATTTTACATCAGTATTCATACATAGTAATATACATAGTTAGCAAGGCCGAAAAAAGACATTTGCCATCCAGTTCAGCCTATATTCCATCAGAATAAATCCCCAGATCTATGTCCTTCTAAAGAACCTAATAACTGTAAGATACAATATTGTTACGCTCCAGGAAGTCATCGAGGCCTCTCTTGAACCCCCTCAACTTTGTTTGCCGTCACCACCTCCTCAGGCAAGGAATTCCAGATTTTCACTGCCCTGACAGTAAAGAATCTTCTTCTATGTTAGTGGAAAAACCTCTCCTCCAGACTCAGAGAATGCCCCCTTGTGACCGCCACCTTCCTTGGTATAAACAGATCCTTGGAGAGATATTTGTATTGTCCCCTTATATACTTATCCATGGTTATTAGATCGCCCCCTCAGTCATCTTTTTTCTAGATTAAATAATCCTAATTTTGCTAATCTCTCTGGGTATTGTAGTTCCCCCATTCCCTTTATTAATTTTGTTGCCCTCCCTTGTACTCGCTCTAGTTCCATTATATCCTTCCTGAGCACCGGTGCCTAAAACTGTACAAAGTACTCCATGTGCGGTCTAAACAGGGATTTGTACAGAGACAGTATATTGTTCTCATCATGTGTATCTAGACCTCTTTTAATGCACCCATGATCCTGTTTGCCTTGGCAGCCGCTGCCTTGCACTGGCTGCTCCAGGTAAGTTTATAATTAACTAGGATCCCCAAGTCCTTCTCCATGTCAGATTTACCCAGTGGTTTTCTGTTCAGTGTGTAATGGTGATAATGATTCCTTCTCCCATGTGTACAACCTTACATTTATCATTGTTAAACCGCATCTGCCACCTTTCAGCCTAAGTTTCCAATTTATCCAGATCCATCTGTAGCAGAATACTATCTGCTTTACATAGTTTTGTATGATCTGCAAATATCAATATTTCACTGTGTAAACCTTCTACCAGATGGTTAATAAATATGGTGACAAGAATAGGTCCCAACACCTACCCCTGCGGTAGCCCACTGGTCATAGCGACCCAGTTAGAGAATATACCTTTTATAACCACCCTCTGCTTTCTATCACTAAGTGATAATGGCTCTGTGAATCTCCGCCCATGCTACACCTACTGCCGCATGCGTCCTGCATTTCCCTGCATACCTATCTTTAACATTGGGTACACAGGGACACGCGTTGTATGTGGATGCATCCGCATGTGGCGATTTGATGTGTGTGGCGACAGCATGGAAACGCTAAATTTTGCGTTTCCGTGCGGTCTCCGCACATGTCAAATCGCCGCATGCAGACGCATCTACATACAACGCTTGTCCCTGCGTACCCAATGTTAAAGATAGGTACACAGGGAAACGCAGGATGCATGCAGCAGTAGGTGGAGCGTGGGCGGAGCTTTACGGAGGAAGAAAGGAGGAAGTAGGCTGCCATCCGCAGCCCTCCTCAACACAAGTGTGAAACCAGCCTAAGCCAGTTACTTACCCATTTACACTCATTTTACCCCAGACCCAGCATTATCATTTTGTGTACCAACCTCTTGTGTGGCACGGTATCAAACGCTTTGGAAAAATCAAGATGTACCACGTCCAATGACTCACTTTGGTTCAGTCTATAGCTTACCTCTTCATAAAAACTGATTAGATTGATTTGACAGGAGCAATTCCTCATAAACCCTTGCTGATATGGAGTTAAACAGATATTGTCATTGAGATAATCCAGAATAACATCCCTCAGAAACCCCTCAAATATTTTACCTACAATAGAGGTTAGACTTACTGACCTATAATTTCCAGGTTCACTTTTAGAGCCCTTTTTGAATATTGGTACCTCATTTGCTATGCACCAGTCCTGTGGAACAGACCCCCGTCACTATAGATTTCCTAAATATAAGAAATAATGGCTTGTCTGTTACATTACTTAGTTCTCTTAGTACTCGTGGGTGTATGCCATCCGGACCCGGAGATTTATCTATTTTAATCTTATTTAGCTGGTTTTGCACCTCTTCTTGGGTTAGATTGGTGAACCTTAATATGGGGTTTTCTTTGTCTCTCGGCATTTCACCTAGCATTTTATTTTCCACCGCAAATACCGTGGAGAAGAAGGTGTTTAATATATTAGCTTTTTTCTCATCATCTACAGCTATTCTTTCCTCACAATTTTTTAATGGGCCTACACTTTCACTTTTGATTCTTTTACTATTGATATAGTTGAAGAACAGTTTGGGATTAGTTTTACTCTCCTTAGCAATGTGCTTCTCTGTTTCTCTTTTGGCAGCTTTAATTAGTTTTTTTAGATAAAACAGTTTTCTCCCTATAACTTTTTAGAGCTTCAACGGTGCCGTCCTGCTTTAGTAGTTTAAATGCTTTCTTTTTACTATTAATTGCCCCTCTTACCTCTTTGTTTAGCCACATTGGGCTTTTCCTATTTTTTGTCCTTTTATTCCCTGCAACGTATAAAACCAGGAGTGGGCAAAAAATACAGAATTGGTGATGTGTTTCTATTATACTTTTCCTCTGATTGTTCCACTCCTGGTTTTGGCTTACAAATACTGATGTAAAAAACTCACCAAATATTGATTATGTGCACGTGACCTTAAAGTGTGATTACCAGTTACCTTTTTTCAGTTCGGAGTGAATACTGATTGAATCCAGGGCTAGTATACATTACAAGAGGCAGATGACCTCAGCAGGCCATGGGGCATGTGAATTCTTGCTGTTCCTAAAGGCTCACTCATTTACTAGTATTACCAATACCCAAAACATTAGATTTCTGACACCAGTCATTTAGTAAATTAAGTGTTTTGTGTTTTTAATATTTTTATAGGAAAACATGGAAATCACCGGGACATTCAAACAACAGAAATTTCGTCTTGTGGAACAAGGATTTGATCCGTCCATAGTTTCAGATCCACTATACTTCTTAGACGAGTCTCAAAAATCTTATGTGGCAATGACCAAAGACATTTATGATAAAATTACAAGTGGTCTGTTAAAACTATAAATTTCCGTTAATTATCCGTGCAGTACAAAAATAACGTTTCCTCTGGTGGAAATATTGAAACTATGATGTTTTTAACCTGCTTCAAAAGTTTACCCAACAGCCCTGCCTCATTAATGGTTACTGCTAAAATACGGGGTAGGTATAGTGTCCCTATATGATAATTGTACATCTATAATAAAAAAAATTCTTGATAACTATACAGTGGCACTACTACTGCATCCTCCAAAACAGTGATCTACTAAACACACTTATGCCTTCATTTTATGTGTAATTTTAGAATACTGAATAATATGGACAATACTATGCACAACACTGTGCTTGTTTATATATTATTTCTATGTATTCATGTATTATAAATCTGTAGGAATGGGAGGAATGATATTCATCAATGGAAAGTCTTAATTAAAAAAAAAAAATTGGTAGGGACTATAGTATGTGAAGCTTTGCAAACTTCTGCTATGCCTAACAGCTGAAAAGTAACAGTCGCTATTCTGTAGATGAGTATGTAACACATTCTTTTTATTCTGGCTGTGCCATATAAGGTAAGCACAGGGGGCACAAACATTTAAGCAAGGTTCTGAGACCCAAATAACCTTCTGTCCCCATGAAGAGACTGGTACTATAGATTATAAATGGGGGGGGGTTGGGAATAACTTGTCGCAGATTTTAAACGGTCCCCAGTGCATCCCAGTCAAAACCATTAATGGCTAGCTATGCCCCATAGTTTATTGCTAGCTGAAAAAGATGCCGATAGTTTAAAAAAACATTCAAGTTGGCACAGACTAAATTCCAACAATAATATAATTGTGCTACCAGGAAACTGGTATAAATTATTGATTTGCTCTCACCATCCCCTAATGAAGTGCATTATCATCTTTGATGTGAACTGCATGTAAGATTTCAAATGTAAAAAAATTTAATTGCAGATCTAGTGTCACGCTGTCTTCCCAAAAAAGGTTAACAAAATTACATTAAGATCGGTAATAAAGTGTGAGCTGTCACTAATTTAAGAGCGCGTCACTAGAGATGGGCAGACTCCGGGATGTTCGGGTCTGGCGGGTTCAGCCGAACATTTACAAAAAGTTTTGGTTCGGGTACCTGAACAGTACCCGGAACCGAACCCGGACTCCATTCACTTGAATGGGGGGTCCGAACACCCAGTGTTTGCTTTCATGTGCATGCAAACACTGCTTCTGATCGGCGGAGAAATCATCCCCGCCGGTTAGAGAGCAGCAGTTCCCACGCTGTCAGAAGACAGCATGAGCGCTCAGCCGTGATCAGAGGTATAAAGTTTACCTCCGATCACTGGTGTCAGCTGATGGGACTACTGATCCCATCATCCGACACCTGCAGTTGCTAATAACAGTGAGAGCAGGAGCGGCGGATGGGGATATTCATCAGCCACTCCTGCGCTATAAATAAATAGTAAAAAAAAAACGGCGTTGGTCCCCCCCTGTCACAATGCTAGCGGAGATCTCACCGAGATCACTGCAGTTCAGCCCGGCTGGGAACGGAGCCTCAGTGACCAGAGGCAGCCAAACCCGAATAGTAACACAGACTTCCTGGTGAACTCCGTGTTTTGTGTCCGTGCCTGAACAGTAGGTGTTCGGTATGGATGCCGAACTTTACTGTTTGGGTTCACCCATCTCTACTTGTCACCAGTCTGGGGCTTCCTTTTTATTTAATAAAACAGTGGGAGGCCCCAGTCTGGTGATTTGTATACATATAACAAAACTATTATTAACAAATTGGAGAGAACCCCAAATAAACCTTCACTATAAAGCCTAAAAACTAACTTTTATTATTTAATATTAAAGGGAATCTGTCACCACATTTTTCGAGTATCAGCTGCCGGCATTGCCATCTGGGGCTTAGCTACAGCATTCTGTAATGCTGTAGATAAGCCCCTGATGTAACCTGAAAGATAAGAAAAATGAGTTATATTATACTCATCGGGAGGGGGGCGGTCCGGTCCGGGTCCGATGGGTGTTGCCATACAAGCCATCTATATGTAGCCTCTCATAAGTAGGCAGATTAGGGACATCTTTTTATACCCTTTCTTAATTTTAAAGGGGATCTGTCACCCCATTTTTCGAGTATCAGCTGCCGGCACCGTCATCAGGGGCTTAGCTACAGCATTCTGTAATGCTGTATATAAGCCCCTGATGTAACCTGAAAGATAAGAAAAATGAGTTATACTATACTCACCCAGGAGCGGTCCGGGTCCGATTTTG
Organism: Dendrobates tinctorius; assembly: GCF_039654945.1. Classification (NCBI taxonomy): domain Eukaryota; kingdom Metazoa; phylum Chordata; class Amphibia; order Anura; family Dendrobatidae; genus Dendrobates; species Dendrobates tinctorius. Next base: position 80,385,146 of record NW_027361671.1, read on the forward strand.
GTCCGATGGGTGTTGCGGTCCGGCGCCTCCCATCTTCTAACAGTGACGTCCTCTTCTTTGCTGCCTGTCGTGGCTCCTGCGCAGGCACACTGCTCTGCCCTGTTGAGAGCAGAATACTACAGTGCGCAGGCCCCAGACCTCTCCTGGCGCCTGCGGACTGCAGGACTCTGCTCTGCCCTCAACAGGGCAGAGCAGTGCACCTGCGCAGGAGCCACGACAGGCAGCAAACAAGAGGATGTCACCATTAGAAGATGGGAGGCGCTGGACCGGACCGCGACACCCATCGGACCAAAATCGGACCCGGACCGCCCCTGGGTGAGTATAATATAACTCATTTTTCTTATCTTTCAGGTTACATCGGGGGCTTATCTATAGCATTACAGAATGCTGTAGATAAGCCCCTGATGGCGGTGCCGGCAGCTGATACTCGAAAAATGGGGTGGCAGATCCCCTTTAAAATTAAGAAAGGGTATAAAAAGATGTCCCTAATCTGCCTACTTATGAGAGGCTATATATAGATGGCTTGTATGGCCGGTCGCCATTCTAGCCTATGTCCCAACCCCTGATGACGCTGCAGACGCGGTGAAACATGCTGGAGGGACGAGTGTGCTAAATATATGTCCTATTCTGCCAGATAGAGGTCAGCACTCCAGGGTGTTACCCACTTGCATAAAAGAGAGCAGCAATCTATACAATGATTAGTTTGAATAAGTAAGTAGATTAGGGACATCTTTTTATACCCTTTCTGAGGGTTTATTTGGGGTTCTCTACAGTTTGTTAATACTAATTTACGTATCCCTCCAAAGCCTGTATGTCTTCAAATTTTTTATTTAATGGTTATAACAAAACTACACAGAAGTACCCTAAAAGGGGTTGTCCGACCTTCTGATAAAAGTTTGCAGTCACTCAGTGTAACTGCAGACTCCCGAAATCTTACAGAAAGTGCACCACAGACTGACAGGATTCTCCAGTACTGCCACTGAAATAGACGGTCAGGTGACCACAAATATGGGGTTTGCACACTTCCGCCCACATTTCGAGTAAATTTTCTTTGCCTTGCTCAATGCAAGTGACTGCATACTTTTATCAGAAGTCCGGTCAACTACTTTAAAGTTCCAGGAAGTGACTCAACTTTTCTAGTAAAGTCAGACCTAACTTCAGGCTGTGGGATCCCGTCATTCAGAGTTTAATAATATCCCATGAATTGACATCTTCAACAATCATCAGAGTGGGGAATATCCACAAATTTTCCAGATCATCATTCACAAATCTTTCCCCGAGAATTACTGTGATGGAGGTTTTACTTTCATTTTACTAGAGTAAGGACCAAATCTGAGATTATTTTCCCTGGGATGTACCAACTGCGGGGAGCGGGAAGCAGAACTAGTGGATACTATACTAAATGATACAGTGGCATAATTTGGCCTGTCTTGTAGTTTTGTCGAGTCACGGGTCCAAAAACAATAATGGGTGATCCAATTTACCTATGCTTCCTCATAAAACCACCAAAAGAGAATCATAAACATGGTGGATCCAAGTGCATCCTAGTCAGCAAAACTCAAATCAGGAAAAACTCTGACATTTCTGCCAGGAATTTTAATTAATACTAAATATGGTTATGTAACAGCAATGTAAAAATATGTCTGTTTATTATGTAGCCAGATAAAGAAGGAGAATACAACTTGATCTTAAGGTTTAAAGGGGTTGTCTGGTCTAAATTGATCAATCTGCAGTTACTCTATATAACTTATGAATCCCCCCAGCGCACACATTATGTGCTGTGGGGATTTGCCGGTTTCTGAGCCGGGATTGGCAGGTACATATGCATTACGCATACTCCCTGCCAGAGCCCATCCAGTGTGCTTGTCTCTCTCCATACACTTGTATTGAGCGATGCCGCATCTACTAGTCGGGTTCACTACAGAGTGACTGCAGACTTATCAATTTCGACCGGACAACCCCTTACACCTGCAGGAATATGAGCTACAGTAGCTACTTATTAAGGGTTTATTTACAAAATAAAGAATCAGCTTGTTGTAAAGAGTTAATCTGAGTCTCTAACCTCATACGGTATACACAAAATAGGCTGTTACAGAATTTACCTCAGTTTTTGTTTGTAGCCTCATTCTCTCCCTTTTTCCACTATACATAGTAAATCTTTTATGAAGAAATACAGCCACACAGATCTGCTCTGTATTTCCATGTTGCACACTTCTAGTCTCCCTACACAGAATGGTATTCCAGCTCAAAAGCAGAAAGTCTCTGACAGCTGTCAAAATAGTGAGACAGCAGAGAGCCGACTTCACCTAGTTTGTTTCTTTCGTAAAATAAATTATATATATATATATATTTAAGAGTGGTTTTATATTTTGGTCTCCTTTTATTTCATGAAGTTTTCCTGGAGGTGATAGATCCTCTTTAATCATTTTCCATAACATATGAATTCTGTAGGACCTTTTCTTACAATTCGGCATTGAGACATTCATTTGATGATCCTCTTAGAATTGTATGAATAAGATAACAAAGGTATACTCACCTCCGCTTCCGGCACCATACCAGCGGTGTCGGCACTGGCTCTTCCGGAGCTCATGTGACATTGTTATGTCACCCGATCCCTCTGGCCAGTCAGCGCTGGCTTCACTTTCCCCTCCAACAGACGTAATTGATTGCTGATCTTTCCCTTCCTCAGGATGTCTAGATTTGTCTGAAGGAGGGGAGAGTGAAACCAGCACTGATTGGTTAAAGTGATCAGTGCCAACACCATTGGAAAGTCACCGGTACCGGATGTTTATAAAAGTGTTATTATTTTACTGGGGTGAAATATAGGGATTCAGAAGACGTTGTCTGAGTTGTGGAAATCCCCATAAAATTACTGACAACAATAAAAGAGGTTAAATTACATGTTTGCTACTATATCACACGACATTATTGTGAAATTTGTTGCCTTGAACATATGGATTTCACAGAGACCACTGACTCCCAGATTACAAGTTGTATCCTCTGTTTTCACTCTAAATAGAGTATTGATTATTAGTATTTTAGGGGCAGGGTCAATCTTTTAGAACAATGTTCTACAAACAACTTAATGAATAATTTGCCATCTTTTTGGTTTGCTAAGCAAAAATGTGTCACAATTACATTTCAGCACACTGCAAGTTTCGGTTGGCACCAGATGAGGTCAGAGTTCTCCTGCACCTCCTAGTATGTTTGGGGAATTTCTTATAGTTTAGTAAATGCTAACAATCTACTAATAATACATTTGTCTTATAATACATCACAGCATTGAAGATTTAGAACAGGTTCATGTGCATTTTAGACAGATAAAACCAATATATCATAAATTCTAAACTAGTGAATAGGCAGAGAATAGTATTTTTTAGTATTGTTTTCATATGTCGAATGAGTTTTTTTTAAGTCTTATTTTACTTGATACTGAGGATGCAATTGTGATAAATACTGTAACTGATGAGTCTAGTAATAAAAACCTTACAACAGTGAGGGCAGTCTGTCTTTATTTGTGCTCACATGAACTTCTCGTGGTGTGTTGGCACATAAGGTCTTATGATTGCGTAAGATGTTCAACATCACATGAAAATGATTGTCATACATCCATATGTATAAAGCTTCAACCCCAGGAGCTTCTTAGAACTGGAGCTTTTCAATAAACCTATAACAGACATCAAAAAGTTTTAACAGAAATGAGTACACTTCTTTTGGCAGCAAAAATACAAAAAGGATTTTAGGATTTTTTGTGTAAGTTACAAACAATTAATTTTACTTGAAGATAAACTAGGCATTATAATGCTGAATGAGACAATTAGCTATTCTCTGGACAGGCTGTAAAGTGGCCAAGGAACTAGGCGGTGACAGACATTGGATATTTCCTAACTCCTTCACTTTTTGCAGCCTATTCTCCCTTGCTTTATAGGCTTTTCTTATATTATAAAATAAGTGCCCATAATCCTACACACATTTTTTGTCTTGGAAAAAAAAAACTATATGCGACAACACCTAAAAATACTATATTTAGTGCTTGCTTTATAAAAAGAAAAAAAAAAACTTTTTTGATGCAAAAAATGTGGCAAAAGGGAAATGTTGAAACACTGGTTTACATTTCCCTTTAAATGTTTCTACTGTGTTCAATTGGTATGAATATCCTCTCCCCTATAATAGAGCTCACTGTTAATGGAATTACTTTTTTGTTACTTATTTCCTGTTCACGTCCTGGGTCCCATTAAATGCACCAGTAATCAGATCTGACTGTGAGACTGGTCTTATTTTACTGTTCGAGCTTTGAGCAGCCTGTATTCACCTAATGAAGCATGCTATACAGCCCAGCCAGCATACTAATTGTGCCCCTGCTGTGCCCCTGCTAAAAACAGCACTTTACACCAAAGGGAAGTCTTATTGTAGAATTGAGACATGTTTGTACTTCTTTTGCGAAGATTATTTTCTATTTTTTGGAAAATCAGGATATTTTGTGGCACAGCTTTTACAATATTATTTAAATTCAGTAAAATTCTTGTCTATTATTTGCTAACTGATCTCATTCTCTGCAAATAATGCAGAGAATCCCAGTGTGGGGGGAACTTGTTTTAAGTAAATCAATGGGATCAATATCACCTTCCTTGATCCAGAGAGAGACAATCTGGTTATATCAGGAGAGAAGCCCCTTCTAGAATCAACAGACTGTGTAAAATGCTGGTAGTTGTCAATAAGAGAACAGAACAAGGGTGAGAAAGTATGCTGCAACTCAATGAATGTGTCCAAACCTGTGCCCACTAAGATGCCCAATAGCCACAAAATTTGTTTTCAAAATCTTGTGGCCATTGGTCATAAAGGTGGGCAGAGTTTCGAATGAATGCAGCAGCCGCAATAATTAAGGTGACCAACACCTGGAGGACTAGAGCCAAAAGTCTATAGTCAAGTTTCTCTTGTAGCATTTCAGCTAAAATCAAGTTCAGTTTTTGCTGGAATCAGTGAATTTGTCCTTACTTAATGGTGCAAAGGCAGGCACAGTAATGCACACTAGGAGAATGCTTCCAGCTTTTACAGCCATCCGTTCAGGGGACGCCAACTCCCTCTTTATTGAAGCAATGAGATTGGGTTAAGTTTGAAAGGCTGAGGTGTAGGAATGGGTGATCCCGTGGATGTTCAGATCCATCGGATTCAGTAGATTTCTATAAAAAACTTGATCCCGAGTCCAGACAACATTCAAGTGGCGGTTCCTATGCTGTCCTCTGTGTGACAGCATGGTAAACACCGACTCTGACTGGCAGTAACCTTAATAAAGTAACCGCAGGTCACATCTGCTGGGTATCACAGACCGCTCTGGGTTCCCACGATGTCAAACAGAGGACAGAGCGTGAGCCAGCAGCTGTGACTGACATTGAACAGGCTACCACTTGACAGGCATCAGCTGATGACTACTACTTTCATCATCATGTGCCTGGTGAATACGCTGATGAGCGTATTCACCAGCAGAGGCCTGTGCATAAGAAGAAATATTTCAGTGAGTTGTATATTAGTGCAGTGAGTATGTAGCCAGCTTATGGTACATGTATTTAGCCAATAAATGAAGAAATAAAAGCAAAAAATGGTGTGGGGTCCCACTTATTTTTACCAGTTGAGGGAAAGCAGACAGCTGGGGTTGGTGTTATTATTCTAGGAAGGGAGCAATAAACAAGGAGCTTCCTAGGCTATTAATATCAGCTCACAGCAGTTTGCATAACCTATACTGGTTATTAAAAAGGAGAACCACCCAAAAAAAATGATGAGGCGTCCCCCCTAATTTTAATAACCAGCAAAGGCTAAACAGACAGCTGCAGGCTGGTCTTAATAGACTGTGAAGGGGCCATGGATATTGGCATCCTTCCAGATTAATAACACCAGCCCTCAGCTGCCCCAGAAATAGTGCATCCATCAGATGCACCAATTCTAGGGCTTAGTCTCGGCTCTTTTCACTTGACGTGGGGCGTTGGCAAGCAAGGTATTTGTTTTGGTGTTGATGTCAGCTGTGTAATGTCCACTAACATCAAGCCATTGGCTGTGAACTGCGATAAACATATAGATATCAGCACTTGCAGTGTGAGAAATTTCTCACACTGCAAGCAGTGAACGTCAGTAAGTTTACCGCAGTTTATTGTCAGCGTTCATCGCAGCAGCCAGTTTCACCCGCAACTGCCATTGTGTTCCGGCTGCCATGCTGAGTGCTCACAAAACTGAAGTCACAGCTCACCACTGCATCCGGATGTCTGATACATGCCTCTCCATTATTAACCATTGGTCTTAATGTCAGTGGACATTACACAGCTGACATCAAACCCAAAATATTACCTAACTTGCCAACACACTAGTGCAAGTGGGAAGAGACAGGCAAAGCACCAGAATTGGCTCATCTAATGGATGCACCTTTTCTGGGGTGGCTCTGGGTTGCTATTTTTATACTGAGGGTGGTCAAATATCCATGAACATTCCCAGCCTTGGAATACCAGTCCCCAGCTGTCTCCTTTACCTTAGCTGGTTATCAAAAATACAGGAGACAACATGCTTTTTTTGAGTATATATTTAAATATTTTTAAAAAAATGGTGTGGGGGCCATCTATTTTTGATAACCAGCTAAGATAAACCAGACAGCTGTCTGTTTTACCGGAGCTTGTAATAAAAAAATAAAGGGGACTCCACATCCTTTTTTTTTTAACATATTGCGCCGGCTAATCACAGCCAATACTTGGCATAGCTTTGATGGAGCCGAAAGTGTCCGCACCGTAAAAACTATTTGATTCTCTGCGTTGCTGCTTTTCAACAAGCTTTGTTCAGGCTGCCAATCCCAAACAGTAACACAGACTTCCAGAAGTCACTAGGTGTCCCATAAGGACTTCGAACTTTAACAATCGGGTTTGCCCATGTCTACTAAGGTGCAGAAGTAGCAAATCTGAATGCACTTATTTTTTCACTTTTTAAGCACTGTAGTGCGGTGCATACTGAATGTATTGGGGGACTCTCACTTAGCAGTGGGATTTATGGCACACAGGTACGATTTTTCCACTTAAACAGTCTACGCGGTTTATTATGCAAATCATAAACCACTGTAGGCCATGTTATACATCACAGACCTAGCATACAGTCTACTCTCAACTGCGATTATGTCCGCACAGTTCATTGACTGACTCTCGTCAGTGCACACAGTCTCCCATGATCCGGGTTACCTGCTTGGCAGCCTTGCAGGCTTCACAGGCTGGGTCCTCTTCCAGGAATGCTGCCTTACTGGGATCAGTGACCCGTACTATGACTTGCTTGACAAGCTCACATCCATCAGTTCCAGACCCAAAGAAGGATGGTAGTTTCCCCAACACAGATAGCCATCACAGACTCTGCAGATGCATGCCTCCTTCATGTGCCTTCCAGGAAACCTGTACTCTTGCCAGACCATCCAACACAGAAACCATGTGACCAAACCACAGTCTCATATCATATGAGACACACCCATTGATGGGAGGTGTGTGGTTAGCCAGACCCGCCCAGCTCTCCGACTAACCCTGCCAGCCCAGCCCTTATACACTAAGCAAGGCTCGTGGAATTACAAGTCCTAGAGAAACATTCCAGGCTTACAGCGCAGATGACCACCTCCTCTGCGACACATACCAACCATTCCCAACAACGCCGGTCACTGTCTCACAGCACACACCCTTATTCCAGGCCTTTTGGCTAGGATGGGGAATTTTTTAATTTTGTGGTGGAAGGTCTGGTCAGTATTTACTCTGTAAACACCTTCACTATATATTTTTGTTGTTTTTCACTGTGTCACACTTTTCATATATGTGTCCTTCACATGGGCTTCTTCAGGAATGCAGTTCCTGGCGGAAAGTCTGGTCAGTATTTACTCTGTAAACACCTTCACTATATATTTTTATTGTTTTTCACTGTGTGACACTTTTCCTATGTGAGTCCTTCACATGGGCTCCTTCAGGAATGCAGTTCCCTTACAGGTTTATCCTGATGTCTAGGGGGGTAGTGTGTCAACATAAGGTTTCATTCCCCACCTGCAGACCTTTGGCTTCTCTTTTGGGAGGAAAGACAACCTAGACAGAGCTCTTTGTTCCACTGGGGGTGCAGTCCAGAAGGAGGATGCAAGTATTGTGGATTATCTGCACATCGAATAGGTCAGGTATATGGTTGTTTATTATTTTTCTTTTTTTACAGGGAAAATGGGCATAAGCTGAGTATCGTGGTTTTTATTATTTTCTGTTTTTTTTACAGGGGATGAGGGCTTCAATGGAATGGGCATAAGGTGAGTAGAAATTTGTTTTTTATTTTTATTTCAAATAAAAAGAATCTGTGCCATTTATTTCAATTAAATGACTTTATTCTGGCCTTGTGTTTATTTCAAAACTGACTATGAGGTTAGTAATGGAAAGGCGTCTGTCTTATAGACGCCTCCCCATTACTAACCTGTGGGCTTGATGTCGGTGACATATAACAGATGAAATCAACCCCACAACTATTACCCCACTTGCTATCACACCAGAGCAAGAGGAAAGAACCAGGCAAAGTGCCGGAATAGGCCTATCAAATAAATGCACCTTTTGAGGGGCAGCTGCAGGCTGCTAAGTTTAGGCTGGGGAGTGGAATATTCATGGTGCCTTACCAGCCTGTCTATACCAGCCCCCAGTTTTCTGTTATAGATTGTCTGGTTGTCTAAAAGGAAGGCGATCCCACACAGTTTTGTTTATTTATTTAAATAGATTTTGAAAAAATGGTATGGGAATCGCTCTATTCTTGATAACCAGGCATGATAAAGCTGACAGCTGAGGGTTGCAGCTGGCAGTTTTGCCTGCACTGGTTATCAAAATTAGAACAGACACCATATCATTTTTTTATTGTTAAATTATAGCGCAGGCAATGGCTGAGGAATACTCCCATCAGTGCCGCCTGCTCTTGCTGTTATTAACGACTGCAGGTGTAGGCTGATCGGAGTAGTACACACATCAGTTGACACCTCTGTGACCAGCGGTAAACTTTACCATCAGTCACAGCTGCTAGTTCATGCTGTCATCTGATAGCATGGGAACCACAGCTCTCTGGCCAGCGGTAAAAACCGTACCACCGATCGGAGCTCATATTTGCCATGCTGTCATGAAGCTGACATCATTGCAAACAATGGCGATTGGGCCCCAGATGATGGGGGTTCGGGTTCGGATACTGTTCTGATTAATGAACTGAACTTTTGTTAAATGTTCAACCGATCCCAAACATCCAGGGGTTCGCCCATCACTACTCAAAACCAAATTTAAGAAGTTTATTAACCCTTTAGGTGGTTCACAAGAATTAAAGCAAAGTGAAATGAAGATATGAAAATTTTAATTTTGTTCTACGCAAATGTTGCTTTAGACCCAAATTTTTCACTTTCATAAGGGTAACATGAGAAAATGAATGACACAATTTGTTGTGCAATTTATCCTAAGTACACCAATACCCCATACAGCATGTGTTGAAAACTACTGTTTGGGTGCACGTCAGGGATCCGAAGGGAAAGAGCATTATTTAACTTTTGGAGTGCAATATTCGCTGGAATATATAGCAGACGCCATAATAACAATCTTTATTTATATAGCGCCAACATATTCCACAGTGATTTACAGTTTAAGGCTATGTGCACACGTTACGGAATTCCCACGGAAGTTACCGCGGGAATTCCGGATTTCCATTCCACGGGAAAACCGCATTTTAAATTACCGCAATTTTCCCACAGAAAAACTAGCGATTTGCAAGCATAATTAGCTTGCAGAACACTAGCGTTTTCCAAGCGATCTGTAGCATCGCTTGGAGAACTGATTAACAGGTTGGTCACACTCATCAAACACAGTGTTTGACGAGTGTGACCAACGTTTTACTTTTGAGGCTGCCTATGCAGCATCAGTAGTAAAAAGATCTAATGTTAAAAATAATAAAAAATGGTGTTTTTCTCACCTTCCGACGTCCCGCACAGCATTCCCGATCCTCGCAATGCTCCCAGCAAGTCCCGTTCGAAGTGATGCATTGCGGCAATGACCTTGGATGATGTCGCGGTCTCGTGAGACCGCGACATCATCAAAGGTCATTGGCGCAATGCATACCTGGAAACGGGACCTTCCGGGAGCATCGGTGAGGCCTGGGAACGCTGCGCAGGACATCGGAAGGTGAGAATATGATGGTTTTTATATTTTAATTCTATTTTTTACAGGGATATGGTACCCAGAGCCCAGAGGACTATCTCCTGTCCTCCGGATCGTGGGTACCATCCACAAATGTTCTGCTTACTTTTTGCATGGTGGGCACAGCCACATGCGGAAAGTAAGCCAAACAATGCAATCCTATGGGTGCAGAATCGCCGCGATTCTGCAAAATTAATGAGCATGCTGCGTATTTTTCCGTGATGCGATTCCGCCGCGGGAAAATCCGCAGCATTAGTATAGCATTGCAGAATCCCATGGGATTGCATGGGATGCTGTTTTTTGTGTTTAAAATTGCAGTGAAAATGCAAAAAACGCTACGTGTGAACACAGCCTAACAGTTTCAAAGTTTCAAACACAAAAGTCATAAGTAGCAACATTAACAATATAGCAATTACAGCAAAATAAAACGACCCTGCTCATGAGAGTTTACAATCTACAATGAGGTGGGGGAGATACAAAGTCCAGGTGTGTATTTACAATGATGGTCCAGTCATCTTGAGGGAGTGTCGGATAGATAGAGATAGCGAATGGGCTACACACCCACGCTTAAATATAAAATGACTTTGATTAGGGAATGTGATAGGAATAAATGTGTTTTGAGGGAGCACCTAAAACTGTGCAAATTGTGGATAGTCCTATTTTCTTGGGGTAGAGCATTCCAGAGGAATGGCGCAGCGCGGGAGAAGTCTTGGAGTCCGGAGTGGGAGGTACGGGTTAGTGCAGAGGTTAGTCAAAAGTGGTTTGCAGAGCACAGCGATTGGCTTGGCCGATAGACAGAAATTAGGGAGGAGATGTAAGGGGGTGCCACACTGTGGAGAGCTTTGTGGGTAAAAACAAGTGCTTTGAATTGGATCCTGTTATGAATGGGCAGCCAGTGTAACTACTGACGAAGAGTAGAGATGAACGACTTTGCCTTTTTAGGGTCGAGTCGGGTTTCATGAAACGAAGTCGAGTTGAACGAAATCGGCCGACTATCGGGAAAAGTCGGAGGTCCAACTGAAACCTGAAACCCAATGCAAGTCAATGGGGAAGCAAAGTTGGCAGGTAGCGGAGGACAGTAAACACACCTACATGCCGGACCGCCTTTTTAAAGTGCGCAAAAACTCTCTCTCTCTCCCCAGATGCTGCACATGTCATCTCGTTGCATCCTTGATCATTGGCTGAGAAAAGGCGCTTGCAAGCATTATGGGAAACGCGACTTTGGCGCTCGGGTCGACGACCACATGGCCGACGTCACGCTATGGTCGGGTTTTGCTCGGCGAATCCCAACTTTGTCGAAAGTCGGCGATTTTTGAATCTGACTGACCTGTTTCGCTCAACTCTAGTGAAGAGTGGACACCAGATTACCCAGATGGATGACCCTGGCTGCTGCATTAAGGATGGACTGGAGAGAGGAAAGTCGAGTGAAGGGGAGGCCAATTAATAGAGCATTGTAGTAGTTCAGGCAGGAGTGGATTAGGATGACAGTGAGGGTTTTGTTGTCTCCATGGTCTCCAAGGTGAAAAAAGGGCAGATTCTAGAGATGTTCTTTAGATGTAAGCAGCAAGAGCAGGCAAAACATTATATATGGGAGGTGAAGGAGAGATTTGTGTCAAACATACCACCCAGACAGTGCGCCTGCTGCCGGGGTGTAATTATGGTGCCACCCATGGAGAGAGAAATGTCAGATTTAGGGAGGTTAGTAGACGGCGGGAGCAGAAGAAGTTCAGTTTTGGAGAGGTTGAGTTTCAGATAGATGGCGGACATGATGCTGGAGACTGCGGACAGACAGTCACTGGTGTTCTATATTACAGCGGAGGGGTAAGGTCAGGGGATGACATGTATAGTTGTGTGTCAGCCTAAAGATGGTACTGAAAGCCAAATCTGCTGATGGTCTGTCCAGTTGGGGCCGTGTAGAGAGAGAAGAGAAGGGAGCCAAGGATTGAGCCCTGATGCACCCCAACAGTGAGGGGAAGAGGAGATGAAATGGAACCAGCGAACAAAACACTGAAGGAGCCATCAGAAAGATAGGAAGAGAACCAGGAGAGGGCAGTGTCCTTAATGCCTAGCGACTGGAGCCTAGAGACTAGAAGACAGTGGTCAACAGTGTTGAAAGCTGCAGAAAAGATGAGAAGAATAAGCAGAGTGGTCACCGTTACATTTTTGCAATGTAGAGGGCGGAAGACGGAATGTGAAGGGTCTAGGAGTGAAAGAGTGGAGAGGTTACGGGTAAGGCGGGAGTAGACAAGGCACTCCAAGAGTTTAGAGAGGAAAGGGAGATTGGAGACTGATCTGTAGTTATTTGTGCAGGATGGGTTGAGAGCGAGTTTCTTTAATAATGGAGTAATGATAGTGTTTGAAGGAGGATGGGAAAATGACCAAGGAGAAGGAGAGATTAAAGATTGTAGTAAGGTGAGTAGTGACGACTGGAGAGAGAGACTGGAGGAGATGTGAGGGAATGGGGTCAGTAGTGCATGTAGTCAGACAAGAAGATGAGAGGAGCCTGGAGACTTCTTATGTGATGGGATCAAATGTGGAGAGGGAGCCAGGGGAAATGCAGGGAGGGATGGGAGTCACAGCACCTGGTGGCTGGGAGAGGATTCCCTGATGGATATTATCTATTTTCTCTATAAAGTGGGAGGCCAGGTCATCAGCACAAATGTCTGTGATAGGGGCTTGTGCTTTTGGCCTGTGGAGGGAGTGAAAGATGTCAAAAAGTTTCTTGAGATTGTTGGATAGTGAGGAAATCATGGTGGTGAAGTAGGTCTGTTTGGTGAGGGCAGAGTTATAGGTTCTTAACATAAATTTGAAGTGTATGAAGTCTTCTGGTGTGCGAGTTTTATTCCATAAGCTTTCAGCACTCCTAGAGCAACGCTGAAGAAATAGAGTTTGTGATGTGAGCCAGGGCTGTTTCACTCTGTGCTTGGAGGTTCTGAGGGTGAGGGGTGAGGGGCTACTTGGTCAAGAGTGCTTTTGAGAGTGTCATTGTAGTGGTGTACAGCCAGATCAGGACAAGAAAAAGAGGAGGTTGGGGACAGTGATGAGTGTAGGGAGTCTGAAAGTGTATGAGGGTTAATGGTTTGTAGATTTCTGAATGTGTGGTAGGTAGGAGTGTGCTGCGGTGGGCGAGGATTTGTGAGTGTGAAGGAGAGAATGTTGTGGAACGACTTTGCCTTTTTAGGGTCGAGTCGGGTTTCATGAAACGAAGTCGAGTTGAACGAAATCGGCCGACTATCGGGAAAAGTCGGAGGTCCAACTGAAACCTGAAACCCAATGCAAGTCAATGGGGAAGCAAAGTTGGCAGGTAGCGGAGGACAGTAAACACACCTACATGCCGGACCGCCTTTTTAAAGTGCGCAAAAACTCTCTCTCTCTCCCCAGATGCTGCACATGTCATCTCGTTGCATCCTTGATCATTGGCTGAGAAAAGGCGCTTGCAAGCATTATGGGAAACGCGACTTTGGCGCTCGGGTCGACGACCACATGGCCGACGTCACGCTATGGTCGGGTTTCGCTCGGCGAAACCCAACTTTGTCGAAAGTCGGCGATTTTTGAATCTGACTGACCTGTTTCGCTCAACTCTAGTGAAGAGTGGACACCAGATTACCCAGATGGATGACCCTGGCTGCTGCATTAAGGATGGACTGGAGAGAGGAAAGTCGAGTGAAGGGGAGGCCAATTAATAGAGCATTGTAGTAGTTCAGGCAGGAGTGGATTAGGATGACAGTGAGGGTTTTGTTGTCTCCATGGTCTCCAAGGTGAAAAAAGGGCAGATTCTAGAGATGTTCTTTAGATGTAAGCAGCAAGAGCAGGCAAAACATTATATATGGGAGGTGAAGGAGAGATTTGTGTCAAACATACCACCCAGACAGTGCGCCTGCTGCCGGGGTGTAATTATGGTGCCACCCATGGAGAGAGAAGTGTCAGATTTAGGGAGGTTAGTAGACGGCGGGAGCAGAAGAAGTTCAGTTTTGGAGAGGTTGAGTTTCAGATAGATGGCGGACATGATGCTGGAGACTGCGAACAGACAGTCACTGGTGTTCTATATTACAGCGGGGAGGTAAGGTCAGGGGATGACATGTATAGTTGTGTGTCAGTCTAAAGATGGTACTGAAAGCCAAATCTGCTGATGGTCTGTCCAATTGGGGCCGTGTAGAGAGAGAAGAGAAGGGAGCCAAGGATTGAGCCCTGATGCACCCCAACAGTGAGAGGAAGAGGAGATGAAATGGAACCAGTGAACAAAACACTGAAGGAGCCATCAGAAAGATAGGAAGAGAACCAGGAGAGGGCAGTGTCCTTAATGCCTAGCGACTGGAGCCTAGAGACTAGAAGACAGTGGTCAACAGTGTTGAAAGCTGCAGAAAAGATGAGAAGAATAAGCAGAGTGGTCACCGTTACATTTTTGCAATGTAGAGGGCGGAAGACGGAATGTGAAGGGTCTAGGAGTGAAAGAGTGGAGAGGTTACGGGTAAGGCGGGAGTAGACAAGGCACTCCAAGAGTTTAGAGAGGAAAGGGAGATTGGAGACTGATCTGTAGTTATTTGTGCAGGATGGGTTGAGAGCGAGTTTCTTCAATAATGGAGTAATGATAGTGTTTGAAGGAGGATGGGAAAATGACCAAGGAGAAGGAGAGATTAAAGAGTGTAGTAAGGTGAGTAGTGACGACTGGAGAGAGAGACTGGAGGAGATGTGAGGGAATGGGGTCAGTAGTGCATGTAGTCAGACAAGAAGATGAGAGGAGCCTGGAGACTTCTTATGTGATGGGATCAAATGTGGAGAGGGAGCCAGGGGTAATGCAGGGAGGGATGGGAGTCACAGCACCTGGTGGCTGGGAGAGGATTCCCTGATGGATATTATCTATTTTCTCTATAAAGTGGGAGGCCAGGTCATCAGCACAAATGTCTGTGATAGGGGCTTGTGCTTTTGGCCTGTGGAGGGAGTGAAAGATGTCAAAAAGTTTCTTGAGATTGTTGGATAGTGAGGAAATCATGGTGGTGAAGTAGGTCTGTTTGGTGAGGGCAGAGTTATAGGTTCTTAACATAAATTTGAAGTGTATGAAGTCTTCTGGTGTGCGAGTTTTATTCCTTAAGCTTTCAGCACTCCTAGAGCAACGCTGAAGAAATAGAGTTTGTGATGTGAGCCAGGGCTGTTTCACTCTGTGCTTGGAGGTTCTGAGGGTGAGGGGTGAGGGGCTACTTGGTCAAGAGTGCTTTTGAGAGTGTCATTGTAGTGGTGTACAGCCAGATCAGGACAAGAAAAAGAGGAGGTTGGGGACAGTGATGAGTGTAGGGAGTCTGAAAGTGTATGAGGGTTAATGGTTTGTAGATTTCTGAATGTGTGGTAGGTAGGAGTGTGCTGTGGTGGGCGAGGATTTGTGAGTGTGAAGGAGAGAATGTTGTGGTCAGAGAGGGCAAACAGTGAGTTATCTAGGTAGGGGATTGAACAGAGCTGGATAAAGACCAGGTCAAGGGTGTTACTGTCTTTGTGTGTCTCAAAGGTTGAGAGTTGTGAGAGGCATAGAGAAGTGGTTAGTGATAGAAGCTGGGATGCATAAGTGGAAGTGGGGCTGCTAATGGGGATGATGAAGTCTCCCAGGATAAGGGTTGGTAGTTCTGTGGACATGAAGTGCAGCAGCCAGGCTGAGAAATGGTCAAGGAAGTGGGTGGGTGACCCTGGGGGGGTTGACAGATTACAACTACTCTGAGGGAGAGGGGACAGAAGAGTCTGATGGTGTGGACCTCAAAAGAAGGGAATGAGAGTGATGGAACTGGGGAGATGACCTGGAAAGTGCATTGTGGGGACAGGAGTATGCCGACTCCACCATCAAGTCTGTTTGTGGGTCTCAAGGAATGGGAGAATTGTAAGCCACCATGGGAAATAGCATCAGGGGTGACAGTGTCAGAATCCTGAATCCAGGTTTTAGTGAGAGCCAACAGATTAAGTGTTGTTCAGAAAGTAATTTTGCAGGAAAGGAAGTTTGTTACATACAGACCATGATTTCCAGAGGGCGCAATTAAAAGAAGGAGATGAGGTAGTGCAACTAATATTATTAAGGTTAGTAAGGTTTCTCTGTGAGGTAGGGTAGTGGCTGAGGTTGGCGGATGGTGGACCAGGGTTGGAGGAGATGTGTTATGAATGGGTCACCGAGGAGAAAAAAGCAACACACGCTAAGTCTCAGAAAACCATAGAGGTTGGTAACTATGCAGATTACAGAGCCCTGATCTTAACACACAACTAGAAGCAGTCGTGGAGCGTGCCTACGATGGTCCTGGTCGCCTCATCACAACCGGAGAGCTAAATAAGCCTAAAGTAAGAAAAGAGGAAAACTAACTCCCCAGAGCAGACCCCAAAGGAAAGACAGCCCCCCACATGTATTGACGGTGAAGCAAGATGAAAACACAAACAAAGGCAGAAAAATAGGCTGAGCAAACGATGGGGCCAAACTAACTTGAAAGGATAGGAAAGGAAAGATACTGTCTGCAATCTGCCAAAAAACCCTACCAAAAATAATGTCCAACGCTTCTGATAACAAAATTAACCCTGAAGTCACTAGACTTCTCCCACTATATCAGCACTCTGGAATATTCTGAGACAGAGCAAAAAGAGGCCAATCTAATAAAGGACAAAAAGGCAAATTGGCAAATACAGATAAATAAGAGTTGAAATTCAGCACAGCCCAGCCGGGCTGGCTGACCACACAAAACCTGAGTTGGCCAACAAGAGCAAGTGTGAACATTAGCAAAAAAACAAACTTAACTTGAGAAGACTGGAGCAGAGCTGAAGTCCAAGACCTGAGAAGCAGACTGAATCACCAGCAACAGGATAGGACGTTGGCTGTCTTATATCCAGGCTGATACTCCAGAGATCCAATCATTATCCTCCTCGTCAGGTGGCAGACCATTACCAATTAAACTAACCTGACTACCTCCTGTCACCACCAGAGGGAGAACAGAAGGAGAACTCCCAGCTGGTGGAGCAGAAAATGAGCTCATAACAGAGATGTCCCCTGAGATCAGTAGAAGTAGGAAGATAAAGAGCAAGTAGTTATTGGAATTGTCAGAAGTTTTTTGTGCGATGTGTTTGGGCAAGATGGCTGAGATTTTTCAGGAAGGTGAGAAGTGCTTGGGAGCTATTCATGGGAGAGGGAAGTATAGAGGGGCTGATGTGTATGAGTTGTGATGGAGGGGGGATAGGGCAGTGAATGTGGATGGCAAGGAAACACAGGAGGATAGAAATAAAGCACCTGGCTAAAATGGAGAGCAAAGTGTGGGTTACCTGTCTCCTGCCCTGACTAACTGCCATGGATTAACTGCCTTTTCTAGTGCTTTCCTGAGGGGAAGTGTGCACTCCACACTGCGTACACCCCTTAGAATGTTTCTAAATTTATAGGCCATACTACAGTGTGAGGAGAGAGGGATTGTGGGAGCTGGTTTGGGATAAATTAGCAGCAGCTGCTCTACACATCCTGGTATGGTTAGATGATCAAAGACATTAGTCCTGGCTCCATCTCTATGCTATAACACCTTTACCAAGATAATATCTACAGTAACTCCTCAACCATGGATATACAGCAGTGAGTACTGACTACAATGCAACAGCAATTATAGCAAATATTCAGTAAGCAGAGTTCATTAAGATATATTGCAGGGTGATAGTCAGCAGATGAGACAGCAAGCAGAGGTGTGGAATTGTACCATTAAGATATATTGCAGGGTGATAGCAGATGAGACAGCAAGCAGAGGTGTGTAGTTATACATATATAATGTGACATTATGTGACAATTAATGTGACATTAATGTGGCAATTATCCACATCTAATACAACAGATTATTTTCCGTCCTATTCACATATTATTCATAGATTACGGCATTAGACTGAGCGTTCTGTCTCCTCCACCGCACGTCATGTCTCATTTGCAGTGCTCCATATACCTAAACAATGAAAACCCCCATAAGTGACCCATTTTGGAAGCTACATCCCTTAAAGAACTTATTTTGAGGTGTTGGGTGGACCTTGAACGCACAAGCACGTAAAAATGAAAAAAAAATTCAGCAAAAATGTTGATTTAACCTCAACATTTTCATTTTCACAATGGTAACAAGAGAAAATTGACCCAACAGTTAACTGTTAAATTTCTCCTGAGTACATTGATGCCCCATATGTGGTAGAAAACTACTGTTTGGGCACTCAGCAGGGCTCAAAAGGGAAGGAGCGTCAATTGAATTCCGAAGCGTAATTCTGGGTGGAAAAAATTATGGGTGCAATTTCACATTTGAAGAGCCCCTGACATGCCAAAACAGCAGAAACCTCCATATATGACCTCATTTTGGAAACTTCAACTCTTGAGGAATACATATAGGGGCTATACTGAGGATTTTTAATCCTCAGGTGATTCACAGGATAATATAACATTGGGTTGAGTAAATGGAAAATTACAATTTTCTCCACAGAAAAAGTTGCTATGGCCCCAAGTTTTTAATTTTCAAAAGGTGTAATAGGATAAAATGAAAGGTTACACAAAGTCTTCTGAGTACACTAATACCCAATATGTGGTCAAAATCTACTTTTGAGGCACTGTTGTTTTCTAAATCTGAGACCAACCAAGAACATGACTACATCATGGTATGAAGCATAGAAGTGATATGTATCTAAAATTAATCTTTATTAGTAAATATTATAAAAACAATTTAAAACTCAGTACAAGGTTCAAGATTGAAAGAAGGACTAGAGTTCAAAATATCAATGTAAGCACACAATTTTAATTTTTGGAATATTTATCTATGTCACAAAAAACAAGGTTTGGATACAAACTGAGAGAAACAAGAAATTACATTTGACTAAGATGGGCTGTGCCTAGCAAAGCCAAGTTGAGGTGTTCTGTTTGTATAATGATAAAAGTGCAATGTGCAACTACTCGATTAGAATGCAAATGATCATCCATACTACACTCAAAGTTCATATGTAACTAGTTGAGAACAGCTAGCAGACCATCTTATGGTGGGTGTCCAGCTTGATTTTCCATCACCAATCAGCAATGTGTGGTGTTTTTATCTTTGCATGGAGTACTCATGCGCCCGCCAGCAGTTATCCGCTGACTGCTTCGATCGTCAACTCAGGCTGTTGAACTGACCCTCACTACATAAGAATGTGGTGTTCCTTTCTTTATAAGGGAATGCGCATGTGACCACTACAGGCTCATATAGATTCAGAGATAGTGGTCTTAAGGTACTGTCACACTTAGCGATACACCAGCGATCCCGACAATGATATGACCCGATCAGGATCGCTGGTACATCGCTAAGTGGTCGCTAGTGAGCTGCCAAACAGGCAGATCTCACCAGCGACATCGCAGGGGTCGGGGGTCGCTACTTACCTGTCAGACGAGGCAAAGAAGACGTCCTCCCACCCGCGTCCACGTGTCGCTCGTCGCCACAGCAGGAAGCTGACGACGAGAAACGGCCCAGGCCGTTCTCGCGCGATCAGCGATCACCAGCGGGGGTGCCGGTCGGAGGTAAGTATCACACATAGCGATATTACTAGCAATATCACTGCTGCGTCACAAAACCAGTGACGTTATAGTGATATTGCTAGCGATATCGCTTAGTGGGACGGGGCCTTTATGTTGCAACCATACCATCACTGCCACCCTTCTGAATCATTCATGACTATTCATGAGCCGAGTTCAACTGACGCATGCGCTGATTTACCCAGCAACAGATGAGGTCACCAGCTTGATCTTTTCTCATTGGTAGTTAGGGATAGTTAAACGACTACACCCCCAGCCCTGACACCCCCCAAGATGCAGGTCAAAACATGGTTAATTTTAGTAGTTTCATAGTTGTTATTTGCCTATTAGTTGTTTTTATTTACAATAGGTAAAACAATATTCTGTAACACAGTTAATGCCTCATGTACTGACAACACAATGTTCCGATGTTTATCTGTAATTTTTAAGATATACTAAATATCAATATTGACATTAGGTTTGTTTATTTTAATTTTTCTACACTCCCATTAACACAATCTATATACAATATTGTAGTTCACTTACCACTAAATTAAGACACATTGTTTTTCACAATACTGCACATCACACTTTTTATTTAGTAGTTTCACTTTTGCACCCATTCTAGTCACCTCAATAGGCCTACAGGCATATTCTAAATATTCATCAGATGCTGTATATTCTTCCCAGTGCACAATACTTGCAATCACATAGATATTAATGATGACAATCGTTTATTGATATATTCCCATCACATATTGTATTGTCGGTCATAACAATTTCACCAAGACATTTTCCTTTTAGCTCTCACATCTAGTGTTATATTTGCATTCCCCTCTTTCATTTTTGAAGGGGAACAGACACAATTGTAAATTACATGTACACATCTTTGATTAACCCCATTACATATTAGAGAAGTGTTTTTCTCTTTGCATGGGAGTACACATGCGCCCGTCGCCAGCTGTTATCCGCTGAGTGCTTAGACCAGAGGTCCCCAACCTTTCTGACCTTGAGAGCCACATTCAGCTTAGAGAGACGGTCATGAGCCACAGTCAGCACTGAGAGAGGAGCACGAGCCACATCCAACTCCCACCCCCTTCAGAGTAGTGTCAACCAAAGCCCCCATTACAGGAATAATGATAACCAAAGCTTTTCCACAGAAATCAATCCGAAGCAGTACACTGAGATTCAGGGGTTCCCACTATACCCCATTCAGTATTCTCCCATCAAGGACTCCCAACACATGGTCACATCCAGCTTTGAGCACCTCCTTTAACAGGTAGTACCATCCTTCAGCATACCATAGCTAAAACATCTCTAAACCCCTAAGACCAGTAAATGTGCATCCAGATCTGCTCTTCTGTGCAGGGCTACTCACAGAATTCACCATTTTGAGATGTGCTCCTCATACCTGTTTCCTTGACCTGGACCTAATACACCAAGCTAGCTGACAGTCATGAACCACAATTCATGGGACCGCGAGCCACATGTGACTCCTGAGCTACAAGTGGGGGACCCCTGGCTTAGACCATCAAGGCAGGCTGTTAAAGTGACCCTCACTACATAAGAATGCGGTGTTCCTCTCTTTCCAAGGGAGTGCACATGTGCCTGCTGCTGGCTCATTTTGATTCCGAGATAGTGGTCTTAAGTTGCCATTGTGCCATCACTACCACCCTACTTGGCAGAGTGAACGGGCACCGAGGCACACATGACCACGACGCTGAATCATGACTATTCATGAGCTGAGTTGAGCTGGCGCATGCACTGATTTACCCGGCTTCAGATGAGGTCACCAGCTTAGTCTTTTCTCATTGGCAGTTAGCAATATTTAAACGACTATATACAGCTGGACACCCACCATAAGATGGTCTGTTAGCTGTTTTTAACTAGTTACATATAGACTTTGAGTCTAGGTAAAGCTATGATCATTTGCATTCTAATTGAATACACTGCGTTCCAAATTATTATGCAAATTGGATTTAAGTGTCATAAAGATGTAATTTTTTGTTTTTCAAATAAACGCATAGATGGTATTGTGTATCAGGGCTCTTTGGATCACTGAAATCAATCTCAAATTCCTGTGATAATTAGTTTACCAGGTGAGCCCAATTAACCCCTTCATGACCCAGCCTATTTTGACCTTAATGACCTGGCCATTTTTTGCAATTCTGACCAGTGTCCCTTTATGAGGTAATAACTCTGGAATGCTTCAACGCATCCTAGCAATTCTGAGATTGTTTTTTCGTGACATATTGGGCTTCATGTTAGTGGTAAATTTAGATCGATAATTTTTGCGTTTATTTGAGAAAAAATCAGAAATTTGGCGAAAATTTTGAAAATTTCGCAATTTTCAAATTTTGAA
This sequence comes from Dendrobates tinctorius, assembly GCF_039654945.1. Classification (NCBI taxonomy): domain Eukaryota; kingdom Metazoa; phylum Chordata; class Amphibia; order Anura; family Dendrobatidae; genus Dendrobates; species Dendrobates tinctorius. Next base: position 80,407,206 of record NW_027361671.1, read on the forward strand.
TTTTTATTCTGTTAAACTAGTGAGTTATGTGACACAAAATAGTTACTAAATAACATTTCCCACATGTCTACTTTACATCAGCACAATTTTGGAAGCAAAATATTTTTTTGTTAGGAAGTTATAAGGGTTAAAAGTTGACCAGTGATTTCTCATTTTTACAACAAAATTTACAAAACCATTTTTTTTAGGGACCACCTCACATTTGAAGTCACTTTGAGGGGTCTATACGGCAGAAAATACCCAAAAGTGACACCATTCTAAAAACTGCACCCCTCAAGCTACTCAAAACTACATTCAAGAAGATTATTAACCCTTTAGGTGTTTCACAGGAACTAAAGCAACATGGAAGGAAAAAAAGGACATTTTAATTTTTCCAGCAAAAATTTTCTTTCAGCATCAATTTTTTCATTTTCACATGGGCAACAGGATAAAATGGATCCTAAAATTTGTTGGGCAATTTCCCCTGAGTACACCGATACCTCATATGTGGTCAAAAACCACTGTTTGGGCACACGGCAGGGCTCAGAAGGGAAGGAGCGCCATTTGACTTTTTGAATGGAAAATATGCTGGAATATTTAACGCTTGCCATGTCGCGTTTGGAGAGTCGCTGTGTGCCTAAACACTGGCACTCCCCCACAAGTGACCCCATTTTGGAAACTAGACCCCCCAAGGAACTTATCTAGATGCATAGTGATCACTTTGAACCCCCAGGTGCTTCTCAAATTGATCCATAAAAAAAAAAAAAGTACTTTTTTTCACAAAAATTATCTTTTAGCCTCAGTTTTTTCATTTTCACATGGGCAACAGGATAAAATGGATCCTAAAATTTGTTGGGCAATTTCTCCTGAGTACACTGATACCTCATATGTGGTCATAAACCACTGTTTGGGTGCACGGCAGGGCCCGGAAGGGAAGGAGCGCCATTTGACTTTTTGAATGGAAAATTAGCTCCAATCGTTATCGGACACCATGTCGTGTTTGGAGAGCCCCTGTGTGCCTAAACATTGGAGCTCCCCCACAAGTGACACCATTTTGGAAACTAGACCCCTTAAGGAACTTATCTAGTTGTGTAGTGAGCAATTTGAACCCCCAAGTGCTTCACAAAAGTTTATAACATAGAGCAGTGAAAATAAAAAATCATTTTTTTTCCTCAAAAATGATTTTTTAGCACGCTATTTTTTATTTTCACAAGGCTAACAGGAGAAATTGGACCACAAAAGTTGTTGTCCAGATTGTCCTGAGTATGCTGGTACCCCATATGTGGGGGGGCACTGTTTGGGTGCACGGCAGGGCGCAGAAGGGAATGAGCGCCATTTGACTTTTTGAAATGAAAATTAGCTCCAATCGTTAGCGGACACCATGTCGTGTTTGGAGAGCCCCTGTGTGCCTAAACTTTGGAGCTCCCCCACAAATGACCCCATTTTGGAAACTAGACCCCCTAAGGAACTTATCTAGATGCATAGTGAGCACTTTGAACCCCAGGTGATTCACAGAAGTTTATAATGCAGAGCAGTGAAAATAAAAAATCTTTTTTTTAACTAAAAAAAATTTTTTTAGTTGGCAATTTTTTATTTTCACAAGGGTACTAGGATAAATTGGACCCCAAAAGTTGTTGTCCAGTTTGTCCTGAGTACGCTGGTACCCCATATGTGGGGGGGAACCACTGTTTGGGCACACGTTGGGGCTCAGCAGGGAAGTAGTGACATTTTGAAATGCTGACTTTGATGGAATGGTCTGCGGGCGTCATGTTACATTTGCTGAGCCCCTGTGTGCCTAAACAGTAGAAACCCCCCACAAGTGACCCCATTTTGGAAACTAGACCCCCCAAGGAACTTATCTAGATGTGTGGTGAGCACCTTGAACCCCCAAGTGCTTCACAGAAATTTATAATGCAGAGCCGTGAAAATAAAAAATCATTTTTTTTCCCTCAAAAAATGAATTTTAGCACGCAATTTTTTTTTCACAAGGGTAACAGGAGAAATTGGACCCCAAATGTTATTGTCCAGTTTGTCCTGAGTACGCTGATACCCCATATGTGGGGGATGACCACTGTATGGGCACACGTCAGGGCTCGGAAGGGAAGTAGTGACGTTTTGGTATGCAGACTTTGATGGAATGGTCTGCGGGTATCATGTTTCATTTGCAGAGCCCTTGATGTACCTAAACTGTGGAAACCCCCCACAAGTGACCCCATTTTGGAAATTAGACTCCCCAAGGAACTTATCTAGATGTGTAGTGAGCACCTTGAACCCCGAAGTGCTTCACAGAAGATTGTAACGCAGAGCCATGAAAATAAAAAATCTTTTTTTTTCCTCAAAAAATGAATTTTTAGCTCGCAATTTTTTATTTTTACAAGGGTAACAGGAGAAATTGGACCCCAAAAGTTGTTGACCAGTTTGTCCTGAGTACGCTGATACCCCATATGTGGGGAGGGACCATTGTTTGGGCACACGTCGGGGCTCGGAAGGGAAGTAGTGACGTTTTGAAATACCGACTTGATCGAATGGTCTGCGGGCATCATGTTACGTTTGCAGAGCCTCTGATGTGCCTAAACAGTGGAAACCCCCCACAAGTGACCCCATTTTGGAAACTAGACCACCAAGGAACTTATCTAGATGTGTGGTGAGCAGCACTTTGAACCCCCAAGTGCTTCACAGAAGTTTATAACGCAGAACCGTGAAAATAAAAAATATTTTTTTTCCTCAAAAAATGATTTTTTAGCCCGCAATTTTTTATTTTCACAAGGGTAACAGTAGAAATTGAACCCCAAAAGTTGTTGTCCAGTTTGTCCTGAGTACACTGGTACCCCATATGTGGGGGGGAACCATTGTTTGGGCACACGTCAAGGCTCGGAATGGAAGTAGTGACGTTTTGAAATGCAGACTTTGATGGAATAGTCTGCAGTCGTCATTACGTTTGCAGAGCACCTGATGTGCCTAAACAGTGGAAACCCCCCACAAGTGACCCCGTTTTGGAAACTAGACCTTCCAAGGAACGTATGTAAGATGTGTTGTGAGCACTTTGAACCCCCAAGTGCTTCACAGAAGTTTATAATGCAGAGACGTGAAAATGAAAAAATCATTTTTTTCCACAAAAATAATTTTTTAGCCCCCAATTTTTTATTTTTCCAAGGGTAACACGAGAAATTAGTCCCCAAAAGTTGTTGTGCAATTTTTCCTGAGTACGCTGATACCTCATATGTTGGGGTAAACCACTGTTTGGGCACACGGCAGGGCTTGGAAGGGAGGGAGCACCGTTTGACTTTTTGAACGCAAAATTGGCTGGAATCAATGGTTGCACCATGTCGCGTTTGGCGACCCCCTGATGTGCCTAAACAGTGGAAACCCCTCAATTCTAACTCCAACCCTATCCCCAACACACCCCTAACCACAAGCCTAACCCTAATTCCAACGCTAACCCTAATTCCAACCCTAACCCTAATTCCAACCCTAATTCCAACCCTAACCCTAAGGCCTCTTTCACACATCAGGTTTTCGGCGTCAGGCGCGATCCGGCGCTTTTGACTAAAACCGGATCCGGCGAAATGCAATGCCGGATCCGGTTTCCCCCCCATTGACTTGCATTAGAGCCGGATCGAGCCGGATGGCCATGCGTTTCATCCGATTTTCGCCGGATCCGGCAATGTGACGCGATCCGGTGTCTGGAAAAAACGGCTACTGTAACGTTTTTTGTCTCCGGCGAAAAAGCCGGACACGACGGATCCGGCGTGTCCAGCTTTTTCATACAATGAAAGCCTATGAGCGCCGCAATGCGCCTGATCCGGCGACAGCCGGATCCGGCGGCCGGATCCGGTTTCTTTGGTCTGAGCATGCTCAGTAGCTCTGCCCACAAGACATATATAAAAGCAAGACAGTGGGACCCTCAGCCACACCCAACATGCCACCCAAGCCAAGAACCAGGAGCAGGAGAAGGCAGCAGACATCTGCAGCAGCAGCACCATCAGCACCACCCCAAATGGAGCAGCATGCTGAACAACGGGAGGGGAGTCCAGCAGCAGATGAGAGACGGTAATTATCAAATCCCCCATTCCTCCAAACTAGGGCTATGGAATATCAAGATATTCATTGGCCCTTTGTTTCTCTTTATTCAACAGCCGCCCAATAGATGCAGCAGCAGCAGCAATGGCAGCAGCAGAAACACCACCCACAGCCATGGAGTCTGGCCATGAGGAAGACAGCACATCTTCTTCTGGGAGCCCTCCCTCGCATCGTCAGCGTTTGACGGTAAGTTTTTATTTCCAAAATCCATCATCTCTGTAATATATGTGTATTCATTGCCTTTTATTTCAAAACAGGAATCACAAGATGAAGAGGAGCTCCCAGAAGAAGAAGGAAGGGGTGGACAGACACTTGGAGTGGGCTCACAATTGGTAAGTTTTTTGCATCAAACGCAGAAACACAACATCACACTACACACAACACATAGAAAACAATGTTCTGCAGGCCACACACAGCAAACAAATGCCTACATCCAAAGACATAACATTTTTTGTTTTCTTCTCTAGTCTTCCCAATCTGGTGCTCGGCCAAGAGGTCCTCGCAGTGCCTCCCAGGGTCGTCGGCGACAGCAACGCGGCGGTCACCAGCGTGTAAGTATAAATATTTTTGCTTTGTTTTTTTTGCACTTTTTATTTCATTTCTTTTGTGGAGGCTAATTATGTTATTTTTGTCTTTTTCTTTAACAGCCTTCAGAGCGTGCTCCCGACTCTGACAGTGAGGATGGAGGGATTGATGTGGACCGCCTCATCGATCTCGTCAGAGAAAGGGAGCCGCTCTGGAATATGGCTGACCGCCGCCACGCTGACCTGATCGTTACCCGACGACTCTGGGAGGAAATCTGTTCGCTCCTTGTGGACCGCTGGGAGGACCTCGAAGCTCGGGCCCAGATTAAAGAGCGTAAGTATATACAGTACCGGTTGCTTGATTTAAACCAGTGTTTCCCGAACTCCAGTCCTCGTGGTCCCCACGGATCATGTGTTCAGGATTTCTATTTACTTTGGAAATCCTGAAAACATGACCCCTGGGGACCATGAGGACTGGAGTTTGGGAAACACTGATGTTGTATACTAACCACTTTGTCCTTTCTCGTTTCAGGGGAGAGAATTGTGAAGCGGTGGCGGTCTGTGAGGGATCGTTTCAAGAAGGAGTTCAATAAAGAGATGCGGGCCCCGAGTGGATCTGGAGGACGCAGGAGCAAGTACAAGTACGCACAAGCCCTGTCGTTCCTCCGGGAGACAATGCTCACCAGAAGGTAAATATTACACACCACATGTGACAAAAAAATGTTTAGATGTAACTTTTTTTTTTCAGCCAGGGCCATACCATGTCACTATTTTAATTGTTTTTTTTTCTCTTTATTCCACAGCACGGTGAGCAGCACTCGGGAGCCTGCACGATTGGACCCTTCTGAGGCGATCCCTGAGGAGACCGGCACCGAGGGACACTTCGACCGCCCCGGTACATCTGCACCTTCCCAGCCTTCCCACACATTCGACCCATCTGTCCCATCCACCAGCACAGGAGCATCGTGGCCGCCTACATTACATGAAGCTGCTGGTGAGGAGATCGCTTTCCCTTTACCCCACCTTTCTGCCCCTGCCACCTCTAGTACACCTGCGGGTACTGGGCGGCAGCGGCAGAGGGGTCAGGAAAAGAGTTATGCGCCAGAGTTCTTGCATCTGAATGCATCTTTCCAGAACTGTCTAAAAGTCTTGTCAGAGCAAATCTCCGCAGGCTTTCAGCAGATCAACTCCAGCATTCTGGAGGTGAAGACACTTCTGCAAACCATGCATTCAGAAGCAAGATCTTCGCCAAACCACACCTTTTTCAGGTCTGTTGTGGAGCGCATGGCAACACTATCTCCTACCCAGCAGATGCATGTAATGCATTCGTGCCACAGTGCTCTACAGCAGGTTACCTCCCAACCTCCACCTCCCACCACTGTAGTTCCTCCATCTGCACCCCCTCCAGCCACTTTCCATCCTCCCCCTCCTATTACATCTGCACCCCCTCCAGCCACTTTCCATCCTCCCCCTCCTATTACATCTGCACCCCCTCCAGCCACTTTCCATCCTCCCCCTCCTATTACATCTGCACCCCCTCCAGCCACTTTCCATCCTCCCCCTCCTATTACATACCAGCAACCTCCCCAGTACCAGCAACCTCCCCAGTACCAGACATCTCCCCACTTCCAGCAACCTGCCCCGTACCAAACTCCTTCCCCGTACCAAACTCCTTCCCCGTACCAAACTCCTTCCCCATACAACTTTCCATCAACACCATCTGCTCCTACAGTCCCTGCCCAACCCTCCACTCCACCGCCCACCACCTCTTCTGCCTCCCACATGTCCACCCATTCTGTAGCTTTTTCCACACCATCACCTCTAACTGTTCCTTCCCCACCACGATCCCAATCCTCTCTCCACACTCCCAGTGTCGAAGTGTCCCGCAGCCCCTCCAGCAGTATTTCCACCCCACACTACACAGATTTATGATGTGTTTTGTAATAAAAATGCCCAGTTTTTTTTCAAACCTTTATTAAAAAAGTTTTTTTAACTTTAAAAACAGTTTACAAAGAAAAAAATATTTTAAATAAAAGTTAAATTATTGTTTACACTGGTTGTCTGTCATTTCTTTCTGCGGCGAAATATGTTTGAAAAAAAGGTTAAATAAAGGGTATTTAAAAGGTAAAAAGGTATTCAAAACCAGGTATATAACTGTGGGTAAATTTTAGCTTTTTGCCACAGTTGTGTTCCTGGTTGTGTTTGAAGCAAAGTATTTCACCTAAAAAGTTGTGTTTATTGTTGGTGATTTCATAACAATGTACACAACTTTTGTTAAAAGGTGAAATACTTTGCATAAAACACAACCAGGTACACACCTGTGGCCTAAAGCTAAAAATAGAGACCATGACAAGATAGTCAACTTTAGTTGGCAAAGGTATATACTGTTGGTACAGAAGGTACACAAGTTTGGTTAGGGCACAAATCTTTCACACTCTGTCATCCTGCCAGTGTACTCTGCCTTGAGGTGACATAAAGTATAGTGCAAAATTGTCCCTCATTACTGAAACCGTCACAGAACTTCTAGTGGTAATGTCATGGTAATCTTGCAAGGTGGTTTCTTCAGAGGTGTCCTCAATGGAAATGGGTTCCTTGCAGATAACAAAATTGTGGAGTACCACGCAAGCTTTGATCACCTCGTCAACAGTTTCTGTCTTGAGGTTGATCGCAGTCAATAGGACCCGCCATTTGGCTGTCAGAATACCAAATTCAACCATTCTTCTTGCTCTTGTGAGGCGGTAATTAAAAATGCATTTTGGTCTTGTCAATCCTCTGCTAGAGTATGGTTTCAAAAGGTGTTCTGACAGCTGGAAGGCTTCATCCCCTACACAGACAAATGGCATAGGTGGACCAGATGTTTGCGGCAGCGGTCTAGGGGGTGGGAACTGGAAGGTGTTTCCATACAGTTTACGCCCCATGGCAGACAGTTTGAAAACTTGAGAGTCATTGGAGCGGCCATAGGCCCCAATATCCACAGCAATAAATTTGTATTCCGCGTCAGCGATGGCCATGAGGACAATTGAAAAATATTTCTTGGAATTGAAATATTCCGATCCCGCTGGCTTTACAATGCGGATATGTTTCCCGTCCACAGCGCCCAAGCAGTTGGGAAACTGACATATCTGTTGAAACTTGTCAGCAATTTCAATCCACCTCTCTGTTGTGGGCTCTGGTAAAAACTCTTCAGCTAAGGAGTCCCACAGTGCACGGCATGTGTACTTCACTATTCCAGATATGGTGGAAATCCCGAGTCTCTACTGGTAATGCAGTGACGAAAGGGATTCTCCAGTTGCAAGAAATCTGTGGGGAATTAAAAAACAATCAATTAGTTTAAAATCACAGCATTACATACCAAAACTCAGCTATAACACTTGGAGATACAAACTACCACCAACAAGATTGCAGTGAAAGTGTGCTCTGATGCGATCACATCCAATAAATGTGGCTTACCTTAAAGTCACCATCAGATGCTCTGCGGGTGAAACAGAGAAGCGGCAATAGGTGTCTGCTTTTCTTATGAGGTGTGCAATGCGCTCCACCAAGTAATAAAAATTCTCCATTTTCATCCGAACATATCCAAAAAATTTATCCGGGTTTCGTCGAAGGTCCATGCAGAGTGTAGAATAGACCCCACGCGTCATTCTCTTGGCTGTGATGGGGTGGATCCACAAACGTCGTCTACGATGCCTGATGCGCTGCTGTCTCGCTCTCTCCTTCTCCAGAACAATCACCCTCAAACGATTCGCCTCCGCTATAAAATCCGCCAAATTCTTCAAAATATTTCCAATCACAACATCCATCTTCGCCAGTAACTTGCTTTTCTCTCCAACCTGCACTTTCTCCTCGACAACCTGTCAAAGAAGGGCTGTAGGAACACTCTATATATAGTTTTCCAGTAGCCAATCCCGTTCGGAAGGCCACAAGGGTCAATTTTAAAAACCGGATCCGGCGTAATCCGTCGAAAAACGGATAGAAAAACGGATGAACCGGATGAGACGGATCCGGTTTTGTCTGTCAAGAACAAGACGGATCCGGCAGAAAACCGGATCCGTCACATCCGGTTTTACTAAACATTTGCCGGATCCGGCGTTCCGGCACGACGCCGGATCGCGCCTGACGCCGAAAACCTGATGTGTGAAAGTAGCCTAATTCCAACCCTAACCCTAACCCTCTTTCCAACCCTAACCCTCTTTCCAATCCTAACCCTTACCCTCTTTCCAACCCTAACCCTCTTTCCAACCCTAACCCTCTTTCCAACCCTAACCCTAACCCTCTTTCCAACCCTAACCCTCTTTCCAACCCTAACCCTAACCCTCTTTCCAACCCTAACCCTAACCCTCTTTTCAACCCTAACCCTAACCCTCTTTTCAACCCTAACCCTCTTTTCAACCCTAACCCTAACCCTAATGGAAAAATAAAAATAAAAATATTTTCTTTATTTTATTAGTTGTGCCTACCTATGGGGGTGATAATCGGGGGGTTTATTTACTTTTTCTTTCATTTTGATCACTGTGAGAGTGATCAAAATGAAAGAATAGAATCTGCAGCCGGCAGATTCGGGCGGGCGCACTGCGCATGCGCCCGGCATTTTCTAAGATGGCGGCGCCCATGAACCGGACCCGCCGGACGCCGGGAGCGACAGGGGGACGTAGAAGGTGCCGGGGGAGGTGAGATGGGGTGAGGGGGTTATCGGAATCTGGCGGGGAGCAGAGGGAATGGGAGGGGGGCAGATGATGACAGCGGCGGCAGATCGCCGCTGTCATTCAGTTGCGGGGGGGGGCGATCGCCGGGGGGTGTGGAATCGGTGTCTCCAGCCATGTCCGATGCTACAGCAGCATCGGCCATGGCTGGATTGTAATATTTCATCAATTTTCATTGATGAAATATTACTATCGCTCTGATTGGCTGTTTCACTTTTAACAGCCAATCAGAGAGATCGTAGCCACGTGGGGGCGAAGCCACGCCCCCTGTGGCGAAAAACAAAGCCCCCTGTATCTGCGGGTCGGGTGACCTTTCAGTGACCTAGGTCACCCGACCCGCAGGGGGGCTTTAAAGTCATGACGCCACATAGGCGTCATGGGTCGTTCTGGCACGACTTTTCATGACACCTACGTGGCGTCAAAGGTCGTGAAGGGGTTAAAGGAAAACTACTTAAGAACGATGTTCCACATTATTAAGCAGGGCACAGGTTTCAAGGAATTTAGGAAAGAAAAAGGACCTCTCTTCTGCTGAAAAGCATAAAAAAAAAACCCAGGGGACGAGTCTTGAGGAGATCATTTGCATATTCCCAGTGCCTTCTGGGATAAGTGAAGAGTCTCCGCGAGCTCAACGATCACTGGGTTTTGGCCGTTGCAGCTGAAAAGAGGAAATCGGAAAACCAGGGGACGAGTCTTGAGGAGATCATTTGCATATTCCCAGTGCCTTCTGGGATAAGTGAAGAGTCTCCGCGAGCTCAACGATCACTGGGTTTTGGCCGTTGCAGCTGAAAAGAGGAAATCGGAAAACCAGGGGACGAGTCTTGAGGAGATCATTTGCATATTCCCAGTGCCTTCTGGGATAAGTGAAGAGTCTCCGCGAGCTCAACGATCACTGGGTTTTGGCCGTTGCAGCTGAAAAGAGGAAATCGGAAAACCAGGGGACGAGTCTTGAGGAGATCATTTGCATATTCCCAGTGCCTTCTGGGATAAGTGAAGAGTCTCCGCGAGCTCAACGATCACTGGGTTTTGGCCGTTGCAGCTGAAAAGAGGAAATCGGAAAACCAGGGGACGAGTCTTGAGGAGATCATTTGCATATTCCCAGTGCCTTCTGGGATAAGTGAAGAGTCTCCGCGAGCTCAACGATCACTGGGTTTTGGCCGTTCGGCGCGCGAATTTGGGCTCATCTTTCATCGTTTTTAAGAAATCTCAAGATGGAAGAGGCCAGGAGCCATTTGGTGAGCTGCATTTCTTGCTACATGTTCACAGACTTACCAGTGGAAAAGCCAAACTTCACATGCCACAAATGCAAGCTTGTGTCCCTGTTGGAGGAAAAGTTGCAAAATCTCGAAGAGAGGTTAGCTACGTTGAAGATCATTAAGGAAGGTGAAGAGTTCTTGGACAGAGCAGAATTATCTCTTCATGTTACAGAAAGAGAAGAAATTCGAAGTGCACCTGAAGAAACAGAGGAATGGAGACATGTGACCCAGAGAAGCAGGAGGATCAGGAGGCAGTCAGCACCCATACTGCTCAGAAACCAGTACCAGGCTCTCACGCAGGAAAACAATGAAGAAATACATCAGGATAAGACTTTACCAACAAGCAGCAACCTTGTACGCCTTCAGAGTCCTCCTGGATGGAGAAAGAAAAATGTTGTGAAGAAGAAACGGAGAGTGGTGGTCATGGGGGATTCCCTGTTGAGAGGAACTGAGGCCGCTATCTGCAGACCGGATATTACTTCAAGAGAAATGTGTTGTCTTCCAGGTGCAAAAATTAAAGATGTGTCTGACAGGATATCAGGACTCTTCAGACCTACAGATGACTACCCATTCCTGCTACTACATGTGGGGACAAATGACACTGCAAGAAACGACCTGGAAACCATCTGCAGAGACTTTGAAGACTTAGGCAAGAAAGTGAAAGAACTGGGAGCGCAGGTGGTCTTCTCTTCCATCCTCCCAGTGGATGGCCATGGAACAAGGAGGTGGAATAAGATTCTGCAGGTGAACAACTGGCTACGTCGATGGTGCCGTCAGCAACGATTTGGATTTCTGGATCACGGAGTGAACTACTTATACGATGGACTACTTGCTAGAGATGGGGTGCACCTTACGAAGACTGGTAAGCATGTATTTGGAAGTCGCCTTGCTACACTTGTAAGGAGAGCTTTAAACTAGAACAACATGGGAAGGGAAGCAAAAGACCAGAAAAAGCCATACACCTGACAAATGCTATTGAGAACTCTGCTATTAGAAGTGGAAAGGAAGAACAAAGACGAAAGAATCTAATTAATAAAAATATTGGAGAAAGAGAAACCAATCACAAACTAAAATGTTTCTATACTAATGCACAAAGCATGGGCAACAAACAAGGAGAATTGGAACTACTAACACAGGAAAAGAAATATGATGTCATTGGAATCACTGAAACTTGGTGGGACAATACACATGATTGGAATACAAGACTAGAAGGATACAACTTATTTGCAAGAAGCAGACTTGATAAACGAGGAGGGGATGTCGCATTGTATGTTAGAAACGCGTATATCTGCACAGAGATTGAAGCTTCAGAGACTGGGAGTTCTGTGGAAACTGTTTGGGTAAGAATACAAGGACAGAACAATGGAAAGGACACCATTGTAGGCATTTACTACAGGCCGCCTGTGCAAGCTGAAGCTATGGATGAACTCTTTATGCATCAAATGGCCAAGTTCTCCAAAAAATATGACATAGTTGTCATGGGAGATTTCAACTATCCAGACATTTGTTGGGAATCTCTCTCAGGCAAAACTAACAGGTCAAGGAAATTCTTATCCTCTCTTGCTGACAACTTTATCTTCCAAAAGGTAAGGGAGAAAACAAGGGGAACTGCTACCTTGGATCTAATCCTTATAAACAGGGAGGAAATGGTTGAGGAGGTAAAAGTGGCTGGGACCCTAGGAGGTAGCGACCATGCTATTTTAGAATTTTGGATAACTAGAGGCGGAAGACCTGTGAAGACTCAGACGTCAAGGTTAGATTTCAGAAAGGCAGATTTTAAGGGATTCAGAAAGAGAATTGGAGGAATCCAATGGCTGGATATCCTTAAAGACAAAAATGTCCAGGAAGGATGGGAAATCTTGAAAAATGAAATTCTCAAAGCACAGTTGTTAACAATTCCGAAAAGAGGGAAGAATAGGAAGCAGTTAAGGAAACCAGGATGGATGAACACAGAACTTAAGCACATGCTAAAAAGGAAGAAAAAAATGTTTATAAAATGGAAAGAGGGAGGCATATCTAAAGAAGAATATAATGCTGTCTGCAGAACCTGCAGGGCACAAATCAGATTATCTAAAGCTGAAAATGAATTGAGGCTTGCAAGAGATGTCAAAAGCAATAATAAAGGATTTTGGGGATATGTCAAAAGTAAAAGAAAAGTCAAAGATGCTATAGGATTTTTACAGGATGAAAATGATGAAATGGTAAGACAGGATGTTGAGAAGGCTGAACTTTTAAATTCCTATTTTGCATCTGTTTTCTCTCAGAAAGGAAATGTAACATCAACTGTTATTCACTGTCCTATTAAGGGAATAGAAGAATCCAGGATATCTATAAACAGAAAGATAGTGAGGAAACACTTAGCTAGCCTAAATGAATTCAAGTCTCCAGGTCCAGATGAATTACACCCCAAAGTACTGAAGGAGATAGCAGAAGAAATTTTTGAACCCCTCTCTATAATCTTTGAAAATTCTTGGAGAACAGGAGAAGTGCCAGAAGACTGGAGAAGAGCAAATGTTGTTCCTATCTTCAAAAAGGGGAAGAAGGTGGACCCAGGTAACTATAGGCCGGTGAGTCTGACTTCTATACCAGGAAAGATCTTTGAACAAATTATTAAACAACATGTATGTCAATACCTGGATAAGAATGAAGTGATTAAACAGAGTCAGCATGGGTTTGTAACTAATAAGTCATGTCAGACTAACTTAATTTCCTTCTATGACGGTATCACTGATTGGGTGGATCAAGGAAATGCTGTAGATATAGTATATCTTGACTTCAGCAAAGCATTTGACAAAGTCTCTCATACAATCCTTATTGAAAAAATGATTAAGTATGGAATGGACAAGACAACTGTTAGGTGGATTCATAACTGGCTTAGTGATCGGACCCAAAGAGTGGTCGTAAATGGCTGCACATCCAGTTGGAAGAATGTCTCAAGTGGGGTACCACAGGGCTCTGTCCTGGGCCCTGTATTGTTCAACATCTTTATCAACGATTTAGATGAAGGAATTGAGGGTAAACTGATTAAATTTGCTGATGACACAAAGCTAGGAGGGATAGCTAATACTAGAGAAGAGAGAGAGAGGATTCATAAAGATTTAAATAAACTGGAGAAGTGGGCAGCAACTAACAGAATGGTTTTTAACAGGGAGAAATGCAAAGTACCACATCTGGGCAATAAAAATGAAAAAAGCATATATAGAATGGGAGGAATAGGGCTAAGTGACAGCACATGTGAAAAAGACTTGGGTATACTAATAGATCACAGACTGAATATGAGTCAACAGTGTGATGCAGCAGCAAAAAAGGCAAATGCAATTCTAGGATGTATTAACAGAAGCATACAGTCTAGATCACGTGAAGTCATTATTTCCCTCTACTCCTCTTTGGTCAGACCTCATCTGGAATATTGTGTCCAGTTTTGGGCACCACATTTTAAAAAAGACATCAACAAACTGGAGCAAGTTCAGAAAAGAGCGACCAGAATGGTGACCGGTCTGCAAACCCTGTCTTATGAGGAAAGGTTGCAGGATTTGGGAATGTTTAGTTTGCAAAAGAGAAGACTGAGAGGAGACTTAATAGCTGTCTACAAATATCTAAAGGGCTGTCACATTGTAGAAGGATCAACTTTATTCTCATTTGCACAAGGAAAGACTAGAAGCAATGGGATGAAACTGAATGGGAGGAGACACAGATTAGATATTAGAAAAAACTTTTTGACAGTTAGAGTGATCAATGAGTGGAACAGGCTGCCACGAGAAGTGGTGAGTTCTCCTTCAATGGAAGTCTTCAAACAGAGGCTGGACAGACATCTGACTGGGATGATTTAGCGAATCCTGCTTTGAGCAGGGGGTTGGACCAGATGGCCCAGGAGGTCCCTTCCAACTCTACGATTCTATGATTCTATGATTCTATGATTAAATAGTGCAATGCCTTGGTCAAGAGATGAAAACATTAGATATTTCCCAAAAATTTAAACGTGACCATCGTACTGTTAAGAGATTTGTGGTTGATTCTGAGCACAGACATGTTTGTGCTGATAAAGGCAGAATGAGGAAGGTTTCTGCCAGGCAAGTTCATCGGATTAAGAGAGCAGCTGCGAAAAAGCCATTACAAACCAGCAAACAGATATTTAAAGCTGCTGGTGCCTCTGGAGTCCCTCGAACCTCATGGTGTAGGATCCTTCAAAGGCTTGCTGTGGTGCATAAACCTACTATTCGGCCACCCCTAAACAGTGTTCACAAGCAGAAATTGTAGCAGTGGGTCCAGACATACATGAAGACTATTTTTCATACAGTCTTGTTTACTGATGAGTGTCGAGCAACCCTGCATGGTCCAGATGGATTGTTGGTGGATGGCCACTATGTCCCAACAAGGCTGCAACTTCAGCAAGGAGGAGGAGTCATGTTTTGGGCCGGAATCATGGGGAAACAGCTGGAAGGGCTCTTTAAGGCTCCTGAAGGTGTGAAAATGACCTCTGCAAAGTACTGTATATAGAGTTTCTGACTGACAGCTGTCGACAATGGTATAAAAAGCAGAAATGTGCCTTCAGGAGCAAAATCCTCTTCATGCATGACAATGCACCATCTCATGCTGCAAAGAATACCTCTGAGTCATTGACTGCTATAGGCATAAAAGGAGATAAACTCATGGTGTGGCCACCATCTTCCCCTGACCTCATCCCTGTAGAGAACCTTTGCAGTATCATCAAGCAAAAGATCTATGAGGGTGGGAGGCAGTTCACATCAAAACAGCAACTCTGGGAGGCTATTCCGACTTCATGCAAAGAAATCCAAGCAGAAACTCTCCAAAAACTCCCAAGTTCAATGGATGCAAGAATTGTGAAGGTGATGTCACAGAAGGGTTCCAATGATAGCATGTAACTTGGCCTGTTAGGATGTTTTGGAGTTAAATAGCTTTTTTGTTCAGTGAATGTGACCTCCTAATGCTGCAAATTCCACAAATGAACATTTTCAGTTCTTTAAAACATATCAAATGTTTAGAAATTCTACTGTGCCTAATAATTTGGAACAGTGCAATTTGAGTTTTTATTCATTTTGGAGATTATACTGCTATCATTGGGAGGTTTCTTCAATAAAATTTGATGTATACTCTAACGGGTGATGACTTTTATTAGAATGACTGTCATTTGTACTGACTATTTAGGAAAATCATAGAAAAATATAATTTGCATAATAATTTGGAACACAGTGTAGTTAGACATTGCACTTTCATCATTATGCAAACAAAACACCTCAACTTAGCTCTGTTAGGCACTGCCGCACTGGACATCCTACTCAAATGTAATTTCTCATCTCTCATGCTGTATTCATACCTTGTTTTTGTGACATATAATATTAATTATTGGAATGTTTACCTATGTGCTTACATTGATATTTTGAGTTCCAGTTCTTTTTTCAATTTTGCATATTGTACTGAGTTTTAAATTGTTTTCATATTATTTACTAATAAAGATTGGTTTTCGAAACATATCTCTTCTATGTTTTCATACCACGGAGTAATCATGCACATGGTTGGGCTCAGGTTTAAAATTATTTAGCAAGAAGTGAACGCCCAATAAAAATAGGGACTTTTGGAAATAATGACAAAATTTTGATTACATTTTTGAGGCACAGTGCAAAGCGCAGAAGGGAAGAAACACCATATTGGAGTTCAGATTTTGCTGGAATGGTTTGAGAGTGCCACGTCACATTGGTAGAGCCCCTGACATGCCAGAACAGCAGAAACCCTCCAGAACTGACCTCATTTTACAAACTGAACCTCCCAATGAATTCATCTAGGGGTGTAGTGGGCATGTTGACACCACATGGGCCTCACATAATTTTATACCATTGGACAGTGAAGAAGGAATAATTAGAGTTGAGCTTCAAAGTATCGGATCGGAATGGATCGGCCGATCTTTAAAAAAAGTATCGGTATCGCTGATTCCGATACCGGAAGTCCCATTCAAGTCTATGGGACTTCCGGTATCGGAATAAGAAAAACCCTGTTTTTGCCTTGTACAGCCTCTCTGGGGTCTGTACGGGCCTTGGGGGGGGCTGTGCCGGCCTGCCAGGGGGTCTGTGCAGGCTCCGGTGGTCTGTGCCGGCCTGCCGCGGGGCTGTGCCGGCCTGCCGGTGGTCTGTGCAGGCTCCGATGGGCTGTGCCGGCCTGCCGGGGGGCTGTGCCGGCCTGCCGGTGGTCTGTGCAGGCTCCGGGGGGCTGTGCCGGCCTGCCGGGGGGCTGTGCCGGCCTGCCGGTGGTCTGTGCAGGCTCCGGGGGGCTGTGCCGGCCTGCCGGGGGGCTGTGCCGGCCTGCCGGTGGTCTGTGCAGGCTTCGGGGGTCTGTGCAGGCATCGTCCGATGGGACTACAAGTCCCATCGGGCGATGCCTGCTACCATGACAGTGATTGACACATTAGCCAATGATGGGACAGTAGTAGTCCCATCATCCGGCTAATGTGTTAAATGTTAAAAAAAAAAAAAAAATACTACATACATACTACATGCATGCTACATACATACTACATGCTACATACATACTACATATATACTACATGCATGCTACATACATACTACATGCTACATACATACTACATACATACTACATATATACTACATACATACTACATACATACTGCATACTACATACATACTACATACATACTACATGCATGCTACATGCATGCTACATACATACTGTGTCCACGAGTGTGTCCCACGACGATCTTGGGTAGAGAACTGCAGCATCAGATGATGCTGCCGTTCTCTACGGGCTGCAGGAATCCAATGACGGAAGGTAGGTATCCTTCCGCACTGTATTCCTCCGCCACTTAAAAAAAAAAAAAAGTCCCTAGTCTCACTCTATGCCATTGCTGCGTGGGACACACTCGTGGACTGCTTTGGATCGTGGGTGAGTATTTTTGTGGTTTGTTATGTTAATATTTATTCCGGAAAAGACAATGGCTTCGGGGAACAATGTGACAAGTATTGGTAAGTATGTTACTCTATGTTATATGTACTGTATGTCTATGTATGTATTGTATGAATGTATTGTATGTATGTAGTATATATGTGGTATGTATGTAGCATGTAGTATGTATGTAGTATGTATGCAGCATGCATGTAGTATGTATGTAGCATGCATGTAGTATGTATGTAGTATGTATGTAGCATGCATGTAGTATGTATGTAGTATGTATGTAGTATGTATGTAGCATGTATGTAGTATGTATGTGGTATGTATGTAGCATGTAGTATGTATGTAGCATGCATGTAGTATATATGTAGTATGTATGTAGCATGTAGTATGTATGTAGCATGCATGTAGTATGTATGTAGTATTTTTTTTTTTTTTTGTGGTTTGTTATGTTAATATTTATTCCGGAAAAGACAATGGCTTCGGGGAACAATGTGACAAGTATTGGTAAGTATGTTACTCTATGTTATATGTACTGTATGTCTATGTATGTATTGTATGAATGTATTGTATGTATGTAGTATATATGTGGTATGTATGTAGCATGTAGTATGTATGTAGTATGTATGCAGCATGCATGTAGTATGTATGTAGCATGCATGTAGTATGTATGTAGTATGTATGTAGAATGCATGTAGTATGTATGTAGTATGTATGTAGTATGTATGTAGCATGTATGTAGTATGTATGTGGTATGTATGTAGCATGTAGTATGTATGTAGCATGCATGTAGTATATATGTAGTATGTATGTAGCATGTAGTATGTATGTAGCATGCATGTAGTATGTATGTAGTATTTTTTTTTTTTTTTTTTAACATTTAACACATTAGCCGGATGATGGGACTACTACTGTCCCATCATTGGCTAATGTGTCAATCACTGTCATGGTAGCAGGCATCGCCAGATGGGACTTGTAGTCCCATCGGACGATGCTTGCACAGACCCCCGGACATCAGCACAGCCCCCCGGCAGGCCGGCACAGCCCCCCGGCAGGCCGGTACAGACCCCCACAGGGTGCACAGACCACCGGCAAGCCGGCACAGCCCCCCGGCAGGCCGGTACAGACCCCCACAGGGTGCACAGACCACCGGCAGGCCGGCACAGCCCCCCGGCAGGCCGGTACAGACCCCCACAGGGTGCACAGACCACCGGCAGGCCGGCACAGCCCCCCGGCAGGCCGGTACCGACCCCGGGCAGTCCACACAGCACCCCGGCAGGCCGGCAGAGACCCCCGGAAGGCCCGAAATGACGGCGCATCATGATGCGCACACACCGCGCATCATGATGACGTCAGGCCGTCAATCAACTTTGAACTTCCGATTCCGATGCCGAATTCCGATATTGAAAAAATATCGGAAGTCGGTATCGGAATTCCGATACAGCAAGTATCGGCCGATACCCGATACTTGCGGTATCGGAATGCTCAACACTAGGAATAATTAAATATTTAACACTAAAATGTTATTTATCCCCAAGTTTTTAATTTTTATAAGGGCTGATAGGAAAAAATGGACTGCATAGTTTGTTGTGCAATTTTTCCTGAGTGCGCTAATACTCTACATGTAATTGGGAACTGTAAATTAAGTGAATGCTAAATGTGGTTCAGGCACCGAGGGGCCCAGAAGGGAGAGGAGCATTTGGATTTGG
Source organism: Dendrobates tinctorius (assembly GCF_039654945.1). Lineage (NCBI taxonomy): Eukaryota > Metazoa > Chordata > Amphibia > Anura > Dendrobatidae > Dendrobates > Dendrobates tinctorius. The sequence goes on from NW_027361671.1 coordinate 80,426,369, forward strand.
GAGTGCAGAATTTGCTGGATTTCTTTTGGGGGGTGAGGAGCCATAATGTGGAAGCCCCCGATATATCCATTGACAGATGACGGACCTGAGTTGAGACTTGCTTTTTCTGTGGATTAATTTGAAGCTTTTATTGGAAACATTTTACATAATATATTGGATCACATTTATCGAGGACTCTATCCTGTGCTTTAATTGGTGTTTCCATGTATTTCTTCGAATGACATGATTCAGTTGAAGTCCCTGAGGGATCCATTCACTATAATGAAGCAGCAGAGTTCCTCTGGATGGCACCTGGTGTCTAGTCAGTGGTGTCCTTTTCTTCAGAGGTGCAAGTAAGTAAGCGCTCAGTATAGAGTGCAGGCTAAATGTACGCCAAGCCTTACTATGATGTTTAGGAGGCAGAATGAATAAGTCAGCAGCAGGTCGAGATCTGGTTTCATTTTCTACATCATTTCTCATGCGGCAAAAGTGATCAGACACCTTTATTCTTCAGGTCAGTGTGATTACTGCGATACCAGTCTTATATCAGCTTTTCTTGTTTAGCTACTATCACACACTAAAAAATGCTTTTTTACAAAAAAGGTTTTTGCATTTCTATATTTTGAGAACTATAATTTTTCTATCTTTCTGCTAACAGTGTTATGTAACAGAGGCTTGTTTTTTGCGGAACAAGTTGACATTTTTAATAGTGCCATTTTTGGGTACATACTTTTTTATCTCTTTGTATTCCAATTTTTGGGAGGCAGAATAAACAAAAAACACGCAGTTAAGGAATTGTTTTTTTTGGGAAGGGGTTTATGCTGCTCTCCATGTGGTAATAGTGATATGTCAAGTTTATTGCTCAGGTCAATATGAATACAGCTATACTCCACTTAATATATATATATATGTATGTATATTTAGCTTTTTTATTTTTCTGCTGATGAAGCTATATGGCAGCTTGTTTTTTTGTGGGACAAGATGGCGCTTTCAGTGGTACTATTTTTATTTACATTTCATTTTTTGATCACTTTTTATTCCATTTTTTGTTCATTTTTTTAATTAAAAAAAGCATAGATGTGACAACACAGCATTTAAAGGGACAAAACAAGCAAAAACCAGAACCGACCAAAAGTCCATGCTGATAACAAAATTTATTAGTGTTACAGGAAATTAATAATGAAAAAAAGAATCAATGTACAGAGTAAAAAAAGATAAAGGGCACTACTATCCAGAATATACAATCACAGTGAAAAGATGTGCTAAAAAAACCTATTATCTCAGTGATATATGACAAAAATAATCACATATGAGTTACACATATGATGTAAACAATGATTGGATAAAAAATTGAATGATTAAATAATATGTGCATGTATAAATAGAAATTACAATGTAATCACTAACCATGTGAATGTTCAGGGTAAAGTAATTACTTACAATGTGATATGCTACTGGTCACCAGGATATTTGGCGAATATCCAGGTGATCAGGAGCATATCACACTGTAAGTAATTACTTTACCCTGAACATTCAAAATTATATGTCTTTTACTCTTATTATACGCTTTCTTGCTCTGGTCCAGATGTGCATGTTGCATATTTGCTGACACACACTGGTGTCTCTTGTTTAGATGTGCATGCTGTACACTTGCTGACACCTACTGGTATCTTTTGCTCTCGCATTTTACTTTTTTCACATGGTTAGTGATTACATTGTAATTTCTATTTATACATGCACATTTAATTATTTAATCATGCAATTTTTTATCCACTCATTGTTTACATCATATGTGTAACTCATATGTGATTTTTTTGTCATATATCACTGAGATATTAAGCTTTTTAGCACATCTTTTTACTGTGATTGTATATTCTGGATAGTAGTGCCCTTTATCTTTTTTACTCTGTACATTGATTCTTTTTTTCATTATTAATTTCCTGTAACACTAATAAATTTTGTTATCAGCATGGACTTTAAGTCGGTTCTGGTTTTTGCTTGTTTTGTTGGTTAATTTCCCGACTGTCCAGTTGCCCTTTATTTGTCCTTTTAAGTCAGCCAGCGTACTGTATATACCACTTGGTTTTTGACTTATTGTGATACATAATTAATTTGCTATGTTCTGACTTTTTATTCCCTTTGGTGGTTTGTTTAGCATTTAAAGGGAACCTGTCAGCACTTTTGGCCGATATAAGATACGGCCAGTGCCTTTCAGGGCTTATCTACAGCATTCTATAATGCTATAGATACGCCCCCGATCTGACCTGAAAGATAAGAAAAATAACTTTTATTATACTCTACCAGGTCTGATGGGTGTCGCAGGTCCGGGTCCAGCGACGCTAATCTTCTTGCGATGCCGCCTTCCTGCCTGGTTCATGGCTCCCCAGCATCACGCTCCTGCGTAGGCGTACTTCTCTGCCCTGTGTATAGGGCAGAGCAAAGTACAGCAGTGGGGGGAGCCATGAACCAAGCAGGAAGATGGCATCGCAAGAAGATGGGAGGCGCCGGCCCCACGACACCCATCGGACTGGATCGCACTGGATCCCCCCCGGGTGAGTGTAATAAAAATTATTTTTCTAATTTTTCAAGTCAGATCGGGGGCTTATTTACAGCATTATAGAATACTGTAGATAAGCCCTGAAAGGCACTGGCCGTATCTTATATGGGCCAAAAGTGCTGACTGGTTCATTTTAATCTTACTTATCCAGATGTCGATTTTCAGTAAACCAGGAGTCATAGACTGATATCTTTCTGTTGACTCTTCTTGTAAGTTTTATTAGTATTGGTAAATTGCTGAATGGTTGTTATTTACTTTTTATATCAGCTCCTATAGCTGATTGTTCTGTTATCTTTGAAAAACAGGGAGGCAGGGTCACTGAACAATGATGTTTGCTAATATGTTGATTATACATTATACCAAGCCATGCAGTTTGTTGACTTATAAACATTGAAGGATAAACTATAAATAATCAAACAATGTGGGTTAACCTCATCACACCTTCCCCTTGAGCTTTGGATAATTGTTTAAAGGACAACAGTTGTGAACTAGAAAAAGGGATATGTCTTTGTAACAAGACATCCAAAGATCCAAAGAGCCAGTAGCTCTTTACAAAAAAACAGCCATAAACACTCTACAGGATAGTTGTCAGATCATGGTTCTATAATGAGGGACACAGATTTGACATTCCACAGGATGCCAGCTTAGGGGACCATGGCCCCGGGTGAAAGAATACACATGGAAGCATTTGGACGCATCAGTCACCTGAGCCCCATGGATATGTTTGGGAAAGCCAGGATTGGGACCCTACTGGTCACCTGGCTCCATAAAAATGTACATAGAAGCCAGGTTGTGACCGTCCAGTCACCTGGCTTTGTACTTTAATGGACTGTCAGCTTCCTAAGCTTGTTGTTACCTCCTCTCTATGAATGCCATAGTTGGCCCTGGAAATTCTGAAGTGACAGCTTATCCAGGAGAGTCAAAGGAAGGGTGAGACTCTGTAATTTTGCACCATCTTGAGTATTTTACTGGGTTTGTTCAAAGTGTTGTTTACTGTTTTGTGGTTCAATAAAGTATCGACACACTGTTTTACCCTCACCCTGTGTTGTCTGAATAGTATTAGGCCCACGGTAAAAAGAAGAGCAGGCATTCGGCAGGATGAGCCCTGGTCCATGCAGTTTCAGCCAGCGGACTAGAGTACCCACTGACACCCCATGTCTCCACAATAGGTTTTTGCCACTTTTTATATTAATTAGTTTAATGAAGGGGTTAACTAATGTCACAGTTTTATAGATCTGGTCATTCCAGACATGACAATACCAAATACAATGGGTACGGAAAGTATTCAGACCCCTTTAAATTTTTCACTCTTTGTTTCATTGCAGCCATTGGGTAAATTCAAAAAAGTTCATTTTTTTCTCATTAATGTACACTCTGCACCCCATCTTGACTGAAAAAAAAACAGAAATGTAGAAGTTTTTGCAAATTTATTAAAAAGAAAAACTGAAATATCATATGGTCATAAGTATTCAGTCCCTTTGCTCATTATCGAGTAGAAGCACCCTTTTGAGGTAGTACAGTCATGAGTCTTCTTAGGAATGATGCCACAAGTTTTTCACATCTGGATTTGGGGATCCTCTGCCATTCTTCCTTGCAGATCCTCTCCAGTTCCGTCAGGTTGGATGGTGAACATTGGTGGACAGCCATTTTGAGGTCTCTCCAGAGATGCTCAATAGGGTTTAGGTCAGGGCTCTGGCTGGGCCAGTCATGAATGGTCACAGAGTTGTTCTGAAGCCTCGCCTTTGTTATATTTGCTTTGTGCTCAGGGTTATTGTCTTGTTTGAAGGTGAACCTTCGGCCAAGTCTGAGGTCCAGAGCACTCTAGAAGAGGTTTTCATCCAGGATATCTCTGTACTTGGCTGCATTCATGTTTCCTTCAATGGCAACTACTCGTCCTATTCCTGCAGCTAAAAAACACCCCCATAGCATGATGCTGGCACCACCATGTTTCACTGTTGGGATTGTATTGGGCAGGTGATGAGCAGTGCCTGGTTTTCTCCACACATACCATTTTAGAATTATCACCAAAAGGGTCTATCTTCATCTTATCAGTCCAGAGAATCTTATTTCTTATAGTATGGGAGTCCTTCACGTGTTTTTTAGCAAAATATATATGGGCTTTCATAGTCTTGCACTGAGGAGAGGCTTCCGTCGGGTCACTCTGTCCTAAAGGCCGACTGGTGGAGGGCTGCAGTGATAGTTGACTTAGTGGAAACTTTCTCCCATCTCCCTTCTGCATCTCTGGAGCTCAGCCACAGTTATCTTGGGGTTCTTCTTTACCTCTCTCACCAAGGCTCTTCTCCCACGATTGTTCTGTTTGGCAGGACGCGCCAGGTCTAGGAAGACTTCTGGTGGTCTCAAACTTCTTCCATTTAAGGATTATGAAGGCAATTGAGCTCTTAGGAACCTTGAGTACTGCAGAAATTATTTTGTAACCTTGGCCAGATCTGTACCTTGACAGAATTCTGTCTCTGAGCTCCTTGGCCAGTTCCTTTGACGTCATGATTCTCATTTGGTCTGACATGCACTGTGAGCTGTGAGGTCTTATATAGACAGGTGCGTGCCTTAACAAATCAAGTCTTATCAGTTTAATTAAACACAGCTGGACTCCAATGAAGAAATAGAACCATCTCAAGGAGGATCATAAGGAAATGGACAGCATGTGACTGAAATATGAGTGTCTATGCAAAAGGTCTGAATACTTATGACCATGTGATATTTTGGCTTTTCTTTTTTAGTAAATTTGCTAAAATGTCTACATTTCTGTTTTTTTCCGTGAAGAAAAGAGTACGCTAATGAGAAATTTTTTTTTTGAATTTACCAAATGGCTGCAATGAAACAAAGAGTGAAAAATGTAAACGGGTCTGAATAATTTACACAGTATGTGTACTTTTATTGTTTATATAGGCCATTGTAGCTGACAGATCAGGAGGACTTCATTGACCTCCTTCTGTCATGGCAACCATCAGTCCCCCACAATAACATTGTAACGACGTCACAGACTGGTCAAAAAGGAGAGCGAGCGCAGTCCCCTCTCCTAGCCTTCTAAATGTTGTGATCACTAATAATTGCAGCATTTAGAGAGCTAAACAGCTGGGCACTTTGCGGGCACCATCCCTGGCTGTGACAGCCCGGTCTCGGCTATCAATTAAGCTGAGCTCCCTGTGGCCATTGTGACCACACAATCTCCAGGATAACTGTATGTCTAACATCGGAAAGTCACTGGCAGATAGGATGTACAGACGGTACTTCCAATCTCTGGAAGGGGTTAAAACATTATTGGTCTTGCATACTATTAACATGAAGATTTTTTTTCACTACTAAAATAAAAGATATGCAGATTTGGTACAACCATAATTGTATTGGTCTTGAGAATCATATTTCAGGTCATTTTACGCCACAAAAGACACAATAAAAATTAACACACCTCCCTAAAAAAAGTTGCTACATTTATTTTTCTCACAAACTCAAAACACTTGGAATTTTTTTTCCTGTTTCCCAGTATACTGCATGGTAAATTGAATGGTGTCATTCAAAATTACAAATTGATCACAAAAAGCAAGACCTCACTCATGGTATGTGCACAAGACATCTTTCTCAGGTGGATTCCGCCTGGAACTTGTCTGAAAAAGCGCTAAAAAAACACTACAAAGAAAGAACATAATACACAGTAATGTGAAAATGGCTTCCTGTACATATGTTCCATCTTTCCGCTGATTTTAAAGGGAATCTGTCACCCTTTTTTTCGGTTTGCAGCTGCTGGCATAGACAACGGGGGCTTATCTACAGCATTCTGTAATGCTGTAGATAAGCCTCCGATGTAACCTGAAAGATAAGAAAAACACGTTATATTATACTCACCGGGGTGGGCGGTCCGGTCCGGTGGGCGTTGCGGTCTGGTCCGACGCCTCCCTTCTTCAAGCAATGACGTCCTCTTCTCCCATCCTGTAATGGCTGCGGCGCAAGCACACTGCTCTGCCCTGTTGAGGGCAGAGTAGAGTCCTGCAGTGCACAGGCGTCTGGAGAGGTCCGGCACCTGCGCACTGCAGAATTCTGCTCTGCCCTCAACAGAGCAGAGCAGTGCGCTTGCGCCACAGCCATTACAGGACGGGAGAAGAGGACGTCATTGCTTGAAGAAGGGAGGCGTCGGACCAGACCGCAACGCCCACCGGACCGCCCACCCCGGTGAGTATAATATAATGTGCTTTTCTTATCTTTCAGGTTACATCGGAGGCTTATCTACAGCATTACAGAATGCTGTAGATAAGCCCCCGATGTCTGCTGGCAGCTGCTAGCCGAAAAAAAGGGTGACAGATTCCCTTTAACTGCTTCAGGATTCAGAAGCTGAGAAACTATTAAACAAAGTAGCATGCTCATTCTTTGAATGACTTCTGCCTAGAAGTCACTCTCTAGTTAAAGGGAATCTGTCACCTATTTTTTTGTATATAAGCTACAGCCACCGCCATCAGGGGCTTAAATACAGCATTCTATAATGCTGTAGATAAGCCCCCAATGTAACCTGAAAGCGCAGGTGCTGGGCCTCTTTGACCTTTCCCGGCGCCTGCACACTGCAGTACTTTGCTTTGCCCTCAACAGGGCAGATAAAGTACGCCTGCGCATGAGCTGCGACAATCAGCAAGGAAGAGGACGTCATCGCATGAAGATGAGAGACGCCGGACCGCGACACCCATCGGACCAGACTGGACCCCGGGTGAGTATAATATAACTCATTTTTCTTATCCTTCAGGTTATATCGGGGGCTTATCTACAGCATTCTAGAATTCTGTAGATAAGCCCCTGATGGCTGTGGCTGCATCTTATATTGGAAAAAATAGGTGACAGATACCCTTTAAAGTTTGAATAACAAAAAAATGGCAACAAAAATGCTTCTGTAAAAACATCACCATTGTTTTCTTGAAAGACGCAAAGAGAAGAAATGCAATAAAAAATGATGAAAACATTGTATGCACCCCAAAGTGGTATAAAAACATAAGCCCACCTTGCAAAATTCAAGCCCTATAACACCTCCATAAGCAGAAAAATAAAAATATTACAAGTCCAGGAAAATAGTGTCACAGACCATTTTTTATGTTTGTATTATTTCCTCACTGTTAAAACTTGTAAAAAAATTACGCAAGTTTGGTATCATCGTGATCATACTTACCTGGAGAATTATTTTTTTAGGTTATTTTTAATATGCAATGAACTCTAAACAAAACCCAACTAAAAATGGAAGAACTACACTTTTTCACTGCAGTATATTGCACTGGGGAGAAGAGGCACCATTTTGATTTTCACCTCAATAGGAAAGCAGGAATGGTTGAATTTTCTGGTACTTAGCCTCTCTATTCCCAATGCCTTTAGCAGTGGCTCATGGGATAATAAGGGGTTAATGTAACCTTGCTATTAAAAGGTGAAATTAAGCCGGGTTAATAATGGAGAGGTGTCAATAAGACACCTCTCCATTATTAATCCTATAGTAGTAAAGGGTTAAAAAAGACACACATTCATTACAAATTATTTTAGTGAAATAATTACACAAAGTTTATGACCAAATTTATTAGATGAAGGAATTGAGGGTAAACTGATTAAATTTGCTGATGACACAAAGCTAGGAGGGATAGCTAATACTAGAGAAGAGAGAGAGGATTCAAAAAGATTTAAATAAACTGGAGAAGTGGGCAGCAACTAACAGAATGGTTTTTAACAGGGAGAAATGCAAAGTACTACATCTGGGCAATAAAAATGAAAAAAGCAGATATAGAATGGGAGGAATAGGGCTAAGTGACAGCACATGTGAAAAAGACTTGGGTATACTAATAGATCACAGACTGAATATGAGTCAACAGTGTGATGCAGCAGCAAAAAAGGCAAATGCAATTCTAGGATGTATTAACAGAAGCATACAGTCTAGATCACGTGAAGTCATTATTTCCCTCTACTCCTCTTTGGTCAGACCTCATCTGGAATATTGTGTCCAGTTTTGGGCACCACATTTTAAAAAAGACATCAACAAACTGGAGCAAGTTCAGAAAAGAGCGACCAGAATGGTGACCGGTCTGCAAACCCTGTCTTATGAGGAAAGGTTGCAGGATTTGGGAATGTTTAGTTTGCAAAAGAGAAGACTGAGAGGAGACTTAATAGCTGTCTACAAATATCTAAAGGGCTGTCACATTTTAGAAGGATCAACTTTATTCTCATTTGCACGAGGAAAGACTAGAAGCAATGGGATGAAACTGAATGGGAGGAGGCACAGATTAGATATTAGAAAAAACTTTTTGACAGTTAGAGTGATCAATGAGTGGAACAGGCTGCCACGAGAAGTGGTGAGTTCTCCTTCAATGGAAGTCTTCAAACAGAGGCTGGACAGACATCTGACTGGGATGATTTAGCGAATCCTGCTTTGAGCAGGGGGTTGGACCAGATGGCCCAGGAGGTCCCTTCCAACTCTACGATTCTATGATTCTATGATTCTATGATTCTATTATGCTGCCAATCCAACTGAATCCCTTGTTCTCCTGTAAAAAAAATAAAGTAAAAAGCCAACAATATCATACCTCTCCGTCATTCAGTCAGGTCCCCCGCTGCAATCCCATCACAAAGGGTTAACTAGTTTACAACAGGGACTGGAGCTAATGCTACCGGCTCAGCTGTAAACCACTGCAGAATGAATGAAATCATGTCTGCGCAGGTGCCCTGGCTGACCGGAGATGAACTGATTAGCGTGGTAAAGTTTCTGAATTTTTTCAGAACTCTTTGTGACTACCGCTGACGTCACTGAGGCTGCGCGGAGTCCCCTGCTGACCTGAGGTGAACTCAGGAGTGTGGGAAAAAGTTCAGAAACTTTCCCACGCTAATCAGTTCATCCCCGGTCAGCCGGGGCGCCTGCGCAGACATAATTTAATTCTTTCTGCAGTGGTTTACAGCCAGGCCGGTAGCATTAGCTCCGGTCCCTGTAGTAAACTAATTAACCCCTTGTGAAGGATTGCAGTGGGTGACCTGACTGAACTGCGGAGAGGTATGGATATTGTTGTTTTTTTATTTTTTTTTGTTACAGGAGAACAAGGGATTCAGTTGGATTGGCAGCAAAATAAATTTGTTAACCTACTCAAATTATGAACAGACCAAACAAAGTCCAATTAGATGAAGACTTAAAAATATTTTTATTTAATTACACAATAAAAGGGAAAGACTCCTTGAGAAAGCTACTACAGGCAAAACGTACATTGGAAGGAGTTGGAGACACATTGAGCCACTTATCATGGGTATTTATGATCTTTTTACATATCCTATGCACTTTATTTGGGTATACAGACTGCTAGTCTGTCTATTATATGCACTTTATATTGTCAATGGATTTTTTATGATCACAGTTACTTATGGCCCATGCGTTAATCATGTTATTATCTTCTTATTATGATTAATTATGGTATTATATTATGTCCATTTGTTTGGTTTCCCTTTTATTGTGTAATTAAATAAAAATATTTTTAAGTCTTCATCTAATTGGACTTTGTTTGGTCTGTTCATAATTTGAGTAGGTTAACAATATCTTTCATGAACATCCCTATATGTTATATGATAAGTGAATGTTTCTCACTAAGTTGTTGCTGTAGCATAATAAATTTGGTCAAAAACTTTGTGCCATTATTTCATTAAAATAATTTTTAATTAATGTCCTGTGTATTTTTTTAAGCCTTTACTACTATAGGATTAATAATGGAGAGGTGTCTTATTGACAACTCATCATTATTAACCAGACTTAATGTCACCTTTCAATAGCAAGGTGACATTAACCCCTTACTAACCCATGAGCCACCACTAAAGGCAATGGGAATAAAGAGGCTAAGTGCCAGAAAAGGCGCATCTTATAGATGCGCCTCTTCTGGGGTGGCTGGGGGCACTCTCTAGGCTATTAATATCTACCCTCAGTCACTGGCTTTCCCTCTCTGGTGGAGAAAATACAGCGGGAACCCACATAATTTTTTTCAACGAATTTACCCGTTAATTTAACACCTACATGTCCCATATTTTACACACACACACTAATGTAATTATTAGTCAAAGACATATAAAAAACTAAATGAAATGAAATGATTTACTGTATGTAAACCATGTGTCATTTCATGTCAGGTTCTGTAATGATTTTACAGAAGCTGGCTATTGATTTAGCAGCTATTTTACTATCTAGAACTCTATATATATGTATATATATGTATTCTATGTGTATATATCTATCCTTTCTTTTGTGTTTTAACCTGTCATTGGGATCCATTATGTGTCCATTTTGCAAGCCGACGAGAAAATCTCACCATATGGATGTCACACGGATGCTTAGATGTGAGAAAATCGCATCCTGGCAGTACAATCGGATGAAATATGGATCACTGTTCATGAAACATTTGTGCGATTCTGGTCTGTGAAAAACAGACCTTTTTTTATACTTTGTGTGTGACTCCAGCCTTCTTCCAGTTACAATCCCCAGCAGGGATGCTGTGTTTTCCAGGTCGGTGGCCCAGCCAGCTCTCAGGTAATTTGGGGTACACTTTGCCAGAACCTCCTTCTGATGTTCCTTTCCTGGCTGTCTCACTGTGCTGGCTCCCACCTCTCCTGCCCTGGGCCTTCACACAGTGTCCCAAGTTAGCAGCCTCGGATCCTGTCGGGCGATGTCCTCTTGATCCCCTTGTTCCTATCTGGCTGCCTTTTCAGCGATTGTATGCGGATGTGGCTACAGCACATGCAGATACTGCAGCCTCCGGTTAGTTAGCTGAGTCTTCAGTTTCTCCACAAGTCTGGGGCCGGTCCCCTACTGCTACCTGGTCCCTCCACCCAACTACAGTCGGCGTGGATTCGGGTGCTACTGGTTGATTCCTCACTTCCTTTGCCCCTAGATTCCCTTCTTTCTCTCCTATTTTCTCTCATGCTGTGTTAGTCTAGGGACGTGCTCCTCCCTCCTTCAGTCCCCAGCACCAACTGTCTACTTCCCTCCAACTGTCTTCTATTTCCCGGGCCCTGATAGGTACAGTGTGTGATATAAGTGTGTGGGTTCTGGGTAGTGCCACCTCCTTATCTGAAAGTGGAGTACCACACCTCTAGCTGAGGTGCAGTACCTCTGTGGCGACTGAAACCTCAGAGGTGCCACATATGGGCCCCATATAATGCCCCCATTTAGAAAGGGCCCCAATGCCCTTTATAATGCTCCATACAGAATGTCTCCTTTAATTAGACCTGTTTCACACATCAGTTTTTTTGTGTCAGTTAAAATCCGCCAAAATGTCGGACAGCGGATCCATTGGTAACTGAAGTGAACGGATGCCACCGGACCGTTTTTTTGACGGATCCGCCGACTAAAGAATTTTAAAGGAACCGCTGCCCGGGAAGAGAAGAGAGAGAGAGAGAATTTTTTGTGGCCGCCAGAAATGATTTCAGGGTTAAATTTCCGCCTGACTTCAATCCTCCGGGCATGCGCACTATAAAAATGCGGATCCTGCAGCACAAAAAACGTTGCATGGTCCGACCAGGCATCTCGGCGGACGCAAAAAAATTGACGGATCCGCAAAAAAAAATGGTGGATCCGTTTTTTTGCAAAAACGGCGGATTTTGACTGATGGTCAAAAACGGAAGTGTGAAATAGGCCTTAGCAGTTATTTGGTAACCCACAACACATTCGTACAACAGTTGTTTTTGTACAAATTTTCAATTGTATTGCTCTTTATCTTTTTCTGAAAATTGGATCTTCATAAAGCACAACAAAAATCACATGAGCCCAGACTGTTGTATAGTAGAGATGGTTTCTATTGTATTGAAATAAATTTAAAGTTACAATAACCCATGATGATCTCTCAGTGGCTTCAGTTATTTCTCCTGTAATTCTTTCTTACCTATATTGTCATAGTGACTGTAACTCCAGATAAGGTTTTAGTTTCTAAAACTCCAGCTTTTGACCACTAGGTGGCGGTCTTGCATTCCGCAAATGCTGCTTGATTATAATATTTTTTGTTCTGAAGTTAACACATCATTTCATTTTGTTCTTATCAGAGAAAAAATAAAACGTAAAATTGCTGTTTACAACGCTTCAGTGCTGATGAGTTCCAGATACAAGATATATTGTGTTTTGATTCAAGGTCTGAGACTTTTTCAGGTTTGAATCAAATAAAGCTGGAGAGGCAGAAAGTGTAAATAGTGTCTTATCTGAAAAAACAAATTAAATAAAATAGTGTAGGTATGGTCACCTGATAGGGTTGTGACAGTCACAACGCCTTAAAAGCATGTAAAGGCTGCTGCCAGAACACCAATAAAAAATGCCATGCATGAAATGAGGAATAGGGTGGTTCAGTGTCCGCGCTGCCCAAGGTTCAAACACATGGTTAAAGCATGAATGCGGTTTATTGTGTCAATGCGTTTCAAGGTTTCCAAACCTCTTCGACAGGACCAAACCACTCTTTAATGAGCAGAGCAGTATTTGATTCACACTATATAAATGTACTATCCACTTTTCCCAGTGCTGCTACCCTTAGCTACCAGCCTTGGGCATGTTTGAACTGCACATGGGTCCCCTTTTCTGATGATTCTAATGCACTTTATGTCATAATTAAGCAGAAGACACTTTTGTGAGTTAGATTTTTTCTTATTCCTGATTATTATTATTATGATTATTATTATTACTAAACCAGGGACTCAAGCTTGAGTAGGACATTCTGCATATTCCAGGAAAAGCGAAGAGTCTTCCTCAGCAAGAAGATCGTTGGGTACAGCTAGGACCAGCTGCTTGGAAAGCATCGCCAAACCGCACGCCAAATTTTTGCCTCTAGGACATTAGTGCAAGAAAGCTTGGCTGATTGAGTAGATTACACAAGAAGGAAGATACACAGCAAGTCAGCAGGATCTAGGAGCAACATGGCAGATGTGACCACCTACATGGTGAAAAAGGGGAAGTATACACCACTTTATAGAAAAATCATTTTATTTATTTAAATAGCACTCATTATAAAAGTCATGAACAGAGATACAAAATGCAAATTGATAGCTACCAGCAGCTAGGTCACTTACAAAAAAATCCTGGATTGAAATATCTTAGTGCACCAAATTTAAGTCCTTAATATTTAAACAGGGTTAAACCTAACTCCTATGTACTGTCCTAAGAAGTTGTGCACAGAGAGAAATGTTATTAATGGTTAGCAAACCTCCTAAAAAATGTCAATTCAATCCCAATAGAATGCCAAAGGGCTAACTGAAAAAAGGCTGCTGCAGTATGACATAATCACCTTCTCTATTGAATATCCAAAGTGCACATATGCAAAATCCACAGGGCTTATTATAAAATAGAAAGTGTATTGGTTCAAAATTGAGAGCTCTAAAGTGCAAAGTGCATAAATAATATTTCAGGCATAAATATATCTCTTACTAGCCAAACAAAGACTCAAAAATGTCAAGTAAATATAACCATGTGGCAACAGACAAATACTGTAGAGCTGGGAGTAGGAGAATAAAAAAACGCCCAAATTTAGTTGGTAAATCTCTTAAGTAATCTGGCCATGTGCTAGAAGTGCAACAAAGGATCTATTGAATGAGGAGAGATAGCATGGGTTTAAGCTTACCGTTACACTCAGCGATGCACCAGCGATCCCGACAACGATATGGATCGCTGGTGCATCGCTAGGTGGTCGCTAGTGAGCTGCCACACAGGCAGATGTCACCAGCGACATAGCAGCGGTCGGGGATCACTACTTACCTGTCAGACGTGGTGATCCTGACGTCCTCCCGCCCGCATCCACAAGTCGCTCGTCGGCGCCACAGGAAGCCCAGCAGGAAGCGCCCAATGAGAAATGGTCCAGGACGTTCTCATGCGACCAGCAATGAGCAGCGGGGGAGCCGGTCGGAGGTAAGTATCAGACATAGCAATATCGCTGCTACGTCACAAAATTGGTGATGTTACAGCGATATTGCTAGCGATATCGCTATGTGTAACGGGGGCTTAAGTATGCATAGCAGCTGAAACAAAGTACCTGACCTGCTAGTGGCAGTGGCCTCCCGACGCGTTTCGCATGATCTTTTTCTATTTTGCCAACTAAATTTGGGCATTTTTTATTCTCCTACACCCAGCTCTATTTGTCTGTTGCCACATGGTTATATTTACTTGACATTTTTGAGTCTTTGCTTGGCTAGTAGGAGATATATTTATAAGGTAAATCAAAAAAGAAAAAAATAGAATGGCACTAAGAAACAGTCTACTTACTGGTGGAGTGGGTGGACTCTGAGTCAGCAACACTTTGCAGGGTGAAAGCACGGTAGTGAAGGTGCTTGCTTGAAGGAACACACATGAAGCAATCCAAAAAAATAAGGAAAAAAGCAGCACACTGCGTTTACCGTATCATAAAAAACCTAAGTCCTTTATTTCAGAAAAGCACACATGGACAAGGTTTGTGAGGGCAGGATAAGTGCAGGCATGCAGGCAAGAAGCAGGACTATGGCCGTTTCGTGTTAAACACGCTTCAAGCCCCTTAAAAAATTGTGAGGAAAGAATGGTTGTAAATGACGAGGAAAAAGCTAATTTATGAAACACCTTCTTCTCCACTTTATTCACGGTGGAAAATTAAATGCTAGGTGAAATGCTGAGAGACAAAGAAAACCCTATATTAAGGGTCACCAATCTAACCCAAGGAGAGGTGCGAAAGCGGCTAAATAAGATTAAAATAGATAAATCTCCGGGTCCAGATGGCATACACCCACGAGTACTAAGAGAACTAAGTAAGGTAACAGACAAGCCATTATTTCTTATATTTAGGGACTCTTTAGCTATGGGGTCTGTTCCTCAGGACTGGCACATAGCAAATGTGGTACCAATATTCAAAAAGGGCTCTAAAAGTGAACCTGGAAATTATAGGCCAGTAAGTCTAACCTCTATTGTTTGTAAAAATATTTGAGGGGTTTTTGAGGGATGTTATTCTGGATTATCTCAATGAGAATATCTGTTTAACTACATATCAGCATGGGTTTATGAGAAATCCCTCCTGTCAAACCAATCTAATCGGTTTTTATGAAGAGGACCAAGGTGATTAAATGGACGTGGTATATCTTGATTTTTCCAAAGCATTTGATACCCTGCCACACAATGAGAATGCTGGGTCTGGGGGGAAATGTGTGTAAATGGGTAAGTAACTGGCTTAGTGATAAAAAGCAGAGGGTGGTTATAAATGGTATATTCTCTAATTAGGTCGCTGTGACCAATGGGGTACCACAGGGGTCGGTGATGGGACCTTTTCTCTTCAACATATTTATTAACGATCTGGTAGAACGTTTACACAGTAAAATATCGATGTTTGCAGATGATACAAAACTATGTAAAGCAGTCAATACAAGAGAAGATAGCATTCTGCTACAGAAGGATCTGGATAAGTTGGAAACCTGGTCCGAAAGGTGGCAGATGCGGTTTAACAATGATAAATGTAAGGTTATACACATGGGAAGAAGGAATCAATATCAACATTACACAAATCTGACATGGAGAAGGACTTGGGGATCTTAGTTAGTGATAAACTTACCTGGAGCAGCCAGTGCCAGACAGCGGCTCCCAAGGCAAACAGCATCATGGGGTGCATTAAAAGAGGTTTGGCTACACATGATGAGAGCATTATACTGCCTCTGTACAAATCCCTGGTTAGACCGCACATGGAGTACTGTGCACAGTTTTGGGCACCGGTGCTCAGAAAGGATATAATGGAACTTTGTGAGTACAAAGGAGGGCCACAAAATTAATAAAGGGGATGGGGGAACTACAATACCCAGAGAGATTAGCAAAATTAGGATTATTTAGTCTAGAAAAAAGACAACTGAGGGGAGATCTAATAACCATGTATAGGTATATAAGGGGACAATACAAATATCTTTCCAAGGATCTATTTATAAAAAGGAAGGTGACGGTCACAAGGGGACATTCTCTGCATCTGGAGGAGAGAAGGTTTTTCCACCAACATAGAAGAGGATTCTTTACCGTTAGGGTAGTGAGAATCTGAAATTCCTTGCCTGAGGAGGTGGTGATGGCAAATTCAGTCGAGGGGTTCAAGAGAGGCCTGGATGTCTTCCTGGAGGGTAACAATATTGTATCTTACAGTTATTAGGTTCTTTAGAAGGACGTAGATCTGAGGATTTATTCTGAAGGAATATAGGCTGAACTGGATGGACAAATGTCTTTTTTCAGCCTTGCTAACTATGTTACTATATTATCTATTTCAGGCTCACAGACCGCCCACTCCACTCAGTTCTGTATACCCTCTGGTGCCAGCCCAGGGTTTGATTGTACGGTACGTTTGCCCTTCCGTTATTTATTAAGCATTTCACTCCATATGTGATATCAATGCACTGAATATCAGCACGCTTTAGATTTAGATATAGATCCCTCATTTTTTGGAGAAAAAAAATAATTTGATTGGTTATAGATATCAAAATTTTCTTTAGATCCACAGAGTTAATAACTAATATCTTGGGTAGAGATAACACTCTATTAATACTTTGGTCTACTTTGTTCTGAATGGGTGTCATGCTACTGCAGTGCAGTATAGCGCAACCTCCAACATAGGGTGCTGGTGAGTGAATAGAGGTTGCACACACAGCATAGCCACACTGAGCAGCAGCACAAGCGCCACCCGATGGCAAAAGAGTGGTTAGACAAGCCGAGTCAGAAACAGTCAGGAGCAGAAGTACCAGAGGTCACAGCAGTAAACGTGGTCAAAAACAAGCTAACGGTCGGAAGCGGATAAGACAAAGACAGAAGACAGGAGCAGGTCTGAATGCAAGCCAAGTCAAAATCAGGGAGTCAACAAACTTACAGGGAAACATGAGCGCTATCCCAGATTTTGGCACTATGTACTTTATTTATGGAATTATTTATTTTTTTGTGATATATCGCTTGTGAAATTATGTCCAAATCCCAGATTGATTTGTTTTCTCCATACCTATATTTTTTCAGTATTTAATGTTGAAATTCTCTATAGCAATCTTTTATATCTTAATGCTCTATTATATTCATCTATGGCCATGCTACACATTATGTTTCTAAAGTGCGTCATGTCATAGACTTGGTTTTATTATGTATTGTTGATTTTTGTGTCAATAAAATTTGATATATTTTAAAGTAGTCCTCTGTTTTCTGATTGGAATAAATTATGCATTTTATATTCAATATTAAGCCCCTTGGGCTACAAAATATCAAGTTCATGAATCCAAGGTAATTTTTTCATCCTATGCAACCTCAATCTATCTTCTCTTTGTCTCTGTAAAGGCACACTGTCAATAACCCTAAACCTTAACTGGTTGATGGAATGTTGGCCCTCCATGAAATGTTTAGAGACTAGGGATGAGCAAACCCAAACTTTAAAGTTCAGGGTCTGTACCGGACACCTAGTGTCTGGTATCGAATCATGAACACAGGCTTTTTAATGTTTGTCTGGTTTCCTGTTTGGGTTCACCAATCTAATAAAGCTTGTTAAAAGGCTGCAGTGCAGCCAATCAACACATGGCTGTGATTGGCCTGCGCACCACGCTACCCGGCCTGTATAAAGGCCAGATCACGAGTTCTGCCACCATTCTACTCTTGTTATTGTAGGGATAAGAGGCAGCTGGAGTAAGGAACAGAGGTACCCTGACTGCCATTAGGTACCAGGATGAAATCCTCAAACCCTATGTGAGACCATATGCAGGTGCATTGGGCCCTGGGTTCCTTTTAATTCATGACAATGCTAGACCTCATGTGGCTAAAGCGTGTAAGCAGCACATTTGGGACATCATGTCTTGTTCCATCTACCAACTGCACCACAACCTGTCCAGAAGTTGATTGATGCTTTAATCCAGGTCTGGGAGGAAATCTCTCAACAGAACATCCGCAGACTCACCAGGACCATGCCTGGGCACTGTAGGGAGGTAATACAGGCACGTGGAGGCCACTCACACTACTGAACTTCATTTCCTTTTCTTGAGGCATTTCTACTGAAGTTGAATCAGCCAAAAAATTGATTTTCCAGTTTGATTTTGAGTATCATTCCAAATCCAGACCCCCATGAGATATTAAGTTTGATTTATATTGATCATTTTTATGTTTTATTGTTCTCAACACATTCCACTATGTAATGAATAAAGATTTACAACTGGAATATTTCATTCAGTGATATCTAGGATGTGGTATTTTAGTGTTCCATTTATTTTTTTTAGCAGTGTATTTTGCCAGTTCAAGGATGGGAGAAGAAATTGCCTTTCAACATATAACCACAACATATGCAACTCCACCTCAGGAAATTACCCATCTTTAGGGTGCTCAGGGTAGCTTTATCTTTTAAATGATTCCACTAAAGACCTTACTAGCTTATCCTTTAAATTAGTACCACGTCTATAAGATAGAAAACATGGAAATTTAAACTCATTAATGTAAGGATGTCCCCTAGACAATAAAGACCAAAGATTTAAAACAATTCCTGCAACAGGGCCACTAAAAGGAAATAAGAGGTATATTACTCTCCTTTGTAACTGAACGTGTCTTCATAAAAGATCCTCCCATTTGAAATCCAAGGCCCAATGTTTATATCCAGATAATTTGGTGACCGGGTAACCTCTAGAGATAAATTTCTTACACATCATCTCTAACCTGTCATCAATTTTCTGTTCACACAAAACTATCCTCCTCACTCTAATTAGTTGACTCAATCATCTTACTTGGTCGTTTGCCATCAAAATGCAAAAGGCTGTTCATATCAATTTGTTTGACAAACAAATTTGTACATTATCCCTAAAGATCAAAATATTAAAAAACTGTAGTTCCCTAGTTGAACTGGTTGAAGTGAACTGTAGTTCTGGAAAAACTTGATTGATTTCATACTGAAAAGCAGAAAGCTCATTAGCATTATCATCCCACAAGAAAAGCATAGTATCAATATGGCACCACCAGCTACTGACATGGCACCAAAAGAGGGATCTGTACACATATCTGTCCTCGAATACAGCCATGTAGATGTTAACATAGGTGGGGGCCACATTGGAAGCCATGACTCACCCCCTCTACTGCAGGAAATAGTAATCCTCGAAAATGTAGTAGGTCCTCGGCAGGATGAATTCCAGCAGCGATAGGGCAAGTTGTGTACATTCCAGAGCCATGTTCAATTGAGGTGTAAAAATACACCACATCAAAGGAAACCCTCTTGATTTATTTAAAAAATCTCTAGTATATCTAGTATGTGACCTGGCATTGGTGGTAAATTTTCGCAAAAGTCGATAAAAAACATGGCTACCTTACTAAACAAAGACCCTCTCCCAGATACCCTCTCTCAGGTGATAATTGAGCTCAGTGGCCCATGCATTCTACATCAGGACAGATGCTGATCTCAGTGATTAGTTGCAGTGCTGATGTGTGCTGTAGTCATGACATCACTGCTGCAGCTAGTAAATAGAGAACAAAGCAGTGGCAAAGAGGCAGTGCTAGTGTCAGCCCAGGGCAGGGAGATACCCGGCATGCGACTCAAAAGGAGGAAGCTAGTAAAGGGGAGAACTGACGGTAGGGAGAGGGGGAAGATGGTGACCCCTCAACACTCACCTTATGCTGAACCCTGCACTCCTTATCGCCCTAGATGCGTCCTTTCTTTTGTGCGCCATTGCGTGCCTAAGCCCTCGCTGACCCTGGGTCCTAGCCCTAGATAGTGAGCTGGGCAACAAGACACTGGTCTTACTACTAAAATAAGACAACAAATGGGAAGAGACAGACAGACAGGACCTGTCATTCACTTTTTATCAGCCATATATTTATATCTGTCTCCCATCACCTTCAAGTTGTTCTGTAGAGAGCAATGAAGAAAAATGTTCCTCCCCAAGAACCCCAGAAGACTCAACTCTACTGAAAAGACAGAAATAAGGGTGAAAACAATATGCACCAAAGAATGGGGACTTACCCATAGACTCATGGTAACAATTATTTAGTGCAAATTCTGCCAAAGGTAAGTGACATGACCAATCTTCCTTGTTTTCAGAAACAAAACACCTACAGTAAGGTATGTCTCTAGGATTTGATTTATACATTTGGTCTGACCATTAGATTGTGTATGGAAAGCCGAGGAAAAAGATAGATGCACCCCTAGGTGAGAAGAGGGGAGAACAGGAGAAGTGCCAGAAGACTGGAGAAGAGCAAATGTTGTTCCTATCTTCAAAAAGGGGAAGAAGGTGGACCCAGGCAACTATAGGCCGGTGAGTCTGACTTCTATACCAGGAAAGATCTTTGAACAAATTATTAAACAACATGTAAGTCAATACCTGGATAAGAATGAAGTGATCAAACAGAGTCAGCATGGGTTTGTAACTAATAAGTCATGTCAGACTAACTTAATTTCCTTCTATGACGGTATCACTGATTGGGTGGATCAAGGAAATGCTGTAGATATAGTATATCTTGACTTCAGCAAAGCATTTGACAAAGTCTCTCATACAATCCTTATTGAAAAAATGACTAAGTATGGAATGGACAAGGCAACTGTTAGGTGGATTCATAGCTGGCTTAGTGATCGGACCCAAAGAGTGGTCGTAAATGGCTGCACATCCAGTTGGAAGAATGTCTCAAGTGGGGTACCACAGGGCTCTGTCCTGGGCCCTGTATTGTTCAACATCTTTATCAACGATTTAGATGAAGGAATTGAGGGTAAACTGATTAAATTTGCTGATGACACAAAGCTAGGAGGGATAGCTAATACTAGAGAAGAGAGAGAGAGGATTCAAAAAGATTTAAATAAACTGGAGAAGTGGGCAGTAACTAACAGAATGGTTTTTAACAGGGAGAAATGCAAAGTACTACATCTGGGCAATAAAAATGAAAAAAGCATATATAGAATGGGAGGAATAGGGCTAAGTGACAGCACATGTGAAAAAGACTTGGGTATACTAATAGATCACAGACTGAATATGAGTCAACAGTGTGATGCAGCAGCAAAAAAGGCAAATGCAGTTCTAGGATGTATTAACAGAAGCATACAGTCTAGATCACGTGAAGTCATTATTTCCCTCTACTCCTCTTTGGTCAGACCTCATCTGGAATATTGTGTCCAGTTTTGGGCACCACATTTTAAAAAAGACATCAACAAACTGGAGCAAGTTCAGAAAAGAGCGACCAGAATGGTGACCGGTCTGCAAACCCTGTCTTATGAGGAAAGGTTGCAGGATTTGGGAATGTTTAGTTTGCAAAAGAGAAGACTGAGAGGAGACTTAATTGCTGTCTACAAATATCTA
Source organism: Dendrobates tinctorius (assembly GCF_039654945.1). Lineage (NCBI taxonomy): Eukaryota > Metazoa > Chordata > Amphibia > Anura > Dendrobatidae > Dendrobates > Dendrobates tinctorius. Next base: position 80,448,156 of record NW_027361671.1, read on the forward strand.
AAGGGCTGTCACATTGTAGAAGGATCAACTTTATTCTCATTTGCACAAGGAAAGACTAGAAGCAATGGGATGAAACTGAATGGGAGGAGACACAGATTAGATATTAGAAAAAACTTTTTGACAGTTAGAGTGATCAATGAGTGGAACAGGCTGCCACGAGAAGTGGTGAGTTCTTCTTCAATGGAAGTCTTCAAACAGAGGCTGGACAGACATCTGACTGGGATGATTTAGCGAATCCTGCTTTGAGCAGGGGGTTGGACCAGATGGCCCAGGAGGTCCCTTCCAACTCTACGATTCTATGATTCTATGAAGACAAAGCCCTCCAAAATTTATGCACAAACTGGGTCCCGAGTTGAAGTTTCAATGAAGACATGGTGGTTAAGAGAGTGGTGTAAGCCTTCTTTGCTGGGAGCCACATGCAACAGTTCCAATTTCTTTTTCCCAGCCACACTCAGATGGCACAAACATAAATTTCATAGAGTACTATTGGTATAAAAATGCAAGGATAGAAACACAAGTAGTTGAGAAAAAGTATGGGCAGGTCTGCCTTTCTGAGAGCCCTAATTCTACAGGCAACACACATGAAGGAGTCCCAACTTGTAGTCTCCACATTTCAAAAACTTATTAATGTCACAAACCACTAAAATGACATCAATTTCCACAGAGTAGAAACAGTATTATAAACCTCTGACACACGTTCTACTACAGGCAACAAGCCAGATGAAGAGACAACTTGGAGTATCCACATTTCAAAAAATTGTTTGTAACATCAGCAGCAGTAGCAACAGCTGGCACAGTAGCTATGACAAAGGTGGCGCAGACTGCAATATCGCAAGATCAATGCATGACACTAAAAACGATACTATAGCCTAGTCGGCCCATTCTGCGACTGGGATACAAAAGTCATTGGAGATCCATGACTTGTTGACTTTGATGAAAGTTAGGCAGTCTAAAATTTCAGGGGACAGCCGGATGCGCTATTCCATCAGGACAACACCAGCAGCACTGAAGAAATGTGAGAGAATGCTGGCTGCTGGCATGACAAAACCTCCAAGGCGTCACAGGTGAGCTCAGGCCACTCTTTCATTTTTAAGGACCAAAATGCAAAAGGGTCCCAATTCCCACTGAAGGCATTTATATTGGGCTCAAGATACTCCTGCACCATCCTCTTCAATCATTCACAACATGTCAGACATGTGCACTGTTCTGCTGGTGCACAGGATGGTCTAAAAAACTGTGAAATGACTCACAGAAATTGCTTATGCCACTTTACTTCTGCTGTTTCTAATGTTTTTGTGATGACACCTTGACGTTCCTGGGGTTGAAAGTCTAGAAATGCGATGCACACAGTGTGCCTCACTGCTGTCTTGAGGGAAAACTACTCTTAAGATTGTCTACAATCGTGTTTTGATATTCCAGCATGCGCATGTCCTTTTCCAGGGGGAAAAGCATCTGGAAAGCTGTCCACAACTCTTGAGCTGTGTGACTGCGATCTCCAAGGCATATTAATTTAAACACTGCCTGATTGTGGTGCGCTCTTGCTACACAATATGGAAGTGGATGGATTCTCTCTGCACTGTTGGAGCACGTGTCTCATTAAGGGAGAGGTTGAGGGCACATTTGGAGGCTCTAGAGGAGGCGTAGGAGGCAGAAGCAGTGGAGGAAGTGTTTGATACAGAGGTTTGTCCCACAAGCCTTGGGGATTCCATGACTTGGTGTCTAGTGACACCTAGTAGTTTAGTTCACCATCCCTTGGTGTGTAGTGGTTTATTTTTCCTTTCCTTGGTGTGTTGTGGTGTGAAGAGCTGGCCATGAATACTATTGGACCAATGCACGTAGAGCAGAGTCCACAGTTCTACTGGATGCAGACTTTTCCAGCATGGAGCACCAGTTGCGTCGATATTGTGGTGTTTTGTTAGATATTTGCTTGCTGTATTTTATTAGTGATTTGCTTGCTCATCAGTTCATCCTCAGGAATCAAAGTTTCCATTCTGTGACAGTAAGCAGAGGAAGGCTTGCAGGCTGTATCTTATGTATATCTAAAGCCCCCGTTACACACTGCGATATCGCTAGCAATATCGCTGTAAAGTCACCGATTTTGTGACGTTGCAGCGATATTGCTAGCGATATCGCTGCATGTGATACTTACCTCCGATCCGCTCCCCCGCTGCTCATCGTTGGTCGCACGAAAAGCTCCTGGATCATTTCTCATTGGTCACTTCCTGCTGGGCTTCCTGTGGCGCCGATGAGCGAGGCGTGGAGCCGGGCGGGAGGACGCAGGATCGCCGCGTCTGACAGGTAAGTAGTGATCCCCGTCCCCAGCGATGTCGCTGGTGAGATCTGCTTGTGTGGCAGCTCACTAGCGACCACCTAGCGATGCACCAGCGATCCTGACCGCGTCATATCGCTGGTCGGGATCGCTGGTGCATTGCTAGGTGTAACGGTACCCTAAGGCCAAAGACGGGAGCCTGCCAAAGGTAAATTTAAAGCAATCATTCTATTAATCTCATCTGTATCTCAAGGTCTCAAGCCATTGTCCTGCAAGCTCTAGGCCCATTGTGTGGATAGGGATTGTAGACCCACGGGAGCCATCACTACAGTGGGGTCTCCCATGCAGTCCCAGGTGATGCACTTATGGCATATGCTTCATTCTTTAAGCTAAAGGTAAATGTTTAAGGGGGAGGGAGAAAAATATGCCACATGTTTAGTCAGGCAGTTTTTGGAGGGACGTTGAAGGGAGAAGATCCCATCTGAGGTGGATGGATGACCTATGGAGTTTTGGAGATCAGTTGCTGACTGTGCTGGTTCCCCCTGCTACGGTTGAGGGATTTGTCATCAGGATTTCACAAACTTTCTTAAGGATTGATGGATGTCAGTTGTGTTATTGCTCATCTGAAGGAGCCTGGACTGTGACTACAGACTATATTGGTGGGAGATCCGAAACCTGTGGGCCAACCAAAAGTTGGGAGACAGTAAAGGCCCCTTTACATGTAGCGATGCACCAGCGATCCCGACAACGATATGACCCGGTCAGGATCGTTGGTGCATCGCTAAATGGTCGCTAGTGAGCTGTCACACAGGCAGATCTTACAGCGATGTAGCGATGCAGCAGCGGTCGTTACTTACCTTTCAGACGCGGCGATCCTGACATCCTCCCGCCTGCGTCCACACGTCGCTCGTCTGCGCCAGCAGGAGGCCCAGCAGGAAGCACCTGATGAGAAATGCAGCTGGACGATCTCGCGCGATCAGCGACAGACAGTGGGGGAGCAGGTCGGAGGTAAGTATCACACATAGCGATATCGCTAGCGATATCGCTGCTGCGTCACAAAATCGGTGACGGTTTAGCGATATCGCTAGGTGTAAAGGCCCCTTAAGTATCGCCTGGTATGGGGGACCTGGGGAGGGGATCTTGTGGACTGAGGACATAGTATTTTGGCTATCTACCTGGATTTGATTTAAAACTATTGACGTATGGAATAAAAAATAGTTGCATTGTTAACCGGCCTAGGTTATTATTACAACCCACAACCTCAGATCTTCACAAGTGGTTTAGTTCTACAACCCTTGGTGTTTATTACTTTAGTTCTCCAATCTCTGTTGTCTAGTAGTTTAGTTCCCCTTGTTCTGATTTGTAGTAGTTTAGTTCTCCAACCTGACGTGTTTAGTAGTTAATTTCTCCAACCCCTGTTGTCTAGTAGTTTAGTTCTCCGTCTCCTGGTGTGTAGTGGTTTTGTTCTTCATCCCTTGGTCTCTAGTTGTTTAGTTCACCATCCCTTGGTGTGTAGTGGTTTTGTTATCCATCACCAGGTGTTTAGTGGTTTATTTAGTTCACAAACTCTGTTGTCTAGTAATTTATTTCTCCATCCTTTGGTATGTAGTGGTTTAGTTCTCCATCCCCAAGCGCCCTGCAAGCCTTAGATATTCCAAGACTTGTGGAGCAGATCCTTCCTCGCCTGCCGCTACAACCATCAGAGTCACCAAGATGTAACGCTCCTGGCCATGCCTGCTCATCCATGTGTCAGTGGTGAAATGCTCCCTGGCAGACATTGATTTTTTCAAGGGTAGATTAATTTCTATGTGACTTTTACTGTATAACAGAGATCGTGTGGGATTAAAAAAAAATAAAAACAAGTATAAGGGAAAATTATAAAATAATAATAATAAAAACAATATTCACCTGGCAAATCCACCGCCATTCTAGCACTGTCATACACACAGGCATCACTACACAGATTTGTGATTCACACCCCTGTGGGCTTGATATCATAATTAGTAGAACCAGCGTCATCACAAGCTCTCTGCAAAACCTGAGCGACTTTCTTTCATACAAGTCATTGCACCTCTGAAGCTGGGCGCATGTGCGAGTTTTACATAGATCTAGCAATGATACCGGCTTTTAGTTACAAAGAGATTATCTATTTGTCCATAATCAGCTCGTTCGTTGAAGTTCATCCTTCTTTTCCTGTATTCTGAATGGTAGTTTGTGTCTGTATATGTCATTATCATGGCTGAATAGGAACGTGTGTGTCAGGCCTTTATCCATGAGTGAATGTTAAAGCTCCGGTACCACGAGGATCACATCTCAGCTGTTGCATGTAGACTTCTAATGAAAGAAGTGACTGAAGAGCCGATCCCTCCTCTGTGTGTCACGTGGTTTATATATATATCTCACATAGCACCTGTTTCTATATATGGCCTTACCATCTACCTTGAGCCAAGTGTACAGAAATAACGTGTAGAACCATAGAATGTTACAGTTGGAAAGGACCTCAAGGGTCATCGTGTCCAACCCCCTGCTCAGTGCAGCACAGGATTCACTAAAGGCCCCGTCTCACTAAGCGACTTACCAGCGATCCCGACACCGATATCAAGGTGTCAGGATCGCTGGTAAGTCGCTATGTGATCGCTGGTGAGCTGTCACACAGACAGCTTCACCAGCGATCAGCACAGCGATGCCGAGCGCCCGGCATCGCTGGCCATCCTGTAAAAAATAGAATCAAAATAAAAAATATAGTTATTCTCACCATCCGATGTCCCGCGCAGTCTTCCGGCCTCTCTCCACGCTCCAGTCCCAGTGATCCTTTGCATGAATGACCGCGAGATGTCACGGTCTCGCGGGATAACAAAGTCTCGCGGTCATTCGTGCAAAGGATCACTGGGACCGGAGCGTGGAGAGAGGCGGGATGGCTGAACGGGACATCGGAAGGTGAGAATAACTATATTTTTTATTTTTTTTATTATTTTTTACACCTGATCGCTGGTCTCCCGCCTGTCACACACAGCGATGCGTGCTGGCCAGCGGGAGACCAGCGACCAAAGAAATGTCCAGAGATTTCTTGCAGCGATCAGCGATACCGGCAGGGAGGCCGCTCGCTGATTGCTGTCACACACAGCGATCTCGCTGGTGAGATCGCTGTTACGTCACAAAAGTTGTGACTCAGCAGCGATCTCGCTACCGAGATTGCTTAGTGAGACGGGGCCTTAAGCCATCTCAGACAGATGTCTTTCCAGCCTCGGTTTGAAGACTTTCTGTCACGAAGTGACTGGCCCTGTGTGACATGACCCGACAATCGGTCGGTCACTAAATAGCAAACAAACAAGGGGACACCAGGGACACAATTACAACGGTGGGCGCTGCAATAGGGATGGGAGAAATGGACACCTCCTGCACTCTCCTGAGGCTGTGTCCTGGACTATCCTGACGTCGCTATAAGGCTTCTTTCAAACCATCACCGAGCAGGATACCTAAGTCCTCACTTGCGCTGCACCTATCCCTCAGTAGGGAATTGGCAAGAGCGGACACTGGTCCCACCTCTGCACTAATACAACACCAAGGGAAGAAATAACAGACAAGGAAAAAACAAACAACACTTATCTTTCTCTGCTGCAATGCACCGCAGAGCAGAGTAAGGCACCCGAACACAGCTTTAAGCTGAATCACCACTGCACCAGAAAGCTCCTATCTTCAGCACGGTTGGTTTCGAAAAGGACCTGTATAACCAACAGTCAGCGGATGCACCAGGTGACCTTTTAAAGGAAGGTGGGAGTGGTCACCACCTGCATCAGCAGACACACCAGCCATGTAGTTACACCAGCGGCCACCAGGGGGAAAAACTAATATTAACCCCGGATGGCCTGAAAGGAGAAAAGTTTATATGTGAGGATCCAGATCTGACACTGATCCAAAAATGGATTGTAACACTTTCATTGAAGAACTTACTACCTCTCGTGGCAGCCTGTTCCACCCTTTTTCACCCTCACTGTCAAAAAGTTTTTTCTAATATCTAGTCTGTATCTTCTCCCTTTCAGATTTATTCTATTGCTTCTCGTGTTTGCATGTGCAAATGAGAATAAGGATGATCCCTCAACACTTTGACATCCCTTCAGATATTTTTTGGACGCTATTAAATCTCCTCTTAACCTTCTTTTTTGCAATAGCCTTTATCCACTCCTCGTAAGGCATACTTTGCAGTCTGCTCACCATCCTGGTAGCTCTTCTCTGAACTTGTTCTAGTTTTTCACTCTTTTTTAAAATGTGGTGCCCAGAACCGAACATAGGATTCCAGATGAGGCCTGACCAAGGAAGAGTAGAGGGGGATAATTACTTCACGTGATCTTGACTCTATGTTTCTCTTAATACATTCTAAATCTGTGTTTGTTTGTCTTTCTTGCTGCTGCATCACATTGTTGATTCATGTGCAGTCTGTGATCTATTAGTATACCCAAGCCTTTTTCACACATGCTGTTCCTTAGTTCTATTTCTCCCAATCTGTAGATGTAATTTTCGTTTTTATTGCCCAGATGTAGAATCTCCCTGTTAAATACCATTCCATTAAAAGATCAGTAGATGTTACAATTGAGTAAATAGAGGAAGGTACCACGCTCCAAATAGCATAGGATGATTCAGTAATGATAAAAGTGAAAATGAAAGTAAACGTCCTGCCTTTCACACATAAACCCGATACTCAGAGCGTGCAGGAGACACAGATCTACCACGCCAGCAAGATTCACTAATGAGCGGTGACAGAACTTATGCAGATTTACCCTAACTCTGCTGAATGAAGGTGCTGTGCCGATCACAGTGAATGATCCACAGAGGCACTGGATAGGTATGTGACAAGCTGAGAGGATGAGGTGAATGAGCTCGGCTGACTGTAGTGTAAGTAGTGAATAGAGCCGGGCAGAGCCAGGACTGCTCAGGCCGGTAGCGTCCTGGATGCACGGCTGAATGGGGGGCCGAAACTGTCCTGCACTGACAGTGTGTGACGTCACAGACTAAGGCTAAGGAGCCTAGCTGGGGCCAAAAACCTACGCATTTCGAAGGCAAAACGTGCTTCTTCGTCAGGGTTACCGCCCACCCATTCTAGCTGTCATATATAGTGTGTGTATAGTCAAACACCTGTTTATCTCTTGGATTGAACACTCACCCCCAACCTCCCAGTAGATGGCTAACTAATGATTAAAACTATATCATACGTTTAAAAAAGAAAAAGAAAAGGACAGCCATAATGTATACCTTGCATAAATAGGTTATAAAATATTGAGAATAATTAGGAATGTTAAAAACTATAACTTTATTATGCCAATATTAAAAAACATTTTAGTATTTTAATATAAATAAAATCAAATACAAATATGAATACAAAGAAAAACTATGCTCATAAAATTAAATATGCTCCACCTACTGCGAATACTCATACAAAAAGCTGATATCCAAAATATGAATGTGGAGGATATTTTGGATATCTGCTTTTTGTATGAGTATTTGAGTTGTGAAAAAGATCCATAGTGGATCGAAACGCGTTGCTGTTTCTAGTGCCCCCCCAGCACATCCTTTTGCTGGAGAGAAAGCCGACATGCTGTTATTTTAAATTTTCTTTAATAAAGCAAGTTTTTTAGTAGCTGGAATGATCCCTTTTTTTGTCTTCAATCAATGCTTCGCTAAAGTCCAGACGAGGTTCCGTGCTCCGGCTGTTTGGTTGGTGAGCTGGCTAGGGCTTTTCAGCCCATATCTTTATATTTGTGCAGTAAAAATGAATACCCATAATTAATATTTAACACTTACTATAATATATCCTAATATGTGTAAAGGTGATAGGTCTTCTAATCAGTTGTCCACTGTAAATGCTTTATTTACAGGAACTGATGACCCTAACAAGGAGTATAAGTATCCGCATGTAAGCTGGATATGTATGATATCTGGATTTTGTCTGATGGTTTAAAATTGTATCACTGTTATTGTCTGGGGAAAAATACAACAGGAGAGTATTTAGAGTAGTTTGGCATATGGTAAGATTACAATTTCAATGTTGAAAGCAGCTTAAGGGATTTAAGAGAGATAGTAGCTCTGCTCTGCAATGTAATTTACAAGCGGAAGTTTCCATGCTTATGTGAATTAATCACCATGTGGTTCACTTTTCATTTTACAGAAAGGTGGAGTACTGTAGTCTATAAAACCATTTCAGTTGATAAAGAAAATATACTAAGCAACTAAATGAAAGCAACAAATAAGTTATGCTTTTTCAGGGTGTTATCTGAATCATTGCAGAGAAATGTTACTAAAGTGTGTACTGAAAATGCTGACTTAGAGGTTGGGAGATTATGTTGATTTTCATATTTTATATGATCAAGGTAACAATGAAATTATAACACAATATGCATTTACAATCTATTTCTGGAGTCAGCAGACTTATGGACAATTATAAAACTGAACCAAGCACTTCTGCCGAAGCTTCAGCTTGTGGTTTATAGCAATCCCAAAAATACGATTGGAGCATTCCAGTTGCAATAAGACCTTTGCTAGACAATCAGATTTCCATTGAAGATCAGGTATAGGAGCAGTAGCAATATAAGGATTTGTGCTATAACTTTGTACTACTCAAAGGTTGAGTTACGTATCTGTCTCGACTTCCTCTATAGCAAGGGTGCACAACCTACGGCCTGGAGCCAAATGCATTTCACAATGTCATTTTGTGCGGCCCTCAACCAAACAGACAGAAAAATGTTTCACTGTCAGGTTAACTACAGTAGATGTAGCAGGGCTAGATCCGTCGTGAGACAAATGGATTAGCAGAATCTCTGTAGAAAGGTGAGAAATATTGTTTTTATTTTTAACTCTTGCAGATGACAAGGGCATCGGTGGAAAGGGCGAGGTTGTAAGCATGATTTAACTAAGATTTATTAAAGGAGTCTGTGTCATTCTTTCAATTAAAGGCCTTTATTCTGGGTGTTTGTGTTTTCATACAAGGTGACTATGGGGTAAGTAATGGGGGCGTCATATTGATGCCTCCCCATTACTAACCTCGGGGCTTGATGTCAGCTGACAATACAAAAGTGACATCAACCCCCCAGCTATCACCCCACTTGCCACCGCTACAGGGCAAGTGGGAAGAGTGAGGCTATGTGCCAGAATTGGCGCATCTTAGAGATGCGCCTTTTCTGGGGTGGCTGAGAGCTGATGTTTTTAGCCTGGGGGAACCAGTATCCATGGCCCCTTCCTAGGTTATTAATATTATTATTATTATTATTTATTTATAAAGCACCATTGGTTCCATGGTGCTGTACATAAGAAGGGGTTATATACAAATTACAGATATCACTTACAGTAAAGCCCCCGTTACACACTGCGATATTGCTAGCAATATCGCTGTAAAGTCACCGATTTTGTGACGTTGCAGCGATATTGCTAGCGATATCACTGCATGTGATACTTACCTCCGACCGGCTCCCCCGCTGGTTATCGCTGATCGCGCGAGAAGCTGCTGGACCATTCCTCGTCGGTCACTTCCTGCTGCGCTTCCTGTGGTGCCGACGAGTGATGCGTGGAGCTGGGTGGGAGGACACAGGATCGCCTCGTCTGACAGGTAAGTAGCGATCCCCGTCCCCAGTGATGTCGCTGGTGAGATCTGCCTGTGTGGCAGCTCACTAGCGACCACCTAGCGATGCACCAGCGATCCTGACCGCGTCATATCGCTGGTCGGGATCGCTGATGCATCGCTAGGTGTAACGGTACCCTAAACAAACTAACAATCACAGACTGATACTGATATAGAGGGGAGAGAGGACCCTGCCCTTTCGGGCTTACATGCTACAGGATGATGGGGAAGGAGACAGTAGGTTGGGGGGTTGCATCAGCTCCAGTGATTATGAGGCGGTAGCTCCAGTAGTGGTGAGGAGGCAGCGGGGATCATTGCAGGCTGTTGGCTATCCTGAAGAGGTGGGTTTTCAGGCTCCGTCTGAAGGATCCGAGTGTGGATGATATCGGGACGTGTTGGGGCAGGGAATTCCAGAGGATGGGGCTATTCGAGAGAAGTCTTGGAGGCGGTGGGGTGAGGAGCAAATAAGTCTGGAGGAGAGAAGGAGGTCTTGGGAGGACCGGAGATTACATGAGGGGAAGTATCGGGAGATTAGTTCAGAGATGTATGGAGGAGACAGGTTGTAGATGGCCTTGTAGGTCAGTATTAGTAATTTGAATTGGATATGCTGAGGGAATGGGAGCCAGTGAAGAGATTAGCAGAGGGGAGAAGCGGAGGAGTAGTGAGGAGAGAGATGAATTAGTCGGGCGGCAGAGTTGAAGATGGACTGGAGAGGTGCAAGGGTGTTAGCAGGAAGTCCACAGAAAAGGATTTTGCAGTAGTCGAGGCGGGAGATGATGAGGGCATGCACAAGTAGTTTAGTAGATTGGGGGTTGAGGAAGGGGAGGATTCTGGAGATATTTTTGAGCTGGAGGTGACAGGAGGTGGAGAGAACTTGGATGTGCAGTTTGAAGGACAGGGCAGAGTCAAGGCTTACTCCAAGGCAGCGGACTTCCGTTGCGGGGGAAAGCGTGATGTTGTCAATTGTTATAGAAAGGTCGGGTAAGGAAGATCTGTGGGATGGGGGAAAGATGATTAGTTCAGATTTATCCACACTGAGTTTGAGGAAGCAAGAGGAGGAGGATATAGCTGATAGACACTCTGGGATTCTGGAGAGCAAAGAGGTGACGTCTGGGCCAGAGAGGTAGATCTGAATGTCATAGGAATGAAGGTGGTACTGGAATCCATGGGATTTTATGAGTTGCCCCAGGCCAAGTGTATAGATTGAGAAGAGTAGGGGTCCTAGAACAGAGCCTTGGGGGACTCCAACAGAGAGAGAGTGGGATGAGGAGTTTGTGGGAGTGGGAGATGCTGAATGTGCGGTTGGAAAGGTATGAGGAGATCCAGGATAGGGCGAGGTCTTTGATGCCAAAGGAGGAGAGGATCTGTAGTAGGAGGCAGTGGTCAAGAAAGTAGAGGACAGGTCTAGAAGGAGGAGTATAGAGTATTGTCCGTTAGCTTTGGCTGTAATTAGGTCGTTGGTAATTTTGGTATCACCAAAAAGATATCCACAAACATATTACCAATGTAAAGGGGCTTTAGTTCATATTGATCAGTATCCCCACCATATTCAACAAATGTTAATGGGTGCGTATAAGCATATATCAACAAAAAATGGATAACAAAGTATCCATAGACACCACTTCAAAAGACAATAATAAAAAATGAATAACTTTTATTTAGGATACATTAAGAAAAAAAAACATGAATCAAAAAATATCAATGAAATAAGTGTGAGGTAACAAAAAAAGGGGAGGAAAAATCAAGTCTTTATATGTGGTGAGATGGACCAGTATTAGGCTGCAGGTGTGTACTAGTAACCATGCAAAAAATGTTTTTTCCATATGGCCATAGGCATAATAGTCAATAAGGGAATAAAAAAGGAAAAGCATAGTTGACCTGACCTAATGAAAAAGAAATGCAGAGTGTACCTTACCCATATTGCTGTAAGCCGCCTGTTCGTGACACCACAAACGCCCCGACGCGCATTTCGTGGATGTGCTTTCTCAAGGGGATGCGGCTTTTCTGTGGTGACTGAGAGCTGTTGATTTTATCCTGGGGGGCCAGTATCCACGGTCCCTTCCTAGGCTATTAACATCAACCCGCACTGTCTACATAGCCTTTGCTGGTTATTAATTATAGAGGAACCCTACATCATTTTTTAAGGGTTCCCCATTTTAATATCCAGTAAAGGCTAAGTATACAGTTGTGAGTTGATATTAGTAGCCTGGGAAGCTCCATGGGTATTACCCCCTTCCCAGGCTATAAACATCTGCCCCATCCGTCAGCTTTCCCTCTGCTGGTTAAGAACATTATGTGAGAGCCCACACCATTTTTTTAAGAAAAATAATCTTTTATTAATTAATTACATGTACAGCAAGCTGCACACACTGCACTAATTGTATTTGTCACAGACATCTGTATATCTGTTAGCACCGTGCTGGAGTCCTGCTCTGACAGGCAGGGTCTCCAGCATGTCTCTTCATTCACCCATGCTGCGGACAGTTCGTCTATTCCCCATGCTATGCATGCTTCCAGTCGGTCCTCTAGCCATGTCCTTGGTGGGAGAACACGTGCGCTCCCACCCTCTCTAAGGATCAGCGCGTGCACTTGCTATTTCCTTCCCAGCCAATGGCTGTGGGACATTATGTATATATTGCTTCCTCCCCACTGGGGAGGTGCCTAGTCAACCATCCTGTTTAGTCTATGTTGTGTAAAGTCACATACCAGTGCAAGTCTAGTTTGCTGCACTCAGAAGTAAATCCTGCTTGCTGCACTCAGATGCAAATCCTGCCTGTTGGATACTAAGTACAAATCCCGTTTGCTCAGAAGCAAATCCTGCTTGCCTTGCTGCACTCAGATGCAAATCCTGCCTGCTGCACTCAGATGCAAATCCTACTTGCTGCACTCAAATGCAAATCCTGTCTGCTACACTCTGACACAAACTCTGTGGCACTCAGATACGAACTTCATCAGATGCACTTTGATACAAGCTCTGCCTGCTGCTCCATCCAGTCTGTCCTACTGGGTCCAGCTGCTGCGTGACCGTTGGTCTGTCCTGGAGAGGCACCTGGCATTCATCGGGAGCCAAGTGTAACCTCACAATCAGAGGCTCTAGTAAACAGTCTGGTGCTCGCTTAGTTGCGCCCCACCAGGCTCTCCGCGGTCCGTGGCACAGTAATTCCACAAACCACGTCCGTGACAATATCTACCTATTCTATTTGTATTTACTGTATGTAATCCATCTATTTTATGCTGTCGGCTCCTGCTGTGATTTTACACTACACTACTTTTCATCTATCTATATAATATATATAAATATATATGCATGTGTCACTGACATCTGTATAGTTATGTATTCTATGTGTACAGTGGGGAAAAAAAAAGTATTTAGTCAGCCACTAATTGTGCAAGTTCTCCCACTTAAAAAGATGAGAGAGGCCTGTAATTGACATCATAGGTAGACCACAACTATGAGAGTCAAAATGAGAAAACAAATCCAGAAAATTATCTTGTCTGATTTGGCAAGATTTATTTTGCAAATTATGGTAGAAAATAAGTAATTGGTCGATAAAAACATACAAGATTTCTGGCTCTCACAGACCTGTAACTTCTTCTTTAAGAGGCTCCTCTGTACTCCACTCATTACCTGTAGTAATGGCACCTGTTTGAACTTGTTATCAGTATAAAAGACACCTGTTCACAACCTCAAACAGTCACACTCCAAACTCCACTATGGTGAAGACCAAAGAGCTGTTGAAGGACACCAGAAACAAAATTATAGCCCTGCCACCAGGCTGGGAAGACTGAATCTGCAGTAGGCAAGCAGTTTGATGTGATGAAATCAACTGTGGAAGCAATAATAAGAAAATAGAAGACATACAAGACCACTGATAATCTCCCTTGATCTGGGGCTCCACGCAAGATCTCAGTGAATGACCTACATAGAGCTGGGACCACCGTAACAAAGGCTACGATCAGTAACACACTATGCCGTCATGGAGTCAGATCCTGTAGTGCCAGATGTGTCCCCCTGCTTAAGCCAGTGTAAGGAGGTGGCAGGTCCCCTCAGGTGCACTCTCTGCTCCTTGTTGTGTGGTTCCCCTAATGCACTGTCTATGTCCCTATGTTATATTCTTGCAATGTATTATATGTGTTTCCTGCTTTGTGATGTAATACAATGTATATGCTGTATCTGTATTACGATGTGCTGTCATGTTATGGTGCCAATCTGTGCTCCTTAAATGTCCTAACGAGTTAGGGACAGCAGCAGCAGGGGGCTGGGCAAGCAGCAGCAAGGCCACAGGAAACTGCTGTTTCCCTCCAGAACTGCCCAGATCATTGAACAGGGCAGACGTAAATGACCCAGGGCACTGCCAGGCCACCGGACAGGAGAGAACTGTTGCCCTGGATTCTGAATGACTGCAAAATAAGGACTAAAGGACTGCACCACGGGTCTCCAGGACTTCAGGAGGGCCCCATGCTGAAGGGGCCTCAGGCGCCCAGATTCCAGCGTGTGGATTTTGGTAATCCACGGCTTCTGTAGCCATTGTGGGTATGGATGTAGCTAGCTTTATTCTTTATAACCTGTTACATTAAACAAGTTGTTTTCCCCATTGGACAATGGTTGCCTCTTCTGCCTGTTTTGCCTGGACTACTGCGGCTGGAGCAGGAACAAGGAACATCGTGAGGAAGGTGCTGTTGGTCCCAACTGTCTATGTGCAAGGGACCAAGGGAGTGCTCACTGATAGTCGGCTCAGTGGATTCTATTCAAGTACTCTGCCTTTAAGAACCCGGCTCTGACTACCCTCCCCTGGTCGCCCTTGTTACACCAGTACATGTCTGAGCCCATCTGAAGTTTGCTAGAGAGCATTTGGAGTATCCAGAAGAGTATTGGAAGAATGTCATATGTCTGATGACACCAAAGTGTAATATGTATGAAGGTACTATGGAATCTGATTGCATGGGATAAACTAATCTGAGTCCAAAGTTGAGACAAACAAACTGTATTAAAGCAAAAGTAAACATAAACTAACAGAGGAATTACTGAAATTACAGCGAAGTGCAAAACAGCACAAAACGGAAATGTTCAACAGCTATGCCAGCAGAGCGCAACCGCTAATGCAAGCAAGTCCACAAATCATATGCAGTAAGAGTGCAACCTGCACTTATACTTGGTAGTCCAGAAATATGCAAACAGTGAAGCCGACACCTTTCATGGAAGTCCAGTAATATGAAGACGGTGAACCACAAGGAAAAGGATTTCCAGCGTACTCCCTTTAGGGCTAAAAAAAGTCCAGCTAAAGTCCAGCACCCCACCTGCACAGACACAGTCCAGGAGTTATGGCTTAGAACATAATATCAAAAAGTCTTAAGGACCACAGCAGTTCAAGAGATGTGCAACGCCACTATTTAGAAGTCTAGTCAGTAGGTAAGCACAGCCAAGATCCAGAAGCAGCACAGGGGACTGAAGGCAGCTGGAAATGATGAGGCAGAGCACAGAGTAAATGAGCAGCAGTAGGAACTCCAGAAGCAAGTCAGGAGGAAACTCAGAAGCCACCAGCAACAAAATACTCAGGCAAGGAGTCTGACTTAAATAACAGGACTGACAGGAAGTTCAAGGACAGGGCGAAGTACCAGACTCCATCTTGGATGAGGGCAAAACAGGCTCCATGGAACATCCGGAAACCTTACACTAAGTAGAACTGTTTGGTAGAAACAAAACTCGTCCTATTTGAAGGAGACGGAATGCTGAGTTGTATCCAAAAAACATCGTACCTACTGTGAAGCATGGGGATGGCAACATCATACTTTGGGGCTGTTTCTCTGCAAAGGGAGCAGGATGACTGATCCATGTACCTGAAAGAATGATGGGACCATGTACTGTGAGATTTTGAGTGCAACTCCTTCCATCAACAAGGGCATTGAAGATAAAATATGGATGGGTCTTTCATCATGATAATGATCCCAAGCACACTACCAGGGCAACAAAGGAGTGGCTTCGTAAGAAGTATATGAAGGTCCTGGCATGGCCTAGTCAGTCTCCAAATCTCAACCCCATAGAAAACCTTTGAAGGGAGTTGAAAGTCTGTGTTGCCAAGCAATAGGCCCAAAACATCACAGCTCTAGAGGAGATCTGCATGGAGTAATGGGCCAAAATACCACCAACAGTGTGTCCCAACCTTGTGAAGACTTACAAAAAAAGTTTGACCTCTGTCATTGCCAACAAAGGATGTATAGCAAAATATTGAGATGAACTTTTGTTAATGACCAAATACTTATTTCCACCATAATTTGCAAAATAAATTTTCCTAATCAAACAAGGTGATTTTCTGGATTTGTTTTCTCATTTTGACTCTCATCTTTTTAAGTGGGAGAACTTTCACAATTGGTGGCTGACTAAATACTTTTTTCCCCACTGTTTATATCTATTCTATTCTAACCTGTCATTCTGTGATTTTATTGTATGCGGCAGATGAATTGCCAGTTTTTGAAAGGACACCGGTGCGTAAAAATCGGACAGCACTAGCAAGGTCCAAGTGCTGTGCGATTTTTCTCTCACACCCATAGGCCGAGTCTCGGTGACAATCACAGCATACTGCAATTTTACACGCACACCAAATACGGCAGAGAAAATAAACAGTGATGTGAGCTGCCCCATAGAATAACACTGGGCCGAGAGCTATGCAATGTTAGCTCACGTAGCTCTCGGCCGTATTCTACAGTAGTGTGACTTACTATTGAACTATGTGTTATTTTGTGATGTCTTTTGTAACATCGGCGGCCGCGCCTTCTGCAGCGGCGCCCGCCGCCGCCTCCTCTTACCGGCACTCCCGTCCTGCCTCCAGCACTGCGGCGCTCCTGCACCCCTTCCTTAGGCCGCGGGCGCGCGCCAGCGCTTCCTCTTCTGCTGGTGGTGGGCGGCGTTGAGGGCGGCGCTTGTCATCTTCCTTTCGGTTCCTAAGGTATTTCAGGCGTCCTCACTGTTCAGGCGTCCTCACCTAGGTCAGGTAAGAGAGGCCCCCTAGGTGATCATGATTCCTCTCGGCCCCTTACCCTGTCAGCTTTAATTATTGCAGGTCGGGAGCGCAGATCTGTGGAGGCGTATGTGGACTCGGGTGCGGCTGGGAATTTCATCCGACAAGAAGAAGTGGATAAACTTCGGATTCCGGTGGTCTTCCTAAAAGACCCGCGTGCTATTGCCTCCGTTGATGGAAAGCCTCTCCCTGAGCTTGTCACCATGGTTACGGCCGAAGTCGACCTACAAATTGGAGCGCTTCATCATGAAAAAATAGCCTTCTACGTCCTGCCTAAATTGTCCCACGCTGTCCTCCTAGGATTACCCTGGCTTAGGCTGCACGAGCCAGTTGTCGACTGGCGCTCGGGGGAGATTCTACGCTGGGGCCACTCCTGCCACGCACGTTGCCTGCAGTCCGTCCTTCACCCTCGTTCCCTGCCTATGCCGGCCAATCTCCCGGGTCTTCCCGCACCGTACCACGCGTACGCAGACGTCTTTAGCAAGAAAGAAGCGGATTCTCTGCCTCCGCATCGGGCCTACGACTGTCCTGTCGACTTATTTCCCGGAGCCACCCCTCCCAGAGGGAGAACTTACCCCTTGTCCGCCGCAGAGACCACGGCTATGACTGAATACATACAGGAGAACTTGGCCAAGGGGTTCATTTGGAAATCCTCGTCCCCTGCTGGCGCAGGCTTTTTCTTTGTTCGGAAGAAAGACGGATCCCTTCGGCCATGTATCGACTACCGGGGCCTGAACAATATCACGGTCAAGAATCGATACCCGCTTCCGCTTATTCCGGAACTCTTCGATCGGCTGAGAGGGGCTCGGATCTTCACGAAGCTGGACCTATGGGGAGCCTACAATTTGATCCGGATCCGCGCAGGGGACGAGTGGAAGACGGCCTTCAATACCCGTGACGGTCATTATGAGTATTTAGTCATGCCGTTTGGTCTCTGCAATGCTCCGGCTGTATTCCAGGAATTTGTGAACGAGGTATTTAGGGACCTTCTCTACTCATGCGTAGTAGTGTACTTAGATGATATTCTCATCTTTTCACCAGATCTATCCTCTCATCGGAGAAGCGTACGCATGGTCCTGCATCGCCTTCGGGAGAATCACCTCTACGCCAAGATTGAGAAGTGTCTTTTTGAGCAGACCTCGCTACCCTTCTTGGGTTATATAATCACAGATTCTGGTCTGAAGATGGATCCCGAGAAACTCTCTGCGGTACTCAAGTGGCCTTGTCCTGTCGGTATAAAAGCCATCCAGCGTTTTCTCGGATTCGCGAACTACTACCGACAGTTTGTGCCGCATTTTTCCACGGTGACCAAGCACATCACGGCCCTGACCCGTAAAGGAACTAAGCCGAATAGCTGGTCCTCCGAGGCTGAAGACGCTTTTTTGGCGCTGAAACGCGCCTTTGCTTCTGCACCGGTCCTACATCGGCCGGTTGCCAGCAGGCCTTTTGTTCTAGAAGTGGACGCCTCTTCCACTGGAGCTGGGGCAGTCCTTTCCCAGCAGGCTCCCTCGGGATGACTGGTTCCCTGCGGGTTCTTTTCCAAGTCCTTCTCGCCTGCAGAGTGCAATTATTCCATCGGAGACCGAGAGTTGCTGGCCATCAAGATGGCTCTAGAGGAATGGCGATACTTGCTCGAAGGGGCTGTGCATCCCTTTACTATCTTCACGGATCACAAAAATCTGGCCTATCTGCAGTCCGCTCAGAGACTCAACTCCAGACAGGCCAGGTGGGCCTTGTATTTTTCTCGGTTCGATTTCAAGCTTCTCTTCCGGCCCGGTGATAGAAACAGCAAGGCGGACGCACTCTCCTGGTTTTTACAGTCGCCTGAGGAGAACGAGGGCCCATCATATATTATCGAGCCTACCAAGGTGATCCCCGTGGCTCCTGTAAACTTTTCTACTCCGCCACCAGGCAAGACCTTTGTTCCTCAAGACAAGCGTCTAGAGGTGTTGCGCTGGGGGCACTCCTCCAAGGTAGCTGGGCACGTGGGGACCAAGAAGACCCTCTCGCTTCTCTCCCGTTATTACTGGTGGACCACTCTTCACCAAGACGTGATGGATTTCGTCGCTTCTTGCACAACCTGTGCTCAAAACAAAGTCCCAAGAACCCTGCCCTCTGGCCTTCTCCTTCCGTTACCTGTCCCGGAGGCCCCGTGGCAGCACATTGCAATGGATTTCGTAACCGACTTGCCCCGCTCTGCTGGTTGCACCACCATCCTAGTCGTGGCAGATCGCTTCTCTAAGATGGCTCATTTTATCCCCTTGCCCGGACTGCCTTCAGCCCCGAAGTTGGCTGAGATCTTCATTCACCAGATCTTCAGGCTACATGGTCTCCTGCTGCGTATTGTGTCTGATCGTGGGGTTCAATTTACTCCTCGCTTTTGGAGGGCTCTCTGCCGGCTTATGGGTACGTCTCTCGACTTCTCCTCCGCGTATCATCCACAATCCAATGGACAAGTAGAGCGGATTAATCAAGGCCTGACGACCTACTTATGTCACTTTTCCAACGCCCATCAGGATAATTGGGTCTCGCTTCTACAATGGGCAGAGTTCGCTCATAATAACCATCCCAACGAATCGACCACCTACTCGCCATTCTTTGTGGTCTTTGGTCAGAATCCTGGTGTTCCGCTGCCCATTACTGCATCATCTGGAGTTCCCGCGGCAGATGCCCACGCCGTAGAATTTTCGGAGATTTGGAAGGAGACCAGACAGGCGCTCGAGAAAGCCAGCACCCGAATCAAGAAGCATGCGGACAAGAGACGGAGGGATCTTCCTCCATATCATCCCGGCGACAAGGTCTGGCTCTCGACTAAACACATCCGCTTGAAAGTTCCATCCTATAAGTTGAGTCCTCGTTTCATCAGTCCCTTCGAAGTTCTAAGACGCATCAACGAGGTGGCTTATAAACTGAGATTGCCGGCTTCACTTCGGGTCCCTAACGCCTTCCATGTCTCGCTTCTGAAACCTGTAGTTCTGAATCGGTTCCAACCTGTCTCCGCGGGTCCTCCTTTACCTATTGGGTCGGGTGACATCTTTGAAATAAAGGATATTTTGGCCATGAAAAGAGTCCGGGGGAGGACTCTCTTTCTTATTGACTGGAAGGGATTTGGTCCTGAGGAGAGGTCCTGGGAGCCACGAGAGAATGTTAACGCCCCCCTAATATTAAAAAGATTTCTGGCCAACCTCGGAAAGGGGGGATGTAAGGAGGGGGGTACTGTAACATCGGCGGCCGCGCCTTCTGCAGCAGCGCCCGCCGCCTCCTCTTACCGGCGTCTCCGCCGCAGCACGCACTCCCGTCCTGCCTCCAGCACTGCGGCGCTCCTGCGCCCCTTCCTTAGGCCGCGGGCGCGCGCCAGCGCTTCCTCTTCTGCTGGTGGTGGGGGGCGTTGAGGGCGGCGCTTGCATCTTCCTTCCGGTTCCTAAGGTATTTCAGGCGTCCTCACTGTTGAGAGGACGCCTGAGGATTGTTGTGTTAACCCACGCCTTCCGGGCCTCTCTAGCCTCTATAGTTACTCCAGTGAATTCTCCTGCATTCTCCTGTCAGCTCCCGGGTTGTCCTGCCCTCCTCCCTCGTTCTCCTTCTCCCCTGTTTTTCCTCTCCTCCAGCCTATCGCCACCCTTACCCTCCCTGGCGTCTCCTTCGTTGCATTCCTCCTGTCCCCGTGGCTATTCCTGCTCTCCCTACTTGCCTCTGCCGCCTGGGTGTTCCCCGCTTCCTATAACCTGCTCGGGCACTCCTGTCTCTGTCCTGTGACCTAGCCTCCTTCTGGTTGCTGTCCTTGAGCCGTCCCTCCTGGTACCGGCTGTCGCGGTTCTGTCCTCTGTGGTTTTGCCCCTAACGATCCCTGTATAGAGGTCGGTCATCACCTGGCGCGCTCGACCCAGGGGCTCCAGATCCGTGACCCAGAGGGTCCACTCTCGGACTTAGTCTATCCCTTGAGCGTTACATCTTTATTGTTCGTGTATGTCTCTGCTTAATTGTAAAGTGTTGCGGAATATGTTGGCGCTATAGAAATACGATTATTATTATTTACAAATAAAACAATTATAATTAGATGGACTATCTGTGACTTTATTACATTCATTCCTATGACATTTTATATATTGAATAGATATCAGATTAATGACATTTCCACATATTTGCTGATAATGTATGTGTGACACTTTGAGATAGATAATATAGACAGTAAAGGTACTGTCACACTTAGTGATGTACCAGCGATCCCGACCTGCGATATGACGCGGTCAGGATCGCTGGTACATCTCTAAGTGGTCACTAGTGAGCTGCCACACAGGAAGATCTCACCAGCGACATCGCTGGGGACGGGGGTCGCTACTTACCTGTCACACTAGGCGATCCTGTGTCCTCCCGCCCGCGTCCACGCTCGTCGCTCGTCCCTCCACAGGAAGCGCCGCAGGAAGCTGACGATGAGAAACAGTCCTGAACGTTCTCGAGCGATCAGCGATAACCAGCAGGGGAGCGGGTCGTAGGTAAGTATCAGACACAGCGATATCGCTAGCAATATCGCTATAACGTCACAAGTTATAGCGATATTGCTAGCGATATCGCTTAGTGTGACAGTACCTTAAAGCCCCCATCTCACATAGCGAGATCGCTGTTGCATCACCGATTTTGAGATGCAACAGCGATCTCTCTACGTGTGACACATAGCGGCGATCGTGGCCCTGCTGCGATGTCGCTGATCATGCTCGAATGTCCCAGGCCATTTTTTGATCGCTGGTGTCCCGCTGGCCAGCATGCATCGCTGTGTTTGACAGGGACAATGACAAACGACCTCAATACTACAGGTCTGAGAGACAGGGTCCCAACGACCGTCGTATTGTTCAGTATCGTTGCTGCGTTGCTGTTGAGATCTGACTCTTTGACATCTCACCAGCGACCTCGTAGCGATGCACCAGCGATCCCTACCAGGTCGCATCATTGTCAGGATCGCTGGTGCGTCGCCAAGTGTGACGGTACCCTAAGACTCACTGTGGACAATCTCTGAAACACTCTATAATTGCAAATAAAGTAATAGGGCATTGGCGAGAATAGTAAGGGAATTACACTTTCATCTCTTCCGGTGCTATCATCCTTCATTCTAAGCAGCTTTGCAGAGGATCAGTTATTCACTCCATGAAGATCAGTGATCTGTCTCTTATGTCCTAGGAATTAACTACAAAGGCCATAGCTTCTCTGTCACTAAATCAAGCCAGTAACCTGCATTTTAGGTGATGCTCCAAACTCTGAATTCATAGTGGTAATCCTCTCTGTTGAGTGTTCTCTGCGACACACAAATATTATTATTTCAATGTAGGAACAAAGGTTTTAAAGTGCTTGCTTCTAAATTCCTTGTCAACATAAATCAGCACTGTTAAGCTTCATCCTTATTGTCTGATAATTATTCTTTTGTTGCTCTGCAAGGGATAGATTGCATAGACATTTGGTCCTATTGTTTGCATTCTTTTCCATAAATGTAATGATATCAAATTGTTTAGTTAAAGGAGTATACACATCTAAAATATTTATCGGAGGCTTGTTAAGTTTAGTTCAGAGCTCTCATAAAAGTGAATGGAGAGACCAATATACAGTATGTGCAGCCACTTCTCAGCAGCAACATGGAGAATTGAGAACCGCTGTTCTTGAGATAGATGACGATACAAAAAATGAGACGTCCGTCTATCAGATATTGTACATATGCCATGTTTGAAATGGGAATAACCTTTTAGGTGGTAAGGAAGCAATTTCCTAGCTGTCTCCAGTGTGGCATTAAGGTACTGTCACACTTAGCGATGTACCAGCGATCCCGACCAGCGATATGACGCGGTCAGGATCTCTGGTGCATCGCTAAGTGGTCGCTAGTGAGCTGCCACACAGGCAGATCTCACTAGCGACATCGCTGGGGACGGGGGTCGCTACTTACCTGTCACACCAGGCGATCCTGCGTCCTCCCGCCCGGCTCCACGCGTCGCTCGTCTCTCCACAGGAAGCGCCGCAGGAAGCTGACGATGAGAAGCGGTCCAGGACGTTCTCGCGTGATCAGCGATAACCAGCGGGGGAGCGGGTCGGAGGTAAGTATCAGACATAGCGATGTCGCTAGCAATATCGCAATAACGTCACAAGTTATAGCAATATTGCTAGCGATGTCGCTTAGTGTGACAGTACCTTTACACTTTAGGCAACAGCTTACAGTCTCCACTGGCATGACTACTTTTCATTCCTCTAAGGCCTCTAACTACACACCTGATGGATGTACTGCTCACACTTAGTAGAAATGTGCATCTCTACCGCCTCTGGTGTGGCCAAAATCTCCTTGCCTATCTAATAGATGCATTCTTCACATTAAGGAAAAAAGACTGTGTTCAACTTGTGTCAATACTTGCCTTCTTTTAAAGGGAACCTATCAGCAGGCTTTTAGACCCTAATGTGATCAATGTAAAGAATCTGAAATGTGGATTATACAGTCATGGCCGAAAGTGTTGGAATCCTTTAAATTGTTCCAGAAAATTAAATACCGTATATACTCGAATATAAGCCGAGATTTTCAGCCCATTTTTTTGGGCTGAAAGTCCCCCTCTCGGCTTATATTCGAGTCATATAAACCGGGGGGTCGGAGGGGGAGAGGGGGCAGGGGTGTCAGGTCATACTTACCCGTCCTGATGCTGTCTCTTGAGCCCCCAGCTTCTCCGCGCTCTCTGTTCCTGCCTTCAGCGGTCACGTGGTACCGCTCATTAAAACTCATGAATATGCGCATATTCATGAGTTTTAATGAGCGGTATCACATGACCGCTGAACGCAGGAAGAGAGAGCGCGGAGAAGCTTGGGGCTCAAGCGACAGCGTCAGGACGGGTAAGTATAGCGATACTCACCTGTCCTGCGTCCATGGCTGCTTGCTGCTGTCTGTCATCGGTCAGTGACTTGAGACAGCAGAGGGCGCGGTGACGTGATTAGTGCGCGCCGCGCCCCCTGCAGTCTGAACGTCACTGACTGATGACGTGGCAGATAGCGGTGAGCAGCCATGGACACAGGACAGGTGAGTATCTGACACCCAGCGACGGAGAGGTGAGTATGTCATTTTTTTTATTTTTACATGCTGCAGCAGCGGCAGCATATGGGGGAATAATCTTTAGGAGCTTCTAATGGGGGCAGTATATGGGGGAACAATCTATGGAGCTTCTTATGGGGGCACAATATGGAGCTTCTTATGGGGGCAGCATATGGGGGAATAATCTATGGAGCTTCTAATGGGGGCAGTATATGGGGGAACAATCTATGGAGCTGCTTATGGGGGCAGTATATGGGGGAACAATATGGAGCTTCTAATGGGGGCAGCATATGGGGGAATAATCTATGGAGCTTCTAATGGGGGCAGCATATGGGGGAACAATCTATGGAGCTTCTTATGGGGGCAGTATATGGGGGAACAATCTATGGAGCTTCTTCTGGGGACACCATATGGGGGAATAATCTATTGAGCATTTCCCACCCTAGGCTTATACTCGAGTCAATAAGTTTTCCCAGTTTTTTGTGGCAAAATTAGGGTGTCGGCTTATACTCGGGTCGGCTTATACTCGAGTATATACGGTACTGTATTTCTGAAATACTTCTAAAAAATGTTATTGCAGTTACACGTTTTCTGATACATAGGTCTATTTCCTTTGCGTGGTTTGGAACAATACAAAAAAAAAAGAAAAAAAAGGAAACTGGACATAATTTCACACAAAACCCCAAAATTGGGCCAGACAAAATAGTTAGCGCCCTCAACTTAATATTTGGCTGCACTTTTTGGAGTAAATAACTGCAATTAATCGCTTCCTATAACCATCAACAAGCTTCTTACACCTCTCATCTGGAATTTTGGACCACTGTTCTTTTACAAACTACTCCAGGTTCTCATATTTGAAGGGCGCTTTCTCCCAACAGGAATTTTAAAATCTCTTCACAGATGTTCAATGGGATTTAGAATCAGACTCATTGCTGGCCACTTCAGAACTTTCCAGAGCTTTGTTTCCATCCATTTATGGATTCTTCTTGAAGTATGTTTGAGGTCCTTGTCCTGCTGGAAGACCCATGACCTAGGACAAAAACCCAGCTTTCTGACAATGGCCACTACATTAGAACCCAAAATCCTTGGGTAATCTTCAGATTTCATGATGGCTTGCACACAGTCATGACACCCAGTGCCAGAGGCAGATAAACAACCACAAAACATCCTTTCCATACATTCATTGACAGAGTTGTGCTTTTTATGGTGATCTATACTCAGAAATTCATCTAAGCTGTCAGAGTTTGCTGCTGCCACGTACAAGAAAAAATCTTTTCAGGCTGGTTCAAATCCCTTCGATGTTCTGCAATAATATCACTCTTATATGTAATTTGTCTACAGTGAGCTGTTGCAGTAGGGATAGAGTATTGCAGGCATCTAATCAGGGATTATTGCTATATAAATTATAATCCTTGCTGCTGCAACCTAAAAAAAAAATAGCAAGGTAACATCTACTCCATTCCCTATTAATTGTGTTGTTAGCTGCGTTTAGTGTAGGGATAGGTGCTAGGAAATGAGCATTCACTCTGGTCACATATATCTCTTCCACAGTCAGTAACTTGGTTGCTTTTTTTCCATACACTCACTGACTGATTTGTATTTTTAAGGTGATCTGTACTCAGAAATTCATCAAAGCTGGCAAAATAAACTGATTTAATGTGTCCATTCACAGTTTCACAGTAGCAGCTGTATGTAAGAGGTAGTGGTGGGGGATTTTACACTACTGGTGCTGGAATTACCACTTCTGAACCCTCCAGTACTTTGATTTCAACCATTTCTGGTTGCTTCTTAAAGGGAATCCGTCACCCATATTTAGTGATATCATGTAAAGATACAGTGGCATTTAAAAGTTCGGGCACCCCTGGTCAAAATTACTGTTATTGTGACCAGTTAAGCAAGTTGAAGATGGAATGATCTCTAAAAGGGCTAAAGTTAAAGATGACACATTTTCTCTGTATTTTAGGCCAAAAAAATTATATATTGTCATTTTTTACATTTTAAAAATTACAATAAGGAAAATAGGCCAATGCAAAACTTTGGGCACCCTGCATAGTTAGTACCTACTAACACTCCCTTTTAAAATACCACAGCTTGTAAACGCTTTTAGTAGCCAGCCAAGAGTCTTTCAATTCTTGTTTGATGGATTTTCATCCATTCTTCCTTGGAAAATTCTTCCATTTCTGTGAGATTCCTGGGTATTCTTGCATGCACTGTTATTTTGAGGACTAGCCACAGATTTTCAATGATGATGGAATCGGGGGACTGTGAGGGCCATTGAAAAACATCTAGCTATCACCTCTTGAGGTAGTCTATTGTGGATTTTGATGTGTGTGATCATTATCCATTTGCAGAAGCCATCCTGTTTTCAAATTCAGCTATTTTACACATGGTGTTATGTTTGCATCAAGAATTTGTTGAAATTTCATTGACTCCATTCTTCCCTCTACCTGTGAAATGTTCCCTGTGCCATTGTCTGCAACACAACTCCAAAGCATGATTGATCCATCCCCATGCTTAATGGTTGGAGAGATGTTCTTTTCCTGAAATTCTATGCAATTTTTTCTCTGCACATACCTTTGATCATTGCGACCAAAGAGTTTTATTTTAACTTCAACGATTCACAGGACTTGTTTCTAAATGCATTGGGCTTGTTTAGATGTTCTTTTGCATACCTCTGATACTAAATTTTATGGTGAGGGTGCAGGAGATGTTTTCTTCTGATGACTCTTCCATGAAGGCCATATTTGATAAGGTGTCTCTGAACAGTAGAACAATTACCACAACTCCAGAATCTGCTAAATCTTTCTGAAGCTCTTTTGCAGTCAATCCTACAAACAGCTCTCTCTGAAATTTTGCTTGGCCTTCCAGACCTTATCTTGACCTCCACTGTTCCTGTAAACTGCTATTTCTGAATTACATATTGAACTGAGGAAAGGACAACATGAAAACGCTTTGCTATCTTCTTATAGCCTTCTTCTGCTTTGTGGGCCTCCACCATTTTCATTTTCAGAGTGCTAGGCAGCTGCTTAAAAGAACCCATGGTGGCTGTTTTTTCGCACAAGGTTAGAGGAGGCTATGTGTTTCTAAACCTGTGGAATCTGCATCAGCTGGCCTTTCCTAACATTGAGGGTGAACAAACCATATCCCTTACAGGCTAATTAAGGTCTGAAACCTTGGTCAAAGTTATCTGAGCACACAAATCTCCAAAGGTGCCCAAACTTTAGCATCGGACCATTTTTCTTTTTGTAATTTTTAAAATGTGAAAAAATTACAATGTGTATTACTTTTTAGCCTAAAATACAAAACAAATGTGTCATCTTTAACTTTAGGCCTTTTAGAGATCATTTTATCTTCAACTTGCTTAACTGTTCACAATAACAGTAATTTTGACCAGGGGTGCCTAAACTTTTGCATGCCACTGTATCACCCAATTGCGCGTCCCATAAGGATTCTATTAGGGCTTTTGACTCCCCCGACTCTGCACCTTTGAGGCATAAATACTTTTTTTATCTTGTTGGGGACGTATGCAAATCGCCGCAGTCCGGTCCGATGGGCGTGGCTTAGTCGCCTTCTCCCCCGGCTTGCTGCACGTAATCTTCATCTGTGAATAGCACAGATAACATTGGTTTCAACGCTTGCGCATTGTAAAGGCCATCGGCGCCTGCGCAGTATGCTTTGCCCAACTGTGGGTGAAGAATATAATCCCTACTGAGCATGCGCCGGTATTCTCCAGCTTGGTCTATGCCCCGTAAGTCTTCACAAGATGCTTTTCCAGAAGGATTTTGCCTTACTCATGTACATTTTTGGAAAACTTCAGTTTAGCTTTTTTATGTTTCTGTGTCAGCAGTGGGGTCCTCCTGGTCTCCTTCCATAGAGTTTAAGTTCATTCACATGTCGCTGGATAGTTTGCGCTGACATTGATGCACCCTGACCATGCAGCACAGCTTGTTTTTGTTTGTGACTTGACCGAGGCTGCTTATCCTACATACGCATTAACCTGCGTTGCAACCTTTCATCAATAATTCTCTGCCATCCACATCCAGGGAGAATAGCTACAGTGACGTGGGTAATAAACTTCTTGATTATGTTGCACACTATGGACAAAGTAACATCAAGATCTCTAGAGATGGACTTGTAACCTTGAGATTGTTGACATTTTTCAATAATTTTAGTTCTAAAGTCCTCAGACAGTTCTTTTCTCCTCTTTCTGCTCTCCAAGCTTAGGGTTACACACAGACATGCAATGTAAATATTGAGATAACTTCTCTCCTTTTTTTCTGGTTCCAGGTGTGATTTTCATATAGCCCACACCTGTTACTTGCCACAGGTGAGTTTGAAGGAGCATCACATGCTTGAAACAAAGTTGTTTACCCACAACTTTGGAAAGGTGCCAACAATTTTGTCTGGACCATTTTGGAGGGTTTGTGCCAAATTATGTCCATTTTGCCTATTTTCTCTATTTTTTTTGTTGTTCCAATACACACACAGGAAATAAATGTATGTAACAAAACAATATAATTGCAATAATTTTCTGGGAGAAACACTTCATTTTCTGGAACAATTTCAAGTGTGCCAACACTTTCGCCCATGACAGTATCTATACCTTAGTCTCACTTTAAAGATCAATTTGCAAATGTTTATTGAAATAAATTTGTGAGTTCAAGAGCTTGGCCCGCACTTACAACACTCCGGCCTCTCTTTCTTCCTGCAATCGGTGTCCTATCAGTGACTGACAGGTCACTGTTGTGAGTTCATTTTTCCCTTCACCATGTGATCGAGGGGTCTAGGGCACCGTAGGAACCCCCCACGGCTACTGCTAGTTGTTGTGGATAGGTTCAGGGGTCTGCAATCCGATAGCTGCCAACCTCTCTGGTTTTTCTGGACTTAGCTGGTATTTTGTTCTTTCCTCCTTCGGTGACTCATCATAACAGAATCAAAAAACAAGGCAAAACAAAAACAAAACTGAAGAGTACAAAGCAGAGAAGAAAAACTTAGCTTTGAGATGCAGGAATCAGACTGGTCTCCAAGAATCCAGCAGGAAAATCACCAGCCAGGAAGAAGGGCGTCGGCAGCCTTATATCCAGTCCTCAATTCCAGCCACCCAGTCATCATCTAGCTGCCCAGGTGTTTGATAATCAGCCTCACTACCTTCCTTCACCAGAGGAGGGAGTTCATCAGACCTCAATGGTGAAGGGAAAAATGAACTCACAACAGGTCACTCTTCCATGTGACCTGCTCAACTAACTGAAAACTTGTGCAGGAGTCATCATTAGAGATGAGCGACTTTGCCTTTTTTCAGGTCGAGTCGGGTTTCATGAAACCCGACTTTCGCAAAAGTCGGGTCGAACGCAATCGGCCGATTATCATGAAAAGTCGAAGGCCGACAGAAACACAAAACCCAATGCA